>NC_041391.1:676540690-676591737 GCF_002162155.2 Triticum dicoccoides
CAACATGAGGTGCTTGCCAAAGGATAAAATATAAAAAGGAAAGGTGAAGATCACCTTGACTCTTGCATAATGTAAAAGATAGGCCCTTCGCAGAGGGAAGCAAAGGTTGTCATGTGCTTTTATGGTTGGATGCACGAAATCTTAATGCAAAAGAACGTCACTTTATATTGCCACTTGTGATATGAACCTTTAGTATGCAGTCCGTCGCTTTTATTACTTCCATATCACAAGATCGTATAAAGCTTATTTTCTCCACACTAATAAGTCATACATATTTAGAGAGCAATTTTTATTGCATGCAACATGACAACTTACTTGAAGGATCTTACTCAATCCATAGGTAGGTATGGTGGACTCTCATGGCAAAACTGGGTTTAAGGATATTTGGAAGCACAAGTAGTATCTCTACTTGGTGCAAGGAATTTGGCTAGCATGAGCGGGAAAGGCAAGCTCAACATGTTTGGATGATCCATGACAATATACTTTAACTCAGATGTGAGAAAACATAACCCATTACGTTGTCTTCCTTGTCCAACATCAACTCTTTAACATGCGATACTTTAATGAGTGCTCACAATCATAAAAGATGTCCAAGATAGTGTATTTATATGTGAGAACCTCTCTTTCTTTATTACTTCCTATTAATTGCAACGATGACCAAAGCAATGTTTGCCAACTCTCAACAACTTTTAATCATCACACTCTTTATGTGTGAAGACATTACTTTCCATAAGATCAATATGAACTCTTTTATTCTTTTTATTATTTTATCCACTCTAGATCATAAAAAAATAGCAAAGCCCTTGACTCAACACTAATCTTTATTATATATAGCTCACGGACTCGATTACATAGAGTAATCACAAAGCGAAAATCAAAACTAATTCATACCAAAACTTTATTCTATACTAGATCAAGATATTACCAAAAGGATCAAACTAAGAAAAACGGTAAAGATAGGAGTGTGGTGGTGATACGATACCGGGGCACCTCCCCCAAGCTTGGCAGTTGCCAAGGGGAGTACCCATACCCATGTGATTATGTCTCCTTTGCTGGTGAAGAAGGTGATGATGGAGTTGTTGATGATGTAGGCTTCTTCCTTAATTTGCACTTGAGAATAGAATTTTGCTCCCTTAGATCATCGATCTCCTGCTCAAGGCTTAATATCCTTCTACATAGTTCCTGTTTGTTTTCTTGCAAGAGACGAAAAGGGATAAACTCAATCTTGGGTTTGTTTGCCCTATAAGGGAGGCTTGACTTTTTAAACTCCACATGCATGTCCCTAGGTTGAGGTAACGGGACTTCATCTTCATCTGAGCTCGTCTCCTCCTTTCCCTTAGACTCATAGTCCTCTTCTTCCTCAGTGGTCTAGCCACAATGCTCCAAGTCCTCGTAGACCTTAGGGTCTGCAAGTTAATCAACCACATAGATTTCTCCCTCTGAATCCTGGGACGACATATTGCTCTAATCTACGGCAGAAACAGCTCGAAACAAAGACACAATATGTTTGCGTGATACGGTAGTCAAAACTTTCGGGAGATTATATAATGAATTTTTACCGACCAAAAGAAGTATCGTGCAAGAAAACGGAGTCCGGAGAGCACACGAGGTGCCCACGAGGCAGGGGGCGCGCCCAGGTAGGTAGGGCGCGCCCTCCACCCTCGTGGATGCCTCGTGTCCTTCCCGAACTACTTCTTATTTTCCTATTTTCTTAAATATTCCAAAACGGAGAAAAATTGCTATTAGAACTATTTTGGAGTCGGTTTACTTACCGTACCACATACCTATTCCTTTTCGGGATCTGAAACGTTCTGGAAAGTGTCCCTTATGTATTACTCTGGGGTTACGGTTTCAATAACATTAGTTTCAACGTTTATAGGATTACCTGAGATATAATGTTTGATTCTTTGACCGTTCACCACCTTCAGATTTGTGCCTTCGAAGTTGTTGATTTTTATGGCACCGGAATGATAGACCTCCTCGATAACGTAAGGGCCTTCCCATTTAGAGAGACATTTTCCTGCAAAAAATCTTAAAGGAGAGTTGTATAGCAACACATAATCACTTGCATTAAACTCACACTTTTGTATCCTCTTGTCATGCCATCTTTTAACTTTTCTTTAAAAAGTTTGGCATTCTCATAGGCCTGGGTTCTCCATTCATCAAGTCAGCTAATGTCAAATAACCTCTTCTCACCAGCAAGTTTTAAATCATAATTGAGCTCTTTAATATGCCAATATGCCTTATGTTCTAGTTCAAGAGGTAAGTGACATGCTTTTCCATAAACCATTTTATATGGAGACATACCCATAGGATCCTTATATGCAGTTCTATAAGCCCATAATGCATCATCAAGTTTCTTGGACCAATTCTTTCTAGATCTATTAACAGTCTTTTGCAAATTCATTTAAGCTCTCTATTACTCAATTCTACTTGACCACTAGACTGTGGGTGATATGGAGATGCAATTCTATGATTAACATCATACTTAGCAAGCATTTTACACAAAGCACCATGAATAAAATGTGAACCACCATCAGTCATTAGGTACCTAGGGACACCAAACCTCGGAATAATAACTTCGTTAAGCATCTTAATAGAGGTGTTATGATCAGCACTACTAGTTGGAATAGCTTCTACCCACTTAGTAACATAATCAGCAGCAACCAGAATATGTGTATACCCATTAGAGGCAGGAAACGGTCCCATATAATCAAAGCGCCAAACATCAAATGGTTCAATAACAAGAGAATAATTCATAGGCATTTCTTGACGTCTAGTGATATTACCAGTTCTTTGACATTCATCACAAGACAAGACAAACTTATGGGCATCTTTGAAGAGAGTAGGCCAATAAAAACCGGATTGCAATACCTTATGTGCAGTTCTATCTCCAGCGTGGTGTCCTCCATATGCCTCGGAGTGACACTTGTGTAGGATCTATTCCTATTCATGCTCAGGTACACAACATCTAATAACACCATCTACTCCTTCTTTACAAATGTTTGGGTCATCCCAAAAGTAATGTCTTAAATCATAGAAATACTTTTCTTTTGCTGGTATGTGAAACTAGGTGGTATATATTTAGCAAAAATGTAATTAGCATAATCAGCATACCATGGAGCAGTATGAGAAGCATTTATGACAGCTAATTATTCATCGGGAAAGCTATCATTAATAGGTAGTGGGTCATCAAGAACATTCTCTAACCTAGACAAGTTGTCTGCAACGGGGTTCTCAGCTCCCTTTCTATCAATAATATGCAAATAAAATTCTTGTAGTAGGAGAACCCATCTAATAAGTCTAGGTTTAGCATCTTTCTTTTCCATAAGATATTTAATAGTAGCATGATCAATGTGAATAGTTACTTTAGAATCAACAATATAAGGTCTGAACTTATCACACGCAAATACAACTGCTAAGAATTCTTTTTCAGTAGTAGCATAATTTCTCTGGGCAGTGTCTAAAGTTTTACTAGCATATTGAATAACATTTAGTTTCTTATCAACCCTTTGTCCTAGAACAAGACCTACAGCATAATCACTAGCATCACACATGATTTCAAAAATTAAATTCCAATCGGGTGGCTGAAAAATAGGTGCAAAAATCAAAGCTTTCTTAAGTATTTCAAACGCTTCTACACAATCATCATCAAAGACAAAAGGAATATCTTTTTGCAATAGATTAGTGAGAGGCCTAGAAATTTTAGAAAAGTCCTTAATGAACCTCCTATAAAAACCGGCATGACCAAGGAAACTTCTTATACCTTTAATGTCCTTGGGACATGGCATCTTTTCAATTGCATCAACATTAGCTTTATCAACTTCAATACCTATTTCAGAAATTTTATGCCCCAAGACAATACCTTCATTAACCATAAATTGGCACTTTTCCCAATTCAAAACAAGACTAGTATCTTTGCATCTATGCAAAACTCGTTCAAGGTTGCTCAAGCAATCATCAAAAGAGGATCCATAAACGGAGAAATCATCCATGAATACCTCAAAAATCTTTTCATAAAAGTCAGAGAATATAACCATCATGCATCTTTGAAAGGTAGCAGGTGCATTACATAAACCAAAAGGCATACGTCTATAAGCAAAGGTACTGGAAGGGCAAGTATAAGTGGTCTGTTCTTGATCCTCCGCTCACACATGTATTTGAGAGAAACCAGAGTAACCATCTAGAAAGCAAAAATGTGTATGTTTGGATAGTCTTTCTAGCATTTGATCAATAAAAGGTAAAGGGTAATGATCTTTTTAGTGGCTTTATTTAATTTGCAGAAATCAATTACCATCCTATAACCTATAATAATTCTTTGCGGGATCAATTGATCTTTATCATTAGGAACGACAATAATACCTCCCTTCTTAGGGACACAATGGACAGGACTTACCATTACTAGGAAAAAGTCTATACACAGAACTTTATCAGTAGCGCGTGTTAAAAAAGGGTGCTACTGCTAGACAACAGTAGCGCGCGAGAAAAAACCGCGCTGCAGATACATAGATAGTAGTAGCACGTCCCTCCGTAAAAGCGCTACTACCAAAATTCCCACCGCTAAGCCAATTGGCTACACATAGTAGTAGCGCTCTTTTAGGAACAGCGCTGCCGCTAATTTTGTTGTAGTAGCGCGTTTATGTGCAACGCGCTACTGATAACAAAAATAAAATAAAATGAAAAACAAGTAGAAAAGTAAATGAAAATGAAAGAAATAGAAAAAGGAGAAAGGAAAAACATTAAATGTAAAGAAAAATAAATGAAAAAAGGAAAAAAAAAGGAGAAAGGAATAGCAGTAACGCGTTTCAGGAAACGCGCTATAGCTAACTTAGCTATAGCACATTTTCGGAAACGCGCTACCGTTACATTTCACTTAAACAGTGGTCCCCCCCCCGCCACCACTTCTTTCCCAAAACCCTTGCCCTCGCCGCCATCGCCCCAACTCGCCGTCGCCACACTTCGTCGCCATCTCCTGCCGGCGTGGACGCCCGCAACCTCACCGTCTCCCCTGGAGGCCGCCGTCATCCTCACCGCCGTCACCCGAGGCCGCCCTCAGCCTCACCGCCCCCGCCCGAGGCCGCCCTGGACCTCACTGTCGCCGTCCTCCACCTCACCGCCGCCCGAGACCGCCCAGGACCATCGTTGCTCATGCTCGAGCCCGCCCTCTCCGCCCCTGCCTCCGTCGGCGAGCACCTCGCCGCCACCGTCTCTCCCCTCTCTATAAGTTCCCCACCCCTCCCCCACTCCTCTCTCTGCATTTTAGAGCAAAAATTAGTAGAGCAAAAGTTAGTTTATAGCAAAAAATTTAGTTTAGAGCAAAGGATGTTAAGTAGTAGATGTTAGAGCAAAAGTTAGTTTAGAGCAAAAAAAATTGTTTACAGCAAAAGTTAGTTAGGGCAGTATTGTTTAATTAGGGTAGATGCTGCTTGTATAGTATATATATATAGTGATACTAGTAGATGTTAATTAAGTCAGGGCAGTAGTGGTACTAGTAGATATTAATTAGATGTTTTTCAGTTAGGGCAGTAGAGTTTTGCTAGGTTAATTAGGTTAGTAGTGCTGCTAGTAGTAGTGGTACAGTAGGTTAATCAGGTGAAGTTAAATGAATAACCTAAATGAATGAAATTAGTAGTTAACTGATTTTTTTTTTCCTTTCATCATTATAGACCACTAAAGTTAACTGAATTTTGTTCTATTAGTAGTTGAATGAATTTTCTTCTACACTTTGTTTTTGAATTAGCTTGTGAAATTTGGACATGTGGTTGCTCGTGTATATTTGGACATGTGTTGCGGTGTCGAAGAGGGATATTTGAACACTATTTCCAGGGAATGAAGCGGAGTGGCCTATGTTTTGCCGGAATGTTGATTCATTTCCGTTCCGGCAAATTTCAGGTTCTCGATTTGTCCACTTTTTAGCAAAGGTCGTGCCGAAATTTTCCGTGAATTTCGGCATGACTTGTGCTACAAACTAGGACATATCGAGTGCCTGGGATTTGCCCCACCAGGAAGGAGTCAACGTTCCTGCAAAACAATAGGCCTTTTTATGTCATTATTCATTTTATTGGGTCTAGAATTAATTGACTAGATTTAATCATAGGAAACATGGCTAGCAACAATGAAGGACAGGGTTCTGGTGATTGCGACGACGTCGGCGGCAGACAAATTTTTGAGCCTTGCCGACGATCAACCGATGTTGTTGCTGGGCCCACCTGTGGCATCGGGGACTGAGACCGACATGTAGACCGATGCTGAGACTCAGATCGGCATCGAGACCGGTGCTGAGACTGAGACCGGCACTGCCTCGGGGAGCGGAGCCGGTGTAGAACCGAAAGCAAAGAGGCAACAACTTCCTAACAAACTCAGGACTACTAGAGTGGTGGTCACGGAGGTGGACGACGACAATTTTGAGCCAAATGCGCCCGAGGAAGTGCGCTCGTGCTATGTCAATCAAATTGGCTGCATCATACAGACAACTGCCACCATCAACGATGAGAAACTACAGAAGATAGATAATATGAGGCCCTCCCTCCGAAAGAAGTTCCACCAGATATTCTTGTTCCCGGGCCAGAATGAAAAGGATTATGAAGATCCAGATAAGGACCCGGCAATGAAGAAGATAAACAAACATGCCATGACCATGTTTAGCGACGCGTTGGCTGCCTGGAAAACAAGGGTGAAAGCAAGGATCATCGACAAGGAACCCTACTCCGAGATTGTAAAGGATAATCCAACAATCATGGAAGAGCAGTTTCAAATATTCAAGGAGGCTTGCGAGGCTGAAGCTGCCAAAAAAAGTCTAAGTACATGAAGGGGCTTCAAGAGAGGAACATTGTGAGCCACCACCTCGGAAGCCGTGGTTACAGCGGAAAGAGGTCCAAATGGGCCAAGGAGGACACGGAATCCGCGAGTCTAGGCATCCCAGACCCCTTGGCGGAGTTCACCGCCCAGTAGGAGCGTGACGTCCTCAGGGCCCGACACCATTGGGACCCAGTGAAGAAGCTTTACGAGACAAACCCGGTCACGACAGAGTTCATGAGACTGCTGGTAATTTTAGTTTTTGATCAATTCCACTGCACACATTAATCATATTTGTAAACAATCCTTGTGCCTTTTGCAGAGAGAGCAGCACAAGATTACGGCCGAAAGTGACTCGCCGTCTGAGGCATTGGCGAGGCCCAAATGGGACACTCCATTCAACCGGGCATTGAACATATTGAAACGACTCCCGGTGGATACTCGACTGTCGTATGGACGCGTGCACGGTGTCGGAGATGGCGCCACGTGGAAGAAGTACTACCGTGAGACCACGGAGGAGAGAAAGGAAAGACGGAGGTTAACTGAAGAAAACATCGACAAGAAGGTTGAGATTGCGGTTGAGAAGAAATCACCTCAGACAGTTGCAACAGCGGTAGCTGCCACAAAACAGGTGGTTGTAGATATATCTACTTCCTTGGTTCAGGCCGTTTTCACTTGGACCAAGCAAAATCCAAAAAAAATGTAGCAGACTTTCCCCTTGTTGACTTCTTGGGGAGTAGCTCGACTAGCGTTGCACCAGCACCGGCTCCCGCACCTCCTCCCGCACCGGCTCGCGCACCGGGCGTTCTCGGCGGTGCTTCGTCTTTGGCTGAGCTCGACGCCCTCGCGGTATCTGCCACACCGGCCCCCTTCAATAAATGTATAATCTCCCGTTTTCATTGCCTTTCGGATGTCTCACGTCGCAGACTTTCCTTTGCAAGCCGACGAAACCCCGTGCACCATATTGTACACCATCGGCGAACAGAAGGTGGACATGGGGAAGGCGACGATAATGGAGCCGAAGGAACAATTGTTCCACAGCCGGCCGATCCCCCCGAATGTCTTCAAGGTTTCCGTGGCCAGTGTCAAACTGGGCCATGAGAATTTGCCTCTTCTGATACTAGTGGGGGGTGACAACGAGACCCTGTGGTGGCTTGGTGATTTTTGCAATGGGTGGGTCCTATTGTGTCCAAAGAGTCTGCTTCGTCTGGAGGCGGCCGGGAGCACACCCACGAGCACGCAGCCTCAGCAAGGTATGAACATCAACACCCCACCTACCCAATTAGCGTCGGGTGTCGGGTTGGGTGATAGAGGACGGGGTAAGGAGGAGGCTCCATTAGTTGCTGATGACGTCGCCGTGGATGAGGATGAGGATGACGATGTGATACGTCTCCAACGTATCTATAATTTTTGATTGTTCCATGCTATTATATTACCCGTTTTGGATGTTTATGTGCTTTATTATACACTTTTATATTACTTTTGGGACTAACCTACTAACCAGAGGCCCATCCCATATTGATGTTTTATTGCCTGTTTCAGTATTTCGAAGAAAAGGAATATCAAACGGAGTCCAAACGGAATGAAACCTTCGGGAGCGTGATTTTTAGGAAGAATATGATCCGGGAGACTCGAAGTTCACGTCAGAAGATCCTCGAGGAGGCCACGAGATAGGGGGGGCGCCCTACCCTCTCATGGGCCCCTCGAGGCTCCCCCGACCGACTTCTTTCGCCTATATAAGCCTACGTACCCTAAAAACATCCATGGAGGAGATAGATCGGGACTTCCGCCGCCGCAAGCCTCTGTAGCCACCAAAAACCTCTCGGGAGCCCGTTCCGGCACCCTGCCGGAGGGGGGGGGGATCCCTCACCGGTGGCCATCTTCATCATCCCGGCGCTCTCCATGATGAGGAGGGAGTAGTTCACCCTCGGGGCTGAGGGTATGTACCAGTAGCTATGTGTTTGATCTCTCTCTCGTGTTCTTTCTATGGCACGATCTTGATGTATCACGAGCTTTGCTATTATAGTTGGATCTTATGATGTTTCTCCCCCTCTACTCTCTTGTAATGGATTGAATTTTCCCTTTGAAGTTGTCTTATCGGATTGAGTCTTTAAGGATTTGAGAACACTTGATGTATATCTTGCCGTGCTTATCTGTGGTGACAATGGGATATCATGTGCCACTTGATGTATGTTTTGGTGACCAACTTGCGGGTTCCACCCATGAATCTATGCATAGGGGTTGGCACACGTTTTCGTCTTGACTCTCCGGTAGAAACTTTGGGGCACTCTTTGAAGTACTTTGTGTTGGTTGAATAGATGAATCTGAGATTGTGTGATGAATATCGTATAATCATGCCCACGGATACTTGAGGTGACAATGGAGTATCTAGGTGACATTAGGGTTTTGGTTGATTTGTGTCTGAAGGTGTTATTCTAGTCTGAACTCTATGATAGATTGAGTGGAAAGAATAGCTTCATGTTATTTTACTACGAACTCTTGAATAGATATAATAGAAACGATAACTTTGTGGTGGTTTCGTACCCTACCATAATCTCTTCGTTTGTTCTCTGCTATTAGTGTCTTTGGAGTGACTCTTTGTTGCATGTTGAGGGATTGTTATATGATCTATCTATGTTATTATTGTGGAGAGAACTTGCACTAGTGAAAGTATGAACCCTATGCCTTGTTTCCTATCATTGCAATACCGTTTACGCTCACTTTTATCCCTTGCTACCTTGCTCTTTTTATTATTTCAGATTACAAATACCTTTATCTACTATCCATATTGCACTTGTATCACCATATCTTCACCGAACTAGTGCACCTATACAAATTACCATTGTACTGGGTGTGTTGGGGACACGAGAGACTCTTAGTTATTTGGTTGCAGGGTTGTTTGAGACAGATCATCTTCATCCCACGCCTCCAACGGATTGATAAACCTTAGGTCATCCACTTGAGGGAAATTTGCTATTGTCCTACAAACCTGCGCACTTGCAGGCCCAACAACGTCTACAAGAAGAAGGTTGTGTAGTAGACATCAAGCTCTTTTCTGGCGCCGTTGCCGGGGAGGTGAGTGCTTGAAGGTATATCTTTAGATCTTGCAATCAAATCTTTTTGTTTCTTGTTTTATTACTAGTTTAGTTTGTAAAACAAAAGTAAAAAATGGAGTTAAGTTTGTCTCATACACTTCAACTTTTTAATATTTTTCGTGAGTATGATGGAAAGGAAAATTGTGCTCAAGTGTTAGAAGAAGAATGCATTAAAATGCTTGGTACTAAATCTTTGAGTGATGAGCATGATTGCAATGTTGTTAGTATGAACTCTTTGAATATCCATACTACTAACGATGATTGCACTAGTTATGATGAAAATGTCTCTTATAAGCATGTTGATTTTTGTGGATTAGATTGGGTTTGCATAGATACACCAAATAGAGAAGATAGATATTGCAAGAGGCATAAGTATTTAGAAACTAAAAGGTTGCAAGAAAGTCTTGATGTTTGTGCTGAAAAATTCAATATTTTTCGCGCTCCTTGTGAACTTTGCAATGAACGTGGTCATTTAAATCTCCAATGGAAATTGTTTCATGATCGAATCGTGTCCAAAAATTGTGATAACTTGTTTACCCTTGGGCAATATAAAGAGCTTAGTCTTCTTTTGGGGTTTGAAGACATGAAATGTATAACTGAGGGTATTCCAAAATTTAATGTTGACAGATTTCTTGATTTTGATCTGGAGAATATTTATATGTATTATGCAATGGACTGCATTGGAAATCCTTATATTGCCAATTACATAAAGAAAAGAAAGAAAATAGAAGATGATGAGAATACTAATGAAAGGGAAGAGACTTCCCAATATCCTCCTATTATTTCTTATGATGAATCAGGTAACGAGGAGGAGCTTTCTATTCAACGAATCTCGTCAATAAGGAGCTCAAAGAGGAAGGTTGAACCCACACATAATGTGAAGAAGAAAAAGAAAAGAAGGAGGAACAAAGGTAGAAAGGTATCCCTCCCAAATGATGTTGCTCCTACTACTCATTGTGATGATGATAATTGCTATACTATTGGTGCTATCCATATTTTAATGATGAGTATGAAATATTTGAGAATATATTTGCTGAAATTAATGTTTGTCCCAAGCTTGGGGATGCTACGTTTAATGAAGATGATATTTTTAGCCTCCCAAGTCTTGATATGCAAAGTTGTTATGATGATAGCATGCCTTGTACCTATGATGATTATATTGATGAAAGTGGGTTTGGAAGAGTGTCAACTTTAGGAAGTAGTGATCCCACTATTTTGGATGATGTTGAATTTTATTGTGATGAATACGAAAGTGGATTTGGAAGAGTGTCAACTTTATTTAGTGATTCCACTATCTTGGGAGAGGTTTCAATCGATTATAATGAGAACGAAGTTGCTACTTATGATGATTATTGTGATAAAACTTATGCTATAAAAAGTAGTGATGATTATATTTATAAAACTTGTCATTATTATGATTACTCTTTTTCTGAACATTACTCTTTTAATGTGGAAACAATTTTTAGTGTTCAAGTTCTTATGATACTCCCACTATTCATGAGAAGAAATTTGCTTATGTGGAGAGTAGTAAATTTTCTATGCTTGTAGATCATGAAAAGAATGTTTTAGGTTCTGGTTATATTGTTGAATTCATTCATGATGCTACTGAAAGTTATTATGAGGGAGGAACATATGCTTGTTGGAATTGCAATAATATCAAGATTCTTCTCTATGTGCTTAAAGTTTTGAAGCTATGCTTGTTTTGCCTTCATATGCTAGTTGATTATTGTTCCCATAAGTTGTTTGCTCACAAAATCCCTATGCATAGGAAGTGGGTTAGGCTTAAATGTGCTATTCATATTCTTCATGATGCTCTCTTTATGCTTCAATTCTTATCTTTTATGTGAGCATCATTGTCATCATCATGCTTAGCTAAAAAGGCATTAAAGAAAAGTGCTTGTTGGGAGACAACCCAATATTTACACTTACTGTTTTTTTGTGTCCAGATGATTATGCTACTGTAGTAATCATGTTTTATAGCTTTTGTTTCAATAAAGTGCCAAGTAGAACCTTTGGGAAGACTTGGGTGAAGTCTTTATGATCTTGCTGTAAAAACAGAAACTTTAGCGCTCACAAGAATAGCTTCCATTTTTGACTGGAAAGCGCTTTTTGGTTGATTCTTTTTGAATATGATTAATAGACAAATTCCTCAGGTCCAGAAATTTATTTCAGAATTGTTTGAGTTCCATAAGTATACGTTTGATACAGATTACTACAGACTGTTCTGTTTTTGACAGATTCTGTTTTCTATGTGTTGTTTGCTTATTTTGATGAATCTATGAGTAGTATCGGAAGGTATGAACCATAGAGAAGTTGAAATACAGTAGGTTTAACACCAATATGAATTTATAATGAGTTCATTACAGTACCTAAGTGGTTATTTATTTTATTACACTAACGGAGCTTACGAGTTTTGTGTTGAGTTTTGTGTGGTTGAAGTTTTCAAGTTTTGGGTAAAGATTCGATGGACTATGGAATAAGGAGTGGCAAGAGCCTCAGCTTGGGGATTCCCAAGGCATCCCAAGGTAATATTCATGGACAACCAAGAGCCTAATCTTGGGGATGCCCTGGAAGGCATCCCCTCTTTCGTCTTCCTTCATCGGAAACTTTACTTGGAGCTATATTTTTATTCACCACATGATATGTGTTTTGCTTGGAGTGTCATTTTCTTTTATTAGTAATTTCTTTCTGTTATTTAGAATAATTTTTTTCATCTATAGTTTCAATAAAAAAGTCAAGGATAGCCTTTACCATGCTTATTTTGCTTGTATACATGTTGCTGTTTGAAAACAGAAAGTTTACCGCTGTTGAAAAAATTCCCTAGAGAAGTAAGAGAATGGTATAATGTTGAATCTTCTTGCATATTGAGCTCTGATAAATCTTCTACAGTGGGAATTTTTTGTCATATTTTTTGGAGTTAGGGAAGTATTGATACTCTTGCATTCTTTACAGACTATACTGTTTTGGCATATTTCTGTTATGGTTGCATTGTTTGCATATGTTTGCTTGTTTAATGATTCTATTTGAGGATAGGAGTATTAAGTATGAAGAGGCATTTAGTATGCAATGTTGAATAATAATTTAAGTGATTTGTTACAGTAGAAAATGATAATGTTTTGCATTGGTTTATACTAACCTATGTCACGAGTTCTTGTTGAGGTTGTTGTGAATGAAGCTTTTTGATAAAAAGAGAAACCATGATATGAGAGGAATTAAGGAGACATAAAAACTCAAGCTTGGGGATGCCCAAGGCACCGAAATATAATATTTCAAGAAGTCTCAAGCATCTAAGCTTGGGGATGCCCCGGTAGGCATCCCACCTTTCTTCTTCAACAACTATCGGTTAGTATCGGTTGAGTCTAACTTTTTGCTTCTTCACATGAGTTGTGCTATCTTTGCATTGTCATTTTATTTTGTTTTTCTTGCTGTTTGAATACAATACCAAGATCTGAAATTCTTAAATGTTAGAGAGTATTCACATAGTTGCACAATTATTTGACTACTCATTGATCCTCACTTATATCTTTCAGAGCAGTTTGTCATTTGGTCTAGTGCTTCACTTATATCTTTTAGAGCATGGCGATGGATTAATTTTGAAGAAATTGCTAGTCTCTCATGCTTCACTTATATTACTTTGAGAGTCTTTTAGAACATCATGGTATTTTCTATGGTTACAAATTTGGTCCTAGAATGATGAGCATCCAAGTTGGGTATAATAAAAATTATCATAGGAAGTGAATTGGATGCTATGATCAGTTTGTTGCTTGATAATTGTTTTGAGATATAAAGGTAGTAATGTTAGGGTCATGTTAGTGGATAATTATGAAATTGAGAAATACTTTTGCTGAACTTGGCAAGTCCCGTAGCATGCACGTATGGTAAAAGTTCTGTGACAAATTTGTTGCATGAGGTGCTCTTTTGATTGTCTTCCTTATGAGTGGAAGTTGGGGACGAGCGAGGGTCTTTTCCTACGAATCTATCCCTCTTGGGGCATGCGTAGTAGTACTTTGCTTCGAGGGCTAAGTAGACTTTTGCAATAAGTATATTAGTTCTTTATAACTAATGTGAGTCCATGGATATATGCACACTCATCGTTCCACTTTGCTAGCCTCTCTTATTACCGCGCAACTTTCGCCGGTATTGAACCCATTATTTACCTTCCGTAAAACAGCCACCATACCTGCCTATTATGGCATTTCCATAGCCATTCCGATATATATTGCCATGCAACTTTCCACCGTTCCGTTTATTATGACACGTTTCATCATTGTCATACTGCTCTTTGCATGATCATGTAGTTGAAAACGTATTTGTGGCAAGGCCAACTTCATAATTTTCATACATGACGCTCTTGATTCATTGCATATCCCGGTACACCGCCGGAGGGATATATATAGAGTCATATTTTGTTCTAGCTTTGAGTTGTAACTCTTGAGTTGTAAATCCATAAAAGTGTGATGATCTTCATTATTAGAGCATTGTCTCGGTGAGGAAACGATGATGAAGACTATGATTCCCCCACAAGTCGGGATGAGACTTCGGACTTTACAGAAAGAAAAAAAGGGAGAAAAAAGAGAGAAAATCCAAAAAGAAAAGAAAAAAAGAGGCCAAAGAAAAAGAAAAAAAAAGAGAAAAAGAAAAAAGAAAGAAAAAAAGGAAATAATAAAATGAGAGAAAAAGAGAGAAGGGACAATGCTACTATCTCTTTTTCCACGCTTGTGCTTCAAAGTAGCACCATGATCTTCATGATAGAGAGTCTCCTATGTTGTCACTTTCATATACTAGTGGGAATTTTTCATTATAGAACTTGGCTTGTATATTCAAATGATGGGCTTCCTCAAAATGCCCTAGGTCTTCATGAGCAAGCGAGTTGGATGCACACCCACTTAGTTCTTTTTGTTGAGCTTTCATATATTTATAGCTCTAGTGCATCCGTTGCATGGCAATCCCTACTCACTCACATTGATATCTATTGATGGGCATCTCCATAGCCCGTTGATACGCCTAGTTGATGTGAGACTATCTCCTCCCTCTTTTTGTCCTCACAACCACCACCTTTTACCACCTTAGTGCTATGTCCATGGCTTACGCTCATGTATTGCATAAGAGTTGAAAAAGCTGACGCGCGTTAAAAAGTATGAAACAATTGCTCGGCTCGTCATCGGGATTGTGCATGATGGGAGTATTTTGTGTAATGAAAATCAAGCATGGCCTAACTATATGAGTTTGTAGGGATAAGCTTTCTTTGGCTATGCTATTTTGATAGGACATGATTATTTGTTAGTATGCTTTGAAGCATTATTATTTTTATGTTTTATAAGCTTTTATCTTGAATCATTTGGATCTGAACATTCATGCCACAATAAAGAAAATTACATTGAGAATTATGCTAGGTAGCATTCCACATCAAAAATTCAGTTTTTATCATTTACGTACCTACTCGAGGACGAGCAGGAATTAAGCTTGGGGATGCTTGATACGTCTCCAACGTATCTATAATTTTTGATTGTTCCATGCTATTATATTACCCGGTTTGGATGTTTATGGACTTTATTATACACTTTTATATTACTTTTGGGACTAACCTACTAACCGGAGGCCCAGCCCATATTGCTGTTTTATTGCTTGTTTCAGTATTTTTGAAGAAAAAGAATATCAAACGGAGTCCAAACGGAATGAAACATTCGAGAGCGTGATTTTTAGGAAGAATATGATCTGGGAGACTTGGAGTTCATGTCGGAATATCCTCGAGGAGGCCACGAGATAGGGGGGTGCGCCCACCCCCCTGGGCGCCCCTACCGTCTCGTGGGCCCCTCGAGGCTCCCCGGACCAACTTATTTCGCCTATATAAGCCTACGTACCCCAAAAACATCCACGGAGGAGATAGATCAGGAGTTCCGCCGCCGCAAGCCTCTATAGCCACCAAAAACCTCTTGGGAGCCTGTTCCGGCACCCTGCCGGAGGGGGGGGGGATCCCTCACCGGTGGCTATCTTCATCATCCCGGCGCTCTCCATGACGAGGAGGGAGTAGTTCACCCTCGGGGCTGAGGGTATGTACCAGTAGCTATGTATTTGATCTCTCTCTCTCTCTCTCTCTCTCTCTCTCTCGTGTTCTCTCTATGGCACGATCTTGATGTATCACGAGCTTTGCTATTATAGTTGGATCTTATGATGTTTCTCCCCCTCTACTCTCTTGTAATGGATTGAGTTTTCCCTTTGAAGTTGTCTTATCGGATTGAGTCTTTAAGGATTTGAGAACACTTGATTTATGTCTTGTCGTGCTTATCTTTGGTGACAATTGGATATCATGTTCCACTTGATATATGTTTTGGTGACCAACTTGCGGGTTCCACCCATGAATCTATGCATAGGGGTTGGCACACATTTTCGTCTTGACTCTCCGGTAGAAACTTTGGGGCACTCTTTGAAGTTCTTTGTGTTGGTTGAATAGATGAATCTGAGATTGTGTGATGCATATCGTATAATCATGCCCACGGATACTTGAGGTGACAATGGAGCATCTAGGTGACATTAGGGTTTTGGTTGATTTGTGTCCGAAGGTGTTATTCTAGTATGAACTCTATGATAGATTGAGCAGAAAGAATAGCTTCATGTTATTTTACTACGAACTCTTGAATAGATAGAATAGAAAGGATAACTTTGTGGTGGTTTCGTACCCTACCATAATCTCTTCATTTGTTCTCTGCTATTAGTGTCTTTGGAGTGACTCTTTGTTGCATGTTGAGGGATTGTTATATGATCTATCTATGTTATTATTGTTGAGAGAACTAGCACTAGTGAAAGTATGAACCCTATGCCTTGTTTCCTATCATTGCAATACCGTTTACGCTCACTTTTATCGCTTGCTACCTTGCTGTTTTTATTATTTCAGATTACAAATACCTTTATCTACTATCCATATTGCACTTGTATCACCATCTCTTCGCCGAACTAGTGCACATATACAAATTACCATTGTAATGGGTGTGTTGGGGACACAAGAGACTCTTTGTTATTTGGTTGCAGGGTTGTTTGAGAGAGACCATCTTCATCCTACGCCTCCCACGGATTGATAAACCTTAGGTCATCCACTTGAGGGAAATTTTCTACTGTCCTATAAACTTGTGCACTTGCAGGCCCAACAACGTCTACAAGAAGAAGGTTGTGTAGCAGACATCACGATGGCACTAAACAGTTTCTCTATACTGGCACCTACTCACGGCCTGAGCGTCATGATTCGGTGCCTGAATTTCCGTCTCCGGAGACTTAACGTATTATGGACGACCTTCCGGTAGTAAAGAAGTCTAGGAAGAGAGCGAGGAAAGGCAAAAAAGCTGATTCTATGATCCAGCCACCTCAGCAGCCTCGGCTTCAGGACTGTATAGATATCCCCGATGCAGATAAATGGCATATCCCCGGTCAACCAATCCTACCTGAAAGAGCGCTTGGGGCCAGATTCGGCGATCTAAGGAGACTTCATGATGATGTGATGCGGATAGAGAAATGCCTCATCGCCTCGAAAGATCCGGGATACCCAATCTACATGGTTAACGTTCCGCGACAAATGTTGTACGTCGACTGCTTCCCCGCGGATAAGTTCTTCCTTCGATTCGATTACATATTCGACATGTTTCACGTGAAGAAGCTATATTTTATGTTTGTCCGCCTTTATGCCTTGCACATGAACTACATCATCGGGGTTGAGCAGATACCTCATATCTGTGTCACTAACCCGTACTACATGCACGAGGGCTTCTTGGGAGTCTGCGCAAACACTATGAATACGCACGGGAATACATCGTTAGTTTCATGCTCGCCAATAAGGACAAGGAGGCTATTCTCATGCCTTATCATCCCGTGTAAGTCATACACGCGGCTATCCTTCCTTCGATTTCAATCATTCATTTTCATGGTGGAGGCTAATTAACAGCGGGCAAGCCGTCCTCATCATCCTCTACCCCCGATACTCCCACGCTCTTTACTTGGACTCATCGAAGAACATTCACAAAAAGGATTACACCCACATCAAGGATGTTATCGACAGTGCTATGTTTTACTACAAAACACGGGGTGAAGAGGTCAAGGACAAGAAGAGAAGGGGCGGCAGGCTCGCCTTCAGCCATATGACCGACTTCTGCTGCATCCAGCAACCGAGTGATTCTCTTAATGATGGATTCTATGTCCTACACCACATGCTGGAGTACAAACGGGATCACCAGAACCTTCACATGTCACCTAGATCCGGTGATGCCCATATTCTGCAATGGGCAAAGGACATAGGACATATCGAGGATCATCGACTTCGAGCTGACTTCTATAACATCCAACGCGAACTTGCCCAAATCATCATGAAGGAGGTAGTTGGAAAAACAGGGATGTTCTACGGAGAAGGACAAATGCCACGGGAAGACGTCCGAACATGGGTAGCCTCTCAGCGTCTCGACATGAAGCCTTTCACTAAGCTCAGGGACTATCTCCCTGACATGGATGGATGGCACGACATGTTGGAGTGATTGTCGATATATGACAATGTGTCCGTTTAGTCCATACTTTCTGTATGACAAAACTTTGAGTTATGCACGGTGAAACTTTATTTGTGATGTAATTAAACTGTCCTCCTCCTCGACTAGCGAAGATCACTCTAGTTAGGGCATTTTGGGTACGATGAACTTTTTTATTTATGCTTATGATATGTTGTTTCTATTTTTTACAAGTCTGTCTCTTTTTGTTGCTCAACTATATATGTTGCATATCATTGACTCATGTGATGATGCAGGTGCATAGATCATCGATGGTGAAGAAGTGCTACGCCAGGAGTATATATACGACGAGTGGTCGGAGTGTCAGGCCCAGGTGTACCGGTTTCCGGTTTCCGAGCGACTGGCAGTAGTTAGTTTAGGTTCACGCTAATGCGAGAGAGGGATACAAACTCATGTACTGCATAGTTCTGCTCTCATTCAAGGTGATAGCTCTTCTCGCATATATCATTGTTTAGATGGATGACGATGTATTTGCAAGTAATCGAGACTTGTATCGCTATTTTCAAGATGATGACGAGAGCCACTTTGTGTTGGATGATGATTATGATGATGACATGATTTGATGAGACTAGTTGTATGTATATGTTATGATTACATTTGCATGTGTATGATATGCTAAAGATTATTGTATAAAGCCTATTCAAATACAAAAAAAATATGTAGGAAAAAAATAGTAAAACTAGTAGTAGCGAGGGGAAAAAAGTTAGCAATAGCACCGCCTTACCAGTAGCCCGTCCCTGTAAAAAGCGCTGCAGATAATATCAGTAGAGCTCTTCTCGAAAGCGCCCTACAGCTATCCATGTATAGCTGTAGCGTGGGATGACAGGCGCTACTGTTATATGTTAGCTGGAGCGCCTTACCAATAGCGCATAGTCCCGCGCTACTGATAGGCCTAAAACCCGCGCTGCTACTAGGCTTTTCCCTGGTAGTATACCCACTGACTATCAGCAATGGGATAAATTATACCTGCCTCAAGGAGCTTTAGTATTTCCTTTCTTACCACTTCTTTCATCTTATGATTTAACCGTCGTTGGTGATCAATAACTGGTTTGGCGTCTTCCTCCAATTTTATTTTGTGTTGGCATAAAGTGGGACTAATGCCCTTAATATCATCAAGAGTATATCTAATAGCAGCATGGTGCTTCTTCAGAGTTTTCAATAACCTTTCCTCTTCCTGCTCTGGAAGGTTAGCACTAATAATAATAGGATATATCTTCTTTTCATCAAGATAAGCATATTTAAGAGTATGAGGTAATGGTTTAAGCTCAAACACGGGATCACCCTTGGGTGGTGAAGGATCCCCTAGGATTTCAACAGGCAAGTTGTGTTTCAAAATAGGACCCTGTTCAAAGAATAATTCATCTATTTCCCTTCTTTCATTCATAAACATATTATTTTCATGGTCTAGTAAATATTGTTCTAAAGGATGATTAGGAGGTACGGCAATAGAAGTAAGACCAATAATTTCATCCTTACTAGGCAATTATTTATCATGGGGTTGTCTACGGAACTTAGCAAAACTAAACTCATGAGACATATCCCCCAAACCAATAGTAACAACATCCTTTTCACAATCTATCTTAGCATTGACAGTGTTCAAGAAGGGTCTACCAAATATGATGCGACAAAACTCATCTTGTGGGGAACCAAGAGCAAGAAAATCAGCAGGATATTTAACTTTCCCACACAAGACTTCGACATCTCTAACAATGCCAATTGGTGAAATAGTATCTCTATTGGCAAGCTGAATTGTAACATCAATATCTTCTATCTCAGCAGGTGCAATGTCATGCATAATTTCTTCATGTAAAGAATGAGGTATTGCACTAGCACTAGCACCCATATCACACAAGACATGATAACAATGATCTCCTATTTTAACAGAAATAACACGCATGCCTACAACGGGTCTATGTTTCTTAGCGTTGGGTCTAGCAATTCTAGCAGCTGCATCACAGAAATAAATAACATGCCCATCAATATTATCAGCCAAGAGATATTTAACCATAGCAATACTAGGTTCAACTTTTATTTGCTAAGGTGGTGTATATGTTCTAGTATTACTCTTACGAACCACAGTTCAAGCTTTAGCATGATCTTTTATCCTAACAGGGAAAGGTGGTTTCTCAATATAAGTGGAAGGAACAATAGGATCATTATAAGTGATAATCTTTTCTTCAATTGTAATAGGTGCAACTACTTTTACTTCAGTGGGAGGATTATATTTAAACCACTTCTCTTTAGGGAGATCAACATGAGTAGCAAATGATTCACAAAAAGAAGCTACTATCTCAGACTCAAGTCCATATTTAGTGCTAAATCCACGAAAAGCATCGGTATCCATAAAATATTTAACACAATTAAACTTAGGTGTCATACTCTTCAGAGTTGCATTTAATTCTTTCCAATAAATCCCATTTGAATTCAATAGTCTTCATCATAAAAGACCCAACACAAGAAGTATCGAGCATGGAGCAATTGTTGAGAGAAAGCCGAGCATAAATTTTTTGAATAATCATTTCTCTCGAGAGCTCATGATAGGGGCATGAATATAACATTGAATTAAGCCTCCCCCAAGCTTGAGCGATGCTTTCTCCTTTGCGAGGCCAAAAATTATATATATAATTACGATCACGATGAACAAGATGCATAGGATAAAACTTCTAGTGAAATTCCAATTTCAATCGTTTATAGTCCCAGGATCCCATGTCATCACATAGCCTATACCATGTCAATGCTTCTCCCTTAAAAGATAAAGGGAAGACCTTCTTCTTGATAACATCACCCGACATACCTGCAAGCTTAAATAATCCACAAACTTCATCCACATAGATTAGGTGTAAATCGGGATGCAATGTTCCATCTCCTACAAAGGGATTAGCTAGCAGTTTCTCAACCATACCCAAAGGAATTTCAAAGTAAACATTTTCAGTAGGTTCAGTAGGTTGAGGAGCAACTCTTTGCTCTACTGGTCGGGGCGAAGATACCCCGAACAAGCCCCTCAAAGGATTATGTTCCATAGTAACAACTGACAGTAATTTTCAGCACACTATATAAATGTTTCCTTACCAAGTTCCACTTACCAAAGGCGCTTCACTCCCAGGAAACAGTGCCAGAAAAGATTCTTGATGAGCCACATGTGTAGGGGATCTATTGTAGTCCTTTCTATAAGTAAGTGTGTCGAACCCAACAAGGAGCAGAAGGAAATGACAAGCGGTTTTCTGTAAGGTATTCTCTGCAAGCACTGAAATTGTAGGTAACAGATAGTTTTGTGATAAGATAATTTGTAACGGGTAACAAGAAATGAAAGTAAATAAGGTGCAGCAAGGTGGACCAATCCTTTTTGTAGCAAAGGACAAGCCTGGACAAGTTCTTATAATGAGAAAAGTGCTCCCGAGGACACATGGGAATTATCGTCAAGCTAGTTTCCATCACGCTCATATGATTCACGTTCGTTACTTTGATAATTTGATATGTGGGTGGACCGGTGCTTGGGTACTGCCCTTTCTTGGACAAGCATCCCACTCATGATTAACCCCTATTGCAAGCATCCGCAACTACAAAAGAAGTATTAAGGTAAACCTAACCATAGCATGAAACATATGGATCCAAATCAGCCCCTTACGAAGCGACACATAAACTAGGGTTTAAGCTTCTGTTACTCTAGCAACCCATCATCTTCTTATTACTTCCCAATGCCTTCCTCTGGGCCCAAATAATGGGGAAGTGTCATGTAGTCGACTTTCACATAACACCACTAGAGGAGAGACAACATACATCTCATCAAAATATCGAATGAATACCAAATTCACATGACTACTAATTGCAAGACTTCTCCCACGTCCTCAGGAACAAACGTAACTACTCACAAAGCATATTCATGTTCATAACCAGAGGGGTATTAATATGCATTAAGGATCTGAACATATGATCTTCCACCAAATAAACCAACTAGCATCAACTACAAGGAGTAATCAACACTACTAGCAATCCACAGGTACCAATCTGAGGTTTTGGTACAAAGATTGGATACAAGAGATGAACTAGGGTTTGAGGGGAGATGGTGTTGGTGAAGATGTTGATGGAGATTGATCCCCTCCCGATGAGAGGGTCGTTGGTGATGACGATGGTGATGATTTCCCCCTCCCGGAGGGAAGTTTCCCCGACAGAATAACTTTGCCGGAGCCCTAGATTGGTTCCTCCAAGGTTCTGCCTCGTGGCAGAGGAGTTTCGTCCTGTAAGCTTGCTTATGATTTTTTTCCAGGATAAAAGACTTCGTGTAGCCGAAGATGAGCACCAGAGGGCTGCCAGGTGGCCCACGAGGCAGGGGGTGCGCCCCCACCCTCGTGGATGGTGGGTGGCCCCCCTCAGGTATTTCTTCCACTCAATATTTTTTATTAATCCCCAAAATGACTTTCGTGGAGTTTCAGGACTTTTGGAGCTGTGCAGAATAGGTCTCCAATATTTGCTCCTTTTCCAGCCCATAATCCCAGCTGCCGGCATTCTCCCTCTTTATGTAAACCTTGTAAAATAAGAGAGAATAGGCATAAGTATTGTGACATAACGTGTAATAACAGTCCATAATGCAATAAATATCGATATAAATGCATGATGCAAAATGGACATATCACCGACCATGGGTTGAACTTGGGGGCGACGGGCTCGACGGCGTAGACATCGCGGAGTGCGCGCTTGCACTCCCACTTTAGGATATGAGTGATGTAGATCATGTTCACTATTTTGATCTCCGGTGGGAATTTCTTCTGTCCCCCGTGTTCGGCTTGCGAGGTTCATCCTCGTCTTCGCTCTGAGGTCCCTTCCCGTTGTGTTAGGCGTTGAGTTTGCCGGCCTGCCTCAAGACCCAACATTCTCTGTTGGTATGATTGGCTGGTTTATCGGGAGTGCTGTGGATCGGGCAGGGCCTGTCTAGGATTTTGTCCAGGTTGGATGGACTCTCCTTATTGCCTTTAAATGGCTTCTTCCGTTGACCGGTTCTTGAGCCCCTGAATCTGGTGTTTACTGCTGTATTGTCTGGGCTTTCTTCATTATTATGACGTTTGTTTTTATTGCGTCATGGTTTTCCATTGCCATCCCTGACCTCAGAGGTGCCGGGATCACTGATGCTGCTACGGGCTAGCCAGCTGTCTTCGCCCGCGCAAAAGTGGGTCATGAGTGTAGTTAAGGCGGCCATTATCCTTGGCTTTTCCTGGCCGAGGTGTCTGGCCAGCCATTCATCTGGACACTGTGTTTGAAGGCCGCTAAGGCTTCGGCGTCCGGACAGTCGACAATTTGGTTCTGCTTAGTGAGAAACTTGTTCCAAAGCTTATGGTCTGATTCTCCGGGTCGTTGGATTATGTGATTTAGATCGTCTGCATCCGGAGGCCGGACATAGGTCCCTTGGAAATTGGCCCGGAAAGCATCCTCAAGTTCTTCCTAGCTTCTGATGGAGTTTTCGGGGAGGCTTTTCAGCCAGTGCCGAGCTGGTCCCTTTGGCTTGAGGGGTAAATATTTAATGGTGTGGAGATCATCTCCGCGAGCCATGTGGATGTGAAGAATAAAGTCTTCTATCCAAACCGCGGGGTCCGTTGTTCCGTCATATGCCTCGATGTTTACAGGTTTGAATCCTTCTGGAAAATCGTGTTCCAGCACCTCATCGATGAAGCACAGGGGGTGTGCCGCACTCTTGTATCTGGATGTGTCGTGGATTGGGTTCGATGGTTGTAATGTTCGTTGTTGGTTCCAAGCTGGTAAATGGCGGGCATGTTTTGTCTCATAATAGTGATCCCGTGTAGGAGCACGTTCTCTACATCCATAGATGGACCTGGTTTTGCCAGCTTTTTTGTCCAGGTCCTCATGTAGATCGTGTTTCTGGTCCTGGGCCGTAGCCTTCCTTAGTTTGCAGGGAGGGGCGAGGGCTTGTGTACGACATTGCTAGCCGCTCTATCGCGACGGTGAGGTGGTCGGTCCGGCCAGTCGGCCATATTGTTTTTTGGTGGTATAGGCGTGATAGCCTCGTCATCGAATTCGGGCAGCAGCTTACGTTTAGGATAGCTCTTTGTTTGGCGATTACCATCGTGTTTTTCCTCAGCGTCTAGCACTTCGTTCCATCTGTCATCGAGCGCATTCTGTACGGCTTTAAGCTGCTGCTTCTGCTTTTTCAGGCTCCTTGCAGTGGCGATAAGCCTTTGGTGGAGGCGTTCTTGTTCTAATGGTTCTTCTGGGATGACGAACTCGTCGTCGCCCAGGCTGATCTCCTCTTCAGAGACAGGTTGGTAATTGTTGTCTTTGGCGTCGCTGTGTTCGGACAGCATCTCCAGACTGTGTTCGCCGTCCTCTTGCACGCCCTGCTCCAATGCTGGGTCTGCGGGGTCTTCGGCTTGGTTCAAATTACCATAATCGTCCGTGACAATGTTGTTGTTTTTCCTTTTGCCGGATCAAGGTCGGTATTTGGGATGCCAGCGTTTAGGAGGTTCATCGACAGGCATGCTGTTATCGTTGTTGGCCTCGTTCTCCTTTGGTGTGTCCACCATGTATATATCGTATGACGATGTAGCTTTCCACTGCACTAAAGGTGGTGATTTTTGTGCCTGCTCTTCTCCTGCATCGTCGTCCATACTGTCGATGTCTTCGGAGCCGTAATTGAGCATGTCGGTTAAATACTCGACAGTGGCAATGAAGTGGGTGGTGGGTGGGGAATGAAGCTCTTCGTCATGCGCTTGCCACCCAAGCCGGACATAGTTCGGCTGAGAGCCCCCCGCCCCCCTCCCCCGACAAGGAGAGGGACTTCAATGAGTTTAACACGTCGCCAAGAGGCGAGTGTTCGAAGATGTCGACAGAGCTGAACTTCGAGACCGGCGCCCAATCTAGTTCGATGGACGCGGATGCACGCGGTCCGGAGCCCGTAGCCGGAGATGAGTCCGAGGTTCCGATAACACAAGCCCAACCTGATGTTGGGTCTGTGTGCAGCTCGAGCATCGCTGAGTCTGCGGCCTCCGTGGCGGGGTTGAGCTTCCCGTCTTCGAACGACGTAGCCCGCTCCGGCTCTGGGCCAGGGCGGTCACAGGCTCTATCTCCTATGTGTGGCCATATGACAGATCTAGGTCATGTTCATCGTGGTGGCCGAGGACAGCCATCACAGGCTCGAATCCGTCAAAGATCAAGTCTCCGTGGATATCGGCCACAAAATTTAGGCTTCCAAATCTGACTTGGTGGTCAGGGGCATAGCTATCGATCTGCTCTAGATGACCAAGCGAGTTGGCCCGCAGTGTGAAGCTGCCGAATACGAAGATCTATCCTGGGAGGAAGATCTCCCCCCTGGACTGCATTCTTGTAGACGATTCATGGAGCCATCAAGCCTATCTTCGATGACACAGCGGAACTCTCAATGAAAGCAACAATGTCGGTGTCAAAACCGGCGGATCTCGGGTAGGGGGTCTCGAACTGTGCGTCTAAGGCTAATGGTAACATGAGGCGGGGGACACAATGTCTACCCAGGTTCGGGCCCTCTCTATGGAGGTAATACCCTACTGTTGGGGAACGTAGTGATTTCAAAAAGTTCCTATGCACATGCAAGATCATGGTGATGCATAGAAACGAGAGGGGAGAGTGTCGTCCAGTACCCTCGTAGACTGTAAGTGAAAGTGTTATGACAACGCGGTTGATGTAGTCATACGTCTTCACGATCCGACCGATCCAAGTACCGAATGAACGGCACCTCTGAGTTTAGCACACGTTCAGCTCGATGATGTCTCGCGAACTCCGATCCAGCAGAGCTTCACGGGAGAGTTCCGTCAGCACGACGGCGTGATGACCGTGATGATGTTGCTACCGACGCGGGACTTCACCTAAGCACCGTTACAATATGACCGAGGTGGAATATGGTGGAAGGGAGCTGAGGGAGTCCTGGATTAGGGGGTGTCCGGATGGCCGGACTATGACCTTTCGCCGGACTCCCGGACTATGAAGATACAAGATTGAAGACTTTCCTTGGCGTGGAAGGCAAGCTTGGCGATACGATATGAAGATCTCCTCCCATTGTAACCGACTCTGTGTAACCCTAGCCCTCTCCGGTGTCTATATAAACCGGAAAGTTTTAGTCATACCATAGGCTAGCTTCTAGGGTTTAGCCTCTCTGATCTCGTGGTCCAACTCTTGTACTACCCATACCATCAATATTAATCAAGCAGGAGTAGGGTTTTACCTCCATCGAGAGGGCCCGAACCTAGGTAAAAACATTGTGTCCCTTGTCTCCTGTTACCATCCGCCTAGACGCACAGTTCGGGACCCCCTACCCGAGATCCGCCGGTTTTGACTCCGACATTGGTGCTTTCATTGAGAGTTCCTCTGTGTCGTCACCTTTAGGCCCGATGTCTTCTTCGATCAACCACGACGCGGTCCAGGGTGAGACTTTTCTCCCCGGACAGATCTTCGTATTCGGCGGCTTCGCACTGCGGGCCAATTCGCTTGGCCATATGGAGCAGATCGAAAGCTACGACCCTCGCCATCAGGTCAGGTTTGGAAGCTTAAACTACACGGCCGACATCCGCGGGGACTTGATATTCGACGGATTCGAGCTACGGCCGAGCGCGCCGCACTGTTACGATGGGCATGATCTAGCTCTGCCGCCGGACAGCACCCAGAGCGCCGCTCAGGTGTCCGCTCTGACCATTAGCTCGGAGCCGACTGCGCCAGTCAGGGACGGACGGTTGGACGCCGCCCCAGGAGCCGCAATCTCTATGGCGATAGAGCCGAATACCAGCCTAGTCCTTTGTGAGGCCTATGACTCCAAGGTGCCGGACTCCGTTCCGGACTCCGAATCTTCGGCAGCCCTTCTGATCGAACCCGATTGGGCTCCAATCATGGAGTTCACCGCCGCGGACGTCTTTCAGCACTCGCCCTTTGGCGATATCCTGAATTCACTAAAGTCTCTCTCTTTGTCAGGAGAGCCCTGGTCGGACTATGGTCAGCAAGGTTGGGATACGGACGATGAAGAAATTCGAAACCCACCCACCACCCACTTCGTAGCCACTGTCGACGACCTAACTGACATGCTCGACTTCGACTCTGAAGACATCGACGGTATGGACGCCGACGAAGGAGACGACCAAGAACGAGCACCTATAGGGCACTGGAAAGCCACCTCGTCATATGACATATACATGGTGGACACCCCCAAAGCAGGGGATGGCGATAAAAAAATTGAGGACGACCCCTCCAAGAAGCAACCCAAGCGCCGACGTCAGCGGCGCCGCTCTAAATCCCGCCAAAGCAAAAATGGCGAGTCCGGCACTGGAGACAACAACACCCCGGACAGTGCCGAAGACAACCCCCTCCAGCAGGATTCAGCGCAGGAGGACGGAGGAGCCAGCCCTCATGACAGAGCGGCAGACAGGGAGGTCGAGGACGACAATTATATGCCTCCCTCTGAAGACGAGGAAAGCCTCGACGACAATGAATTCGTCGTGCCAGAGGATCCCATCGAACAAGAGCGTTTCAAATGCAGGCTTATGGCCACGGCAAGCAGCCTCAAGAAAAAACAGCAGTAGCTTAGAGCTGGCCAAGACTTGCTAGCCGACAGATGGACTGAAGTCCTGGCAGCGGAAGAGTATAAACTCGAACGCCCCTCCAAGAGCTACCCAAAGCGCAGGCTGCTACCCCAACTAGAGGAGGAAGCAACTAAACCTACATCACCAGCGTACGATGCGCCCGATAGGCCACCCCGTGGCCGCGACAGAGAAGCCTTTCAGCCCTCAACTCAAGCCACACCCCGGCGCCGCTCCAAAAATACCAGAGCACGGGGAAACGCAGCAGACCTGCGAGACATATTGGAGGATAAGGCAAGGAAAACAAGATCGATCTACGGATCGCGTGGGCGCCCCACGTCACCTGACGATAACCGTCACGCCGGATATGATAAATACGGCCAGGCCGAACACAACAGACAAAGCTCATCCAAGCTACGTCGCGATATAGCCCAGTACAGGGGCACCGCACACCCACTATGCTTCACAGACGAAGTAATGGATCATCACGAGGGTTTTAAACCCGTAAACATCAAATCATACGATGGCACAACAGATCTCGCGGTATGGATCGAGGATTATCTCCTTCATATCCACATGGCCCGTGCTGATGATCTACACGCCATCAAATACCTCCCGCTCAAGCTTAAAGGACCAGCTCAGCATTGGCTTAACAGCCTACTAGCAGAGTCAATTAGTTGCTACGAGGACCTGGAATCCGCATTCCTTGACAACTTCCAGGGAACTTATGTGCGACCACCAGACGCCGATGACCTAAGCCACATAATCCAGCAGCCAGAGGAATCGGCCAGACAATTCTGGACACGGTTCCTAACCAAGAAAAATCAAATAGTCGACTGTCCGGACGCAGAGGCCCTTGCAGCCTTCAGGCACAACATCCGAGACGAATGGCTTGCCCGGCACCTAGGGCAGGAAAAGCCGAAATCTATAGCAGCCCTCACGACACTCATGACCTGCTTTTGCGCGGGAGAAGACAGCTGGCTAGCTCATAGCAATAACATAACCAAGAGCCCTGGCAATTCGGATACCAAGGACAACAATGGCAGGTCACGTCGCAACAAGCACAAGCGCCGCATTAACGGCGACAATACTGAGGATACGGCAGTTAATGCCGGATTCAGAGGCTCTAAACCTGGTCAGCAGAAGAAGCCATTCAAAAGAAACCCTCCAGACCCATCCAGTTTAGACCGGATACTCGATCGCTCGTGCCAGATACACGACACCCCCGAACAACCAGCCAACTACACCAACAGGGATTGTTGGGTGTTCAAGCAGGCAGGCAAGTTAAGTGCCGAAACCAGAGACAAAGGGCTGCATAGCAATGACGAGGAAGCGCCCCGGCCGCCAAACAACAGAGGACAGATGGGCTTCCCCCCACAAATGCGGACGGTGAACATGATATACGCAACCCATATCCCCAAAAGGGAGCGGAAGCATGCTCTCAAGGACGTCTATGCGTTGGAGCCAGTCGCCCCAAAGTTCAACCCATGGTCCTCCTACCCGATCACTTTTGATCAAAGGGACCACCCCACTAGCATTCGTCACGGCGGATTCGCCGCATTGGTCCTAGACCCAATCATTGACGGATTTCACCTCACTAGAGTCCTCATGGACGGCGGCAGCAGCCTGAACCTGCTTTATCAGGATACAGTGCGAAAAATGGGTATAGATCCCTCAAACCCACAAAGACAACCTTTAAAGGCGTCATAACAGGTGTAGAAGCCAGCTGTACAGGCTCGGTTACACTCGAAGTGGTCTTCGGATCCCCGGATAATTTCCGAAGCAAAGAGTTAATCTTCGACATAGTCCCATTCCGCAATGGCTATCACGCCCTGCTCGGACGAACCGCATTCGCAAAATTCAATGCAGTGCCGCACTACGCATATCTCAAGCTCAAGATGCCAGGCCCTCGCGGAGTCATTACGGTAAATGGAAACACCGAATGCTCTCTCCGAACGGAGGAGCACACGGCGGCCCTGGCGGTGGAAGTACAAAGTAGCCTCTCAAGGCAATTCTCCAATCCGGGTGTTAAACGTCCGGACAACGTCAAGCGCGCCCGAAGTAACCTACAACAAAACTGGCTGGCATGTTCCGAGCAAGCATAGTAGTGCGGCCCCAACCCCAGCCCTCGCCAGACGGCGATAGCGCTACCACGCGTACATAATTACGCTTTGGAAATACCATGGGCATAAGGGGAGGGGCACAACCACGGCACGCCCAGAATGCGGCTCAACCGCACTAGGGGCTCCCTCTTCTGCCGTTTCCTTTTTCTTATATACTTTCAGGACCCAACTATCCGGAAGGCCTGTCCGGCAATACACTCGCCGAACACATGATGCAACAGCCAGGGAGAGAACAAGCCACGTCAATTGTCCAGGTGGTCTCTATAACGAGCTAAATACCTGTTTTACTTAAAGTCTCGCATCTTGCCCCTGCAGGGGGGCATGTCAAATAATCCCATCTCTTGCTTATCGCACTATTTGTATCGTTGTGCTTTCATAGCAGCCCTTTTTAATAAACAATACATAGCGCTTATCTATTATTGTATTCATCTTATTTTATACAAATATGTTCAATCATGACATTATGCAACCGTACACTTTGGTACGGCCAATACACCAGGGGCTTAAGCACCCCATAACACGGTGTGAGAAGACCGAACACTCTCATGAGTGCGGCACCCCGAACTTATGCCACTATATGCATCGGCTCCGAATCATGTTTTGGGTCAATAGTTGGGTTTGCCCGGCTCCCATGTTTTGGTACCTTACGTTCCGCAATGTTGGCTAAGGTAGCGCTGGGAGAACTACTGCGATTGTGCCCCAGTTGAGCTGGGTTAACACCTCAGTAGAGAAAGCTAAAACTGACCGTCATGATAGTGCGAGAGACCGGTCGTTGTTCGCGAGGTTTTTCGAGACCCTAAAGACTTATGCCGCTTAGAGCGAGGAGCCGGATTTATCTGGCCTAGGCGTGGATAGCGCCCCGAACTCGGTCTTTCGAATACTAGGGGCTTCGCCGAAATTTAAAATTATAGAATTCTATGGCTAAGTGAGACTGATAAAGCATTATAAGTCCGATGGCCTTGTTCGTTGTGCTGAGCGCCTCCCTAGATGGACCCAAGAATGGGAACAAGAGCGCTCAGGTTTATCCCGAACACCCCAGCACTCGTGGCATGGGGGTAGAAGCCGACGACTTGCATCTCTCAGATTTGATAAACGGCCGCACAGAAGGTAATATTTTAAATTAACAAGCATTGCTTAGCGCATATGGACAATGTTTTCAGCATACAGGATAACAAATGTGAGTCTACTAAAAAATTACATCTTTGGAGCATTCACCCGCTATAAGGCGGGCACCCTTCAGGACGCCCTCATAATACATCTCGGGCTTGCGATACTCCTTGCCTGGCGGTGGCGCGTCCGTCACAAGCTTCTCGGCGTCCATCTTGCCCCAGTGTACTTTAGCACGGGCAAGGGCCCGACGGGCACCTTCAATACAGACAGAGTGCTTGATGACTTCAATCCATGGACAGGTGTCCACCAGCCACCGCACTAGACCGAAGTAGGTCCCAGGCATGGCTTCTCTAGGCCACAACCGAACTATGAGGCCCTTCATGGCCTGTTCGGCTACCTTGTGGAGCTCGACCAGCTGCTTCAGCTGGTCCCTCAGGGGCATCAGATGTCCGGCCTCAGCATATTGAGACCAAAACACCTTTTCCGTTGAGCTCCCCTCCTCAGCTCGGTAGAACGCGGCAGCATCAGACACACTACGGGGCAGATCGGCGAATGCTCTTGGAGAGCTCTGGATTCGGGTAAGTAACAGATAATTCACTTTTATATGCTTGCTTTTCATAAAGAATGCCTTACCCGCCGCTATCTTCTTTATCGCCTCGATCTCCTAGATGGCCTTCTGGGCTTCGGCCTTAGCGGTTTTTGAACTCTCAAGAGCCAAGGCAAGCTCGGACACTCGAGTCTTCGAGTCACGCTCCAAACTCTCGTGTTTCTCCACGAGAGCCTGGAGCTCTTGCCGCACCTCCGCCACCCGCACCTCCTGCTTCTCTCGCTCGGTGCGCTCCAAGGCCACACTGTTTTCGGCCTTGGACATCGCTTCCTTCAGGGTCGCCACCTCGGTCGTGGCCCCTGCAATACCCATGTTATTCCTGTCATTTTTTGCAACCAAATCCTTTCTATAAGGTATTATTTTAATAAGGTATTACTTACCTTCCTTGTCCTCGAGCTGCTTCTTGGCAAGGCCGAGCTCGTTCTCGGACCGCTCGAGGCTCTCCTTCAATGCATTGACCTCCGCAGTCAGTGCGGCAGAGGTCAGCACCGCAACCTGCATTCCCATATTGACATATTTATGTTAGACTCATGCGTATATCTTTTTAGATCCTCAGCTCGGCTTTTCTTTCTGAACACCAAACTGAGCATCAGGGGCTACTGTCTATGCGGTAATATTCTTACATATCTTAAAACTTACCTCAAAGCCTGTTAGAAGGCAGGTACAGGCTTCAGTCAGCCCGCTCTTGGCGGACTGAACCTTCTGAATCACCACACTCATAACAGTGCGGTGTTCCTCGTCGATGGAGGCGCCGTTAAGCACCTCCAGCAAATTGTCCGGTGCCTCCGGTTGGATGGAGGTTGCCGGCATCGTAGGCTTTCCCTTCTTACGAAGGCGCCGCCTGCCGGACTCCGGAACCACTGAAGGTTCCGGAGCAGTGTACGGCCCAGGGCCGGACTTAGACACCTCTGGGGCTTTACCCCCTTTGGGCCTGGAATCCGGGAGGTCGCCTTGCGGCGCCTCCAGGACCACCTCCTCCTGGTTTAGTCCCTTTTGGGACTCCACCTCAGCATCGTCCGCAGGGAGCGGGGAGTAGGCCATCGGAAGTGAAGCGCTATTCACATCCGACGAATCCAGGGAGCCGCTCGACGAATCGCCGAGCTAAGCCTTGGGCGGACTGCATGATTGAATTCGGTGTCAGAAGGTACCGTATAATAGAGGAGCGCCATAAGTTATTCAGGTATCCGGATACTTACGATTTTGCCAGGGGCTTGACCCTGGATGGCCATTCCTCCCCGTCGTCCTCGGCATCGGAGGCGTAGTCCGGTAGAAGGGTCTTCCCCTTCTTGGACCCTCTGGCCTCCCCAGTTGGGGTGGCCTTCCTTTTCTTTCCTCCCCCCGCTGGAGGGGGACAGGCTTCTTCTTCTTCCTCCTCCTCGTCCTCAGAGGCGGAGGTTGCTTCGGGGTTGTCAGGCAATGAATCCGACACTACCAGGCGTCGGGAACTCTTTCGAGTCCCCGTGGCCTTCTTCTTGGCCTTCTTCTCCGGCACCACATGAGGTGCCGGAACCAGCAGCTTCGTTAAACGAGTGTCCGCTGGGTCTTCGGGCAAAGGAGCCGGACAGTTGGTCCGTCTGGCCTTCTTCTATCAGTCCTGTTAAAGGGATGGGAGTTTAGATCCCGCATAGAATCAAAACTATGGAAAACAAATACCCCGTAATGGGAAAATTAAGCTTACCGCACTGGCTTGGCGCTTCGCGCAGAATCCACAATCCTCGGTGATGGGAGGGTGGACCTCAGAGCTCTTGAAAAGCACCTTCCAGGCATCTTCGTGCGTTGTATCGAAGAACCTGGAAAAAGTTTGGTGTTGAGGCGGGTCGAATTCCCACAAATTAAAGGCCCGTCGTTGACACGGGAGGATCCAGCGGAAAAGCATGACCTAGACTAGGGTGACGAGTTTGACCTTCCTGTCTATCAGATCTTTGATGCAGGTTTGAAGTCCGGTCACCTCTGCCAAACTACCCCATGACATGCCCGTCTCTTTCCAAGATGTGAGCCGTGTGGGGATGCCAGATCGGAATTCGGGGGCCGCTGCCCATTCAGGGTCACGCGGCTCGGTGATGTAGAACCACCCCGATTGCCACCCTTTGATGGTTTCCATGAAGGCGCCCTCGAGCCATGTAACATTGGCTATCTTGCCCACCATGGCACCTCCGCACTTCGCTTGTCGCCCGCCCACAACCTTCGGCTTGACATTGAAGGTCTTCAGCCATAAGCCGAAGTGGGGCTAGATACGGAGGAAGGCATCACATACGACGATGAACACCGAGATGTTGAGGATGAAGTTCGGGGCCACATCGTGGAAGTCCAGGCCATAGTAGAACATGATCCCCTGGACGAACGGGTGAAGAGGAAAGCCCAGTCCGCGGAGGAAATGGGGGAGAAACACGACCCTCTCATGGGGCCCAGGGGTGGGGATGAGTTCCCCTCATTTGGAAGCCGGTGCGTGATATTGTCAGACAAGTATCCGGCCTTCCTCAACTTTTTGATTTGCCCCTCCGTGACGGAGGAGGCCATCCATCTACCTCCCGCTCCGGACATGATTGGAGAAAGGTTGAGGTGGGAAGTGCGGACTTGGGCGCTGGAGCTCGAGTGCACAGGGATGGATAAGCAAAGGAGGAAGAAGGCGTAAATGGAAAGGGTGGATCCTTATCCCCTTATATGGTCGGCCGAAGCTATAAACCCCCACCAGCCTAATAAAACTCGCTTATCTCCCAAGCGCCGCGGTTAATGGCGCGGTTGGGTTACCCACGCCCGTATTAATGAGAATCCCGAAATAAGGGGACACGATCTCTTCTTTGACAAGACGTGCCAAGGAAACCGCCTCGCTAAACGCGCTGAGGTGGAACAGTAAAATGATTCGAATAAAGGCTTGGCCGTGGCGTGATGTCACGCTGCGGAATACGTCAGCAGATTAGATTTCTTCAGATATTATTCTCTCTACGGTGGTATGTGGAACTTATTTTGCAGAGTCGGACACTATCCTTGTGTTCAACATCTTCTATGAAGTATTTGGAGGAGGAACCCGCCTTGCAATGCCGAAGACAATTTGCGCGCTCGACTCGTCGTCATTGAAGCCTAGTTCAGGGGCTATTGAGGGATTCCTGGATTAGGGGGTGTCCGGATGGCCGTACTATGACCTTTGGCCGAACTCCCGGACTATGAAGATACAAGATTGAAGACTTCGTCCCGTGTCCGGATAGGACTTTCCTTGGCGTGGAAGGCAAGCTTGGCGATATGATATGAAGATCTCCTCCCATTGTAACCGACTCTGTGTAACCCTAGCCCTCTCCGGTGTCTATATAAACCGGAGAGTTTTAGTCCATAGGACGAACAACAATCATACCTTAGGCTAGCTTCTAGGGTTTAGCCTATATGATCTCGTGGTAGATCAACTCTTGTACTACCCATATCATCAATATTAATCAAGCAGGAGTAGGGTTTTACCTCCATCGAGAGGGCCCGAACCTGGGTAAAAACATCATGTCCCTTGTCTCCTGTTACCATCCGCCTAGATGCACAGTTCGGGACCCCCTACCCGAGATCCGCCGGTTTTGACACCGACAGGGGCACCGCACACGGCTGGGAGAGATCAACAGATCAACTTGTGTCTATGGAGTGCCCCCCCTCCCCTTATATAAAGGAGTGGAGGAGGGGAGGGGCTGTCCCTCTCTATGGCGCGCCCTAGGGAGTCCTACTCCCACCGAGAGTAGGATCCCCCCCCCCTTCCATGTAGTAGGACTAGGAGTCAAGGAAAGGGAAAAGAGAAGAGAATGAAGGAGGGGGCGCAGCTGAGGGAGTCCTGGATTAGGGGGTCCTCGAACAGCAGGACTATATACTTTGGCCGGACTGTTGGACTATGAAGATACAAGATTGAAGACTTCGTCCCGTCTCCGGGTGGGACTCTCCTTTACGTGGAAGGCAAGCTTGGCAATTCGGATATGTAGATCTCCTTCTATGTAACCGACTCTGTGTAACCCTAGCCCCCTCCAGTGTCTATATAAACCGGACGGTTACTCCGTAGGACAAGAACAACAATCATAATCATAGGCTAGCTTCTAGGGTTTAGCCTGTACAATCTCGTGGTAGATCAACTCTTGTAATACTCATATCATCAAGATAAATCAAGCAGGAAGTAGGGTATTACCTCCATCGAGAGGGCCCGAACCTGGGTTAACATTGTGTCCCCCGCCTCATGTTACCATTAGCCTTAGAAGCACAGTTCGGGACCCCCTACCCGAGATCCGCCGGTTTAGACACCGACATTGGTGCTTTCATTGAGAGTTCCACTCTGCCATCACGGTAAGGCTTGATGGCTCGCCTTGTTGTCAAGGATAACATCACCTCTGGGGGAGCCCTGACTGTAGGCCAAACTCCCCGACTAGGCGGCTTCGTCATGACCGCCCGTTCGGCCTCCGCCCCGATGATGACTTCTCAGGTAATCAAAAACAACCTCATCGTCGGCTCGGAATTCACCGAGCAGATGGATCCAATGTTGGGGAATGTTGTAGAAAATAAAACTTTTCTACGCTTCACCAAGATCAATCTATGGAGTCATCTAGCAACGAGAGAGAGGAGTGCATCTACATACCCTTGTAGATCGAGAGCGGAAGCGTTCAAGAGAACGGGGTTGAGGGAGTCGTACTCGTCGTGATCCAAATCACCGAAGATCCTAGTGCTGAATGGACAGCACCTCTGCGTTCAACACATGTATGGTTGGGGAAGACGTGTCCTCCTTCTTGATCCGGCCGCACGACGGCGTGGTGGTTGATGGAGAGGTTGATGGAGATCCGGCCGCACGACGGCGTGGTGGTGGAAGTAGCGGCGATCTCGGCAGGCTTCGCCAAGCTCAGCGAGAGGGAGAGGTCGTACGGGGGGAGAGGGAGACGCCAGGGACTAGGGTGCGCAGCCCTCCCCCTCTTTATATAGGGGCCCTAGGAGGGCGCCGGCCCCCTAGAGATCCAATCTCAAGGGGGGCGGCGGCCAAGGGGGGGACTTACCCCCCAAGTTAGGTGGGGCGCCCCCACCCCTAGGGTTTCCAACCCTAGGCGCAGGGGAGGCCCAAGGGGGATGCACCAGCCCACCAGGGGCTGGTTCGCTTCCCACTTCACCCCATGTGGCCCTCCGGTATAGGTGGCCCCACCCGGTGGACCCCCGGGACCCTTCCGTTGGTCTCGGTACAATACTGGTGACCCCAAAACTTTCCCGGTGGCCGAAACTGGACTTCCTATATACAATTCTTCACCCCGGGACCATTCCGGAACTCCTCGTGACATCCAGGATCTCATCCGGGACTCCGAACAACTTTAGGGTTATCGCATTCTAATATCTCTACAACCCTAGCGTTACCGAACCTTAAGTGTGTAGACCCTACGGGTTCGGGAATCACGCAGACATGACCGAGACAGTTCTCCGTCCAATAACCAACAGCGGGATCTGGATACCCATGTTGGCTCCCACATGTTCCACGATGATCTCATCGAATGAACCAAGATGTCGAGGATTCAACTAATCCCGTATACAATTCCCTTTGTCAATCGGTATGTTACTTGCCCGAGATTCGATCATCGGTATCCCAATACCTCGTTCAATCTCGTTACCGGCAAGTCACTTTACTCGTACCGTAATGCATGATCCCGTGACCAACTACTTGGTCACATTGAGCTCATTATGATGATGCATTACCGAGTGGGCCCAGAGATACCTCTTCGTCATACGGAGTGGCAAATCCCAGTCTCGATCTGTGTTAACCCAACAGATACTTTCGGGGACACCTATAGTATACCTTTATAGTCACCCAGTTATGTTGTGACGTTTCGTACACCCAAAGCACTCCTACGGTATCGGGAGTTACACGATCTCATGGTCTAAGGAAATGATACTTGACATTGAAAAAGCTCTAGCAAATGAACTACACGATCTTGTGCTATGCTTAGGATTGGGTCTTGTCCATCACACCATTCTCCTAATGATTTGATCCCGTTATCAATGGCATCCAATGTCCATAGTCAGGAAACCATGACTATTTGTTGATCAACGAGCTAGTCAACTAGAGGCTCACTAGGGACAAGTTGTGGTCTATGTATTCACACATGTATTACGATTTCCCGATAACACAATTATAGCATGAATAATAGAAAATTATCATGAACAGGTTAATATAATAATAATCATTTTATTATTGCCTCTAGGGCATATTTCCAACATCCAATGGAGCTCTCCTACCTAAACGAGCTCTTGGATCGCATCGCCGCCCTGGGAGTCGCTACGGACTATGATCGGATCGGGCTTAAACCCAACCAAAGGGAGATTAACTCTCCACCGGTCACCCATCAGATAGCGGTGGTGGAGGAGCAATGCAGCGATTCTTCCTCTATTTTGAGGACGAACTATGTCCGGATTCCTGAGCTCCCTGAGCCGGATACCCGTCTACGGGAGGACATGGCCCAAGCTCTGAACCTACAATCGGACAGCGGGCCAGAAAAATTGGGCAACATCCCGGAGCCCGAACTGCCAAGCTCGGAAGCTCCTCTGCCCCTGGGTCTCAGATTGGGTCAGGGTTTGGACTTAAATCTACCCACCCACCCAGATACAAGTGATCTTTCCCACATTATGCAAGAGCCCCAAGAGACAATACATCACTTCTGGGCCAGATTCCTCCTTGTAATGGGCAAGGTCAAGGACTGTCGCGAGGAAGACGTGATTTCATTCTTTTGCAAAAATTGCACGGACAGAGGAATCCTCAACGCCATAAGTTGCCATGACATAGCACACTTCGCTGACTTGGCGGCCATAGTACAGAAGTACTGTGCGATGGAAAGCGCCTGGAAAACCCAAAAAAATTCTGGGATCCTCTGGCTCTCACTAAACCCCTCGTCCGAACTAAAAGGGTGCACTCTCGCAAGTCACCCGATCCAATTACAAAGGAACCAAAGCCCACTACGGGGCGCGGAACCGTACTAGAGGGATGGCTCAATGGGCCATGCAGAATTCATAGCCCACCGGATACCATACCAACACACAGCCTTAGAGCATGTTGGATACTCCGGCAGGTGGCCAAGAGCGGCGAGGATCTCCTCATCAACAATACTGCAGAGCATCATCCTGTGGAAAATAACAATACAATATTGACAGTCTTCGGGACTTTCGCCTCAAAAAATAGGCGCAAGCGAGCACTCCGCAGCCTCGCCGAAGTCTGCCACGTTGCAGCAATAAATCCATGGAACGACATGGCCATAACGTTTAATGCCAATGACGAACCTAAATTCCAAACAGTCTGAGCACCAGCTGCTTTAGTCCTTACTCCAATTGTGGACGGTTTTCGGCTTACTAAAGTTCTCATGGACGGAGGCAGCGGATTAAACCTCATCTACGAGGAAACTCTTAACAAAATGGAAATAGACAAGAGCCACATTAAGCAAAGCAGCACAACCTTCAGAGGAATCATCCCTAGTCGGGAGGCATGATGTGTGGGAAAAATCACACTAGATGTGGTATTTGGCACGCCGGAGAATTATAGGTCCGAACAAATCATATTCCAAGTGGCCCCGTTCAGTAGCGGATACCACGCTCTTTTAGGGCGGGACGCATTCACGAGCTTCCAAGCTATACCCCATTATGGGTACATGAAGGTCAAGATGCCCGGGCCCAATGGAATCATTACTCTAGCTAGTGATCCGGACATAGCACTCCGCGCCAAAAATAAAACCGCCCTACTGGCCCTTGAGGCATTATCCGAAGCCCTCGCGACCGAAGAACTAACTGCGCTGTGCTCCACAGTGGACATGGATGACGTGATACTCGACAAAAAGACCCAAGTCCACCTCTTTCAAACCAGCGGATGAAATAGTCAAATTCCAGGTCCACCCAACGGACCCTACAAAAATAGCATCCATCGGGGCACAGCTGAACCCCACAATTGACGTCGAACTGCAAGAGTTCTTGCGCGAGAATTGGGACATCTTTGCCTGGCATCCTTCAGACATGGCAGCCATTCCACGCAGGCTGGCCGAACATAACCTAAATATCCTGAAGGGATTCAAGCCGGTCAAGCAGACTCATCGACGCTTTTCAGAACCTAAGCGACAAGGCATGGGAGAGGAGCTAGCCAAGTTACTCAAGGCCGGATTCATCAGAGAAATAAAACATCCGGACTGGCTAGCAAACCTGGTGATGGTACCAAAGAAGGACAAATCATGGCACCTATGTGTTGATTTCAAAGACCTCAACAAGGCCTGCCCCAAGGATTCCTTCCCCCTCCCCCGCATTGATCAAATCATCGATGCTACCGCAGGACACGACTCATTGTGCTTCCTCGGCGCATACTACGGATACCATCAAATCAAGATGGCGGAGTCTGATCAAGCCGCAACGCCATTTATCACACCATATGGCCCCTTCGATTTTAACACCATGCCATTCGAGCTCAAAAATTCTGGTGCAACCTATCAACGCAAGATTCAGACATGCCTGGAAAAACAAATCGGCAAAACATTGGGGACATACATAGATGACGTGGTCATCAAAATCAGACACGTCGAAACTTTAATAGGCGACTTGAGGCTTACGTTCGACAATCTCCGAACATATGACATCAAGCTCAATGCGGAAAAATGCGTTTTCGGCGTGCCTGCCGGAAAGCTACTGGGCTTCATCGTTTCCAATAGAGGAATTCAAGCAAATCCGGCTAAAATCCGAGCTCTGTCACAATTGGCTACCCCAACAGACCTCATGTAAATCCAGAAATTAAATGGATGCCTGGCTTCCCTAAGCCTCTTTATCTCCTAATTGGGAGAAAAGGCACTACTTATTTATCGCCTTCTTCGACGCACCGAACACTTCGAGTGGACGGATGCAGCCACGGCCGGATTGGAAGAAATAAAGGCCCTCTTGGCCAGCAACCCAATCCTGGCCGCACCAAATATCGACAAACCCATGCTGTTATATATAGCTGCAACACACCAGGTTGTAAGTGCAGTGCTCGTCGTTGAACGAGAGACGGATGGACACAAGTTCCCTCTTCAAAAGCCGGTATACTACGTATCCACTGTCCTCACTCCATGTAGGTCACAGTACCCACATTATCAAAAGATAGCATAAGCGGTCTTCATGGCATCCCGGAAACTACGACACTACTTTCAAGAGTGTTCGATCACGGTGGCCTCGGAAGTACCACTCAACGATATAATCAATAACCGCGATGCCATGGGCCGGATTGGTAAATGGGCTATCGAGCTCCTCCCGTTCGACATAATATACAAATCACGGCGAGCCATTAAGTCATAGGTATTGGCCGACTTCGTCACCGAATGGACAGAAGCCGAACTCCCTAAAGAGTACCGCGCATACTCCAATTGGATCATGCACTTTGACGGATCTAAGATGCTGGCTGGTCTGGGGGCAGGCATTGTCCTGACATCCCCCACTGGAGATACAATCCAATATGTACTCCAAATATTATACACAGACTCCAACAATGCAGCCGAATATGAGGCTCTGTTACACGATCTGCGGATGGCAGTCTCCATGGGCAGTCAACGCCTGGAAGAGCGAGGGGATTCAAACCTCGCAATATCTCAAATAAATGGAGACTTTGACCCCAAGGACCCAAAAATGGCGGCTTACCGTAATGTGATAACCCGCAAGTATACGGAATAATTGTAGCCTCTTTCGAGAAGTAAGAGTGTTGAACTGATACGTCTCCAACGTATCTACTTTTCCAAACACTTTTGCCCTTGTTTTGGACTCTAACTTGCATGATTTTAATGAAACTAACCCGGACTGACGCTGTTTTCAGCAGAACTACCATGATGTTGTTTTATGTGTAGACAACAAAAGTTCTACTATGTCTTGAAAATCCACGGAGGCACTTTTGGGAAAATATAAAAAATACTGCAGAAAGAATCAAGACCAGGGGGGCCACACCCTGTCCACGAGGGTGGGGGCACGCCCACCCCCCTGGGCATGCCCCCTGTCTCGTGGGCCCCCTGAGGCTCCGCGACCACAACTCCAACTTCATATATTCCGTTTCACGAAGACAAAAATCAGAGAGAAAGTTTCATTGCGTTTTACGATACAGAGCCGCTGCCAAGCCCTAATTTCTCTTGGGAGGGCTCATCTGGAGTCCGTTTGGGGCTCCGGAGAGGGGGATTCGTCGCTGTAGTCATCATCAACCATCCTCCATCACCAATTTCATGATGCTCACCTCCGTGCGTGAGTAATTCCATCGTAAGCTTGCTGGATGGTGATGGGTTGGATGAGATTTACCATGTAATCAAGTTAGTTTTGTTAGGGTTTGATCCCTAGTATCCACTATGTTCTGAGATTGATGTTGCTATGACTTTTCTATGCTTAATGCTTGTCACTAGGGCCCGAGTGCCATGATTTCAGATTTGAACCTATTATTTTTACATGAATATATGTGTGTTCTTGATCCAATCTTGCAAGTCTATAGTCACCTATTATGTGTTATGATCCGACAACCCCGAAGTGAAAATAGTCGGGATACTTCTCGGTGATGACCGTAGTTTGAGGAGTTCATGTATTCACTATGTGCTAATGCTTTGTTCCGGTTCTCTATTAAAAGGAGGCCTTAATATCCCTTAGTTTCCGCTAGGACCCCGCTGCCACGGGAGGGTAGGACAAAAGATGTCATGCAAGTTCTTTTCCATAAGCACGTATGACTATTTACGGAATACATGCCTACATTACATTGATGAATTGGAGCTAATTCTGTGTCACCCTATGTTATAGCTATTACATGAGGAATCGCATCCGACATAATTATCCTTCACTGATCCATTGCCTACAAGCTTTTCACATCTTGTGCTTCGCTTATTTATTTTTCCATTGCTATTGCTACAATCACTACAAAACCCAAAAACATTACTTTTGCCACTGTTACCTTTATTATCATATCACTACTAGGGAAAAGCCTAGCAGCAGCGCGGGTTTTAGGCCTATCAGTAGCGCGGGACGATGCGGTACTGATAAGGCGCTACATCTAACATATAGCAGTAGCGCATGTCGTCCCACGCTACTGCTATACATGAATAGCTGTAGCGCGCTTTAGAGAAGAGCGTTGTTGGTATTATCTGCAGCGCTGTTTACATGGAAGCACTACTGGTAAGGCGGCGCTACTGCTAAATTTTCTCCCCTCGCTACTACTAGTTTTATTAGTTTCTTCCTCCATATTTGTTTTGTATTTGAATAGGCTTTATACAATAATATTTAGCATATCATACACATACAAATGTAATTATCGCATATACATACAATTAGTCTCATCAAATCATGTCATCATCATAATCATCATCCAACACAAAGTGGTCTCTCGTCATCATCTCGAAAATAGAGATACAAGTCTTGATTACTTGCAAATACATCATCATCCATCTAAACATTGATATACGCGAGAAGAGATATCACTTTGAGTACATGAGTTCATATCCCTCTCTCGCATTAGCATGAACCTAAACTAACTACTGCTTGTCGCTCGGAAACCGGAAACCGGTACACCTGGGCCTGACACTCCGGCCACTCGTCGTATATATACTCCTGAGGTAGCACTTCTTCGCCATCTATGATCTATGCACCTGCATCGTCACATGAGTCGTTGATGTGCAACATACACTACTAGGAAAAGGCCTACTAATGGCGCACCTAATTTGGCCATTAATGGCGCATTAGTGGTGCGCCATTAGTGCCACGCCATTAGTATATTTTACTAACGGCGCACCCTGGTGCACCATTAGTATCTGGTATACTAATGGCGGACCTCAGATGCGCCATTAGTATATACAACAGTGCGCATTAGTATGCCTCCCAGGGGGCCATGTATACCCAGGTGCTTTGGCATACTAATGGCGCACAACAACAAGATGCGCCATTAGTAACTTCGGCATACTAATGGCGCACTATTTAATGATGCGCCATTAGTATCCTTTGGCATACTAATGGCGCAATGTGATGTGATGCGCCATTAGTATGAATATTAGGTTTTTTTATTTTTTAATTTTCTGTTTTTTGCACAGGTTACAAAATGTATAATTGGACAAAATATAGACAGCACACATCAACAACAGATTCATCGAATACAATAGAAGATTAGTCTCTGAATACAATTCATCATATTAGTCTCTGGATACAATTCATCATATTAGTCTCCGAATTGAAAAGACCGAACAAAGATAGAACATTATATTACAAGTCTCGAGACCGCGAGTAGCGAGTTTGTCTTCACATTACAAGTCGATATCGATCATCTAAACTACAATCACATAGAAGAGAGCTGCGGTCATCACGATGAGCATCATCACGATGAAACTCGTCTTCATCCGGTTCCTCCAACGCTCCCTCCCCTCTCCCGCTAGATAGCGGGCGTATCTAGATTCGGCCTTGGTGCTAGTGGTGTACCCTTTGTAACTGTTACCGCTGAATCGGTGAACCTATCTCCGACACTCCTCCCAGTCGTCGTAGACTCCGGGAACCTTAACCTTGTACACGACATACGACGGCATCGCTATGCACTAGCCAAACGAAACGTTAGTACCAATTCACAGACAATACATAAGCAATATATAAGTATGCAACAGAACGATCGGAAGAGAAAAGCAAGACATTAATAGCATCGATTAAATCTAAGTTGAACGACTCTCGAAACCAAAGAGACATACTACAAGTTCATTAAAGTTTAATTACAACATGAACCAATCGATGTTTCAGAACTAGACACAGCATCACTGCTTTCGACTCGACTCAAGGGACCGGAGCGTGGATGAAGCCGCCGTCTATCGTGGGAGTCATGAAAGAACGGGCGTTGTCAGCCTGCATTTGTAGCATTGTGTCGATGTCACTGTTGGACGGTTGATTTTTGAGGTAGAACTGCCCCGAGGTACGAAGGACATCTTGATGGATGATTTCCGCAAACTCCGACTGGATGCGAAAGAATTCTTGTCTGATGTCCGCGTCCTGGATTGCCGACACGCTCGCAGCCCAATCTTTGAGTTTACTCGGTAGCAGAAGTTGATGATGGTCCCGTACGATCGCCCGCATGTGATGGATGGCGTAGTAGGCACCCTTCTGACCGCCAGGCGGCTGCTTGACGCAGTAGAACGTCGTATTGTGGGAGAACACGTGCTTGTCGTACTTACGAATAGGCCTGGTGAAGGTGCCTCCAGATTTGGCGTAGCCGGGGAGAACATCATCAAGAACCTTCTTGACATTTGTGTAGTCTACGTTCGACTGACGGTCCGGGTCGAAATACGTGGCCATGGAATATTTGGGGCTTAGGAGGATGAGCGTGCAATGTGTGTCACTGCAAAAAACACGGAATGTTAAAAGAGAAACGATCGAAATCTAAGAATTCATATGTTACGGGCCGGTTGAGGGGAGGACTTACTCGGGAAAGTAAGGCACGAGGAAGTTATCCTTATCTTGGTTTGCCAGAATGACGCCTTCGAGGTAAGAACTCGCGACTTGCCGGTCCCCAGCGCTGCCCAAGATCTTGACACGCATGTAGAAGGGGTCGACTATCACGATGTCCGGGGTCTTGTTGCGAATGATCTGCATCTCCATACTCAACGAAAATAGCCGAACAAAGGTGTAGTGCAGCGGATGAAGGTTCAACATAGCGTGGATGTCATCAAACCGCAGGGACGATCGTACGCCCGATGGAGTTAGCCACAAAGCCCTTGCCCTCTGGCACCTTGGCCGCGAAAACCGGGTAAGCCACATCCTTCTCTCTGAGACGCTGCTTCTCCAAAAAAAGAACACTATCATGCAGACTCCGCATAGCACCGGTTGCAGCATTGAGCATATTTGTCGGTAGCATCGCCCTACCCGCCACATGCACCCTCCTCGAGATATCCTTAGGTGAAGGTGGCCCGTCCTGAGCACGGATCGTACTCGGTGCCGGCTGGCTCGCACCCTTGTTAGTCATTCTTTTGCGTGCCTTCTTCTTCTCCTGTAATGGGAGTGAGTTCTGCTCACAGACCGCCTTCTTGAGTGTGTTGGGGCTATAATATTTCGCACCTCGCCTATCTGAGGCTCGCTGAAGTCGGCAGCTGGAGGCGTCTCCTGAGAGCTGAACGGCAGACGACGCCTATTGCAACTTGGCTTCTCCGCGGTACCAGCTAGATCGCGCACGTCTTTTGTTGGGTTGGGTTCTTGAGAAGGAGGCCCCATGAAGTCGCCATCGTACCCATGTTCGGCAAAGTACTGATCAACGTTGCCAAATGTATCGTCGTCGTCGTCGTTCTGATCATGTGCCATATGCATGTTTGGATCCAGTGGCATAGGGATGTCCGGCACCGTTGCGGCGGTCTTGCCATGGGGCCGACTTGGCACCGGCACGACTGGGGGTGTTGTCTTTGGGGTGGTGTCCCCCGCCCCCAAACGAATCTGGCTCTTCGGCCAAAGCAGGGGCCAGCTCAGGCAGGCGCTGAGGGTCATCACGTCATCATCGTCGGCCCCGACGGGTCGAATCAGAGGTAACAACTCATCGCAGCCTGGCAGCACCCGAACCAGTTCAACCCTAAACAAGTTGGGTGGCATCTGGGTACCGTGGAACAACGGGTTGCCCGGTTGAACGATTTTGTTCACGAAGTGCAGGAGAGTGCACGGAACATCGGCGGCGCCCTGCAAAAACATGTAGGGCGTCAGGGATGCCTAGTCAAAGGCAAGGAGATGAAGTCCTCGGCCGAGAGAGGCTTAATTAGTTACCGTGATGATGGCGTCGAGCTCGGCTAATGTCGAGGCACCGCCAGCGGCGGGCGTGCAGTTGACGGAGGGGCCGCTTGCTGCAGAGGTGCCGGCGGGCATACACCCGGGTGCATTAAGCTCCCGTGCCGGTGTCGGAGACACCAATGGCCCCGCCAGCATTCTGCGAGTTGCTGGCCGTGAAGCTAGGAATCAGGGGCGGCCCCTGTTGGCCGCCCGCAATCCACGCACTCAACCCCTCGATCAAGGTAGGCACAATGGCGGTGATCGTCGCTCCGAGTTGTTGTTGCACTTGCTCTTGGACAATCTCCGGAATCCCCGCCACCTGTGCCTTGAGTTCTTGAACCTCGCGCGCCTGGCTTTCCGAGCTGGTCTTTTTCTCCTTCCGCACACCAGCGGTATAGTATGACCCCCATTTTGTGGACAAGCCTTTGCCGGCCACACGACCAGCTGACGTCGGCTTACTGAGCTTATCCTTGTTCTTCATTACATTCAACGCCCTATTTAGAGTGGTGTCCCAAGGGTTGCTCTTAGTCGACCCCGCGCTACTGCTTTCAGTCGCCTGCGGAAGGAATGTGAACCATTTAGAAATTTGGCTTCATTAATTAGAATGCAACCATATGGAGCTAATTATGCGGGGGTGTATTCCTTACCAGAACAGGCTCAAGCGCCCTGGTCTTCCGATCCGTGGTAAGCTCCTTTGTTATCGGGTCCTCCTTGTACCGGGCCCTGACATAGTTCCTGGTCTGCTTGTTACCGCTGTATTTCTCGAAGCGGGGCGGTAGGCCTTGCTCGGCATGCTCCGCGTCCTCCTTGTCCCATATAGGCTCCGCCACTCTGTAACCGCCGGGACCGAGTTTGTGTTCCCCTAAGTTCAGCTCCCGCATTTCTTTCCCCCACTGACTTGATTGGGAGTTTGCGGTGCTCGAGCAATTGATCTTGAAGTCGTTGTAGTCATCTTCGGTGATCGAAGGATTTTTCTCCTTGATCTTCTCATAACTCTCACCTTTCTCGATCATTCTCTTCACATTGCTTTTCCAGGTAGACAGTGCCTTGCTCATCTTCATGAGGGCAGCATTGTTCACTTTATTCCCTTTGAGGCTTGTGTTTTCAAAATCAGCGGGGAACTTGTATCGTCCGTGCAGCTTCGTGAAGAGGAGGTTGCGCAAATTCCCTCGGTCAGGATGCCTCAGGTTCTCGGTGTTGATCGAGACGGTGCTCCGGAGAATGCACCCGAGCTGAAGCGAGTACCCCTTGACTATTCGTTCGGGCGCCGTTGGATTCCCGTCGGAGTCCACTTCAGTAACTTCCTCCTTGAGGGTGCGGAGCACGGTCGGGCGCCGGTCCTTCCGTTGCCTCTTCGGTTGGCTGCCATCTGTGCGTGCGCTGCCATCATCAGTGGTGGCATCCTCGGCGGCACCATCAGTGGTGGCATCAGTGGGGTCATCCTCGGTGGTACCATCAGTGGTCTCAGGATCGGTGGGGAAGGCGGCATCCTCATACAAGTGAGGTTGTTCCTCCATCTCCTGGGACAGCTTCCAGAATGCCTTGCCGCCCGAACCCCCGGCCTCATCGTTGTTGGCCATGTTTCTCTCTAAATAGGAACAAAGTTTGGTCAAAAAGTTGGTTATTGTCAAGGAACAAGATCATGGTCTCATCATTTAGGGTTTGTCGACACCGAGGCATCCTAAAAGCTAAGCTTTTATCATTGAGGGTTTTTCGACGCCGAGGCACCCAAAAAGCCTAAGCTTTCATCATTAGTCACAAGTACCCCAGCCCATGCATTAGTCACAAGGACCCCATATGTCCTATTTTTAGCAAAGTCATGCTAAAATTCACGAAAAATTTCAGCATGACCTTTGCTGAAAATAGGACATATGGAGTACCCGAATTTGCTGGAACGGAAGTAAATCGACATTCCAGCAAACTCAAGGGCCTCTCGGGTGGACAAGGCAAAAAAGGCCTCCATCACAACATGGAAAATACATTGGCATGTGAAGAGGTGAAACAATATATGCATCTCCAAGCAGTATCATTCAACATTTTGGACAAACCACTACAAGCAATACTGGATCAGAATGTTTTTTATACATAACTGCTAAAACCCTAGGAGTTAACCGAGCCACCAACAGAATGTGGACTTAAAAAGAGAGAGTCACGGACAGTGACATAATACATTTTCATAAAATTAGCTAGTTTTACTTATGGTGCACAAAGGAAAAAGTACTACAGTGCACTTAGAAAAAAAATGAGCACCGCAAAACAAGAAGACTCGTTTCAGGTAAACGGAAGCTATCGGCTCCATCAAGTGGAGGCAAAAACAAGTGTAATTGCAAATGAATGCAAACCACGTTAAGACTTAACTGCTAAGGCCTAGTTTGGCGACACGGTTTTTCCAAAACCATGGTAACTGAAAACCTCGGTATTCCAATGTGTGGGCAATGAATACTTTGGTTTCTAAAAACTGCAGTTTTTCTCAGTTTTAGAAAAACTATAGAGATGTTTGGCAAGTGCAGTTTTTCTTAGTTTCTTGGTTTTGACCACTCGTTGCATGGATAATCCTAGATATAGCTAGCTGAACCAAATTGAGCTATAACAAAGGAGTTATACAACGACATGATCAGCTTGTGCTAATTAACGGCTGGTGCATGCGGCATGCCTATAGCCTTGTCATGCACGCGAACATCCTCTAGCTGCTAGGATATGTTGTTGAGTAATCTTGTATCTCTGGCCACATGGAATCGATCGGCTAGCTAACTTAGACTGCTGTGTATAACTTTGCTCAGTAACTTAGACTAGTTGAGTACTGTTGAAAAATGACAGGTTAAACTGACCTCAAAGTCTGCTGACAAAATCAATACCAACTGATTGGTCGCGGCCGGCCAGTTTATAATCAACGGGAACTATAAGATTTAAAAGAAAACCAATTAAATAGGTAGTCGGTAAGTCGATCGGCATAAGCAACGGTTCACACGTCACCTATAGAGGACAGTAAAAGTACACTAATAAAACTCAGGAAAGAAGAAGTAAAAGTACACTAATAAAACTCAGGAAAGAAGAAGTAAAAGTACCCTCAAAACAAGTATTAACAGACTAGTACTGTGTAAATTTGGAAATTGCTGAGGGTAATATTGCATTTGAGATTGTAATACCGACAAGATTGTAGTACAAAGAGCAGAGCACTAGGCCAAGAATTGAGAAAGCAATGGAGGTTGCCAAAGGGATCTGTATTCCAGTATACTGGAGTGGACTGGCTCCAAAACCTACTGAACAATTGTGACACGGACACACGCAACAAAATCCTGCTAATGCTATGGCGAGCCTGGTACTTGAGAGATACACCTGCTGCCAAAACCTATATGGGGATACACCTGCCGTCAGCCAAAACCTACTAAACTATCAGCAAGTCTCGGGTTCGGTAGCCTTTCTGATAAAATATGAGCAGGAATTCAATTCACCCAATGACAAAATTAAAGCAATGGAATACACCTGCTGCCAAAACCTATATGGGGATCAGAGAGCCCAGCTAGCAGCCGGTGGCAAATGAAGTTCAGGTTCCTTAATGCAAGAAAGTTGGACCAAAGTGTTTGGCCCCAGGATTGTGATTTGTGAAGCATTGGCCAAAGCGTTTGGCCCCAGGATGCACAAACAAGACAAGCCGAATTGCACACACATCCACATCCAGCACATGCTCAACTTGGGTTCTCTCAAACAAAAAAAAAGCACATGCTCACCTTGGGTGGGCAGAGAACGAGCTCCGAGGAGGTGGTCGGGGAGGAGCTCCGGGAGGGAGAGGTCGAGGGCGGCGTCGCGGAGGTCGGACAGGTCACTGAAGGCGCTGGCGGGGACGGCGCCGGTGAGCCCCAGCAGCAAGAGCGCGGCCGCGCGACGGGCCCACGCTGTGGCGCCCTCATCTGACGGCGGAGGCGGAGGAGGTGGAGGTGGAGCGGCCTTGGGCTTGGGCTGGGCGGAGAGGCACCGGAGGAGTAGTGGGGCGGGCGTCGAGGCGTCGAGGCGGCATCGGGGCGGCGTCGAGGCGGCGGGGCAGCGGCGTCGGGAAAGGAGAGGGGAAGGGGATCGAGGGCGAGGGCGAGGGAGAGAGAGGGGATAGGTTTGGGCTGGGGAGGAAGTATGGATGGCGGCACAATACTAATGGCGCACCACACCTCGGTGCGCCATAAGTACATCCATACTAATGGCGCACCTCGCCCTGGTGCGCCATTAGTATTTTTTTTTTGATTTCTGCTTGAGCCAACGGGTTATCTTCCACCTGACCTGATCCACATCAAGCTCCCTCTACTAGCTCGACTGGTCAGCAGCCAGTTCTCACACCAGGAGGTCCTGGGTTCGATTCCCAGGCTCCACAATTTTTTTATGCATTTAAAATGCTATTTGATACTTATTTGTGTTTAAATATGTTCGAACTTGTTTAAATCATAACAGTAATATTTTTTTTATAAGACAGTAATAATTTTTTTTAAATATCATCAAACAGTAATGCCGGTGGAGCAGGGGAG
>NC_041391.1:676591998-676623380 GCF_002162155.2 Triticum dicoccoides
GGCGGTTGAGTAGGGGAATCGAGGGTGCGGGGGGTCGGCGGCGGCGGCCGGTGGACCGGGGGGTGCTCGGCGGCGAGGGGGACCGGATCTGGCGAGGTGGGATAGCGATCGAGATGGAGGGGGATCGAGATCGAGTGTCCATGAAATTTAAAAATATTCATGATAGTTCAAAAAGTGCCCATGAAATACAATCGAGAAATGAAGGCTATGATTTAAATACAATCGATCTTAGCTAGCTATCTGTTCACAATCTTCTTGCCCTTCTTTTTCGCAAATGGAGTTCTTCTGTGGAACGGACGTCCTTTATGTAGGGTGGTCCTTCTTCTTCTTGTGGTGTATGCTGCTACTTCATCATCGTCGTCATGTTCGATCCTCGGGTCGCTGTACTTGTCGAAGTCTTGCTCATTGGCTACTCCATCCATTCCTTTTGCTCTCCTCAAGACAACACGACTGGGCTTTGACGGGTCGGTAATGAAGAAGCATTGGTCAACTTGGGAAGCCAGTACCCATGGCTCATTTTTCGCGGTGACGTTTGCTCCCGCGGTCTTGGATTTGGCTTCGGGTATAACCATGGTGGTGAAATACCGGTCTTCTTTTAGGACGCTCTTCGCCCATCTGACACGGAACATCGGGACCTTCTCTCCAGCGTAGCTCAGCTCCCAGATCTCCTCGATCCTTCCGTAGTATATGTCCTTGTCATTACCAGTGTAGGATTCCATCGTTACCTCGGAGTTCTGATAACCATCGCTCTTCATGTCCTTGGCCTCGGTGTAGAATGTGTAGCCGTTGATATTGTACGCCTCATAGGTCATCAGGTTGTGCTCGGCTCCCTGTGACAAGGCGAATATGAGTTGTTCTTCCGCGGAAGAATCCTCATGTAAAGGGTACGACAGAAGCTTCTGCTTGAACCAACGCGTGAAACATGAGTTGTGCTCTTTGATTATATCTCCGTCCGTCCTCTATTGTCCTCGGTCATTGTACGTCTTCTTAATAAAGGTTTTGTGCTCTACCACCCAAGGATCGACCATGTCTATGTGTTGTAGCGCGACTAGGTTTGCTCTTTCAAAGTTGGCGAGTCGACCCTCTAAGTCGACATGCATTTCGCAGCGACCCTCACGGTGACCCCATCCAGCAATCCTGCCGAGGTGCCTGTTGACGGGCAGACCAACGGGGTTCTCAATGCCTAGATAATTCGTGCAGTAGGAGATACACTCTTCGCTCAGAAAGCCCCTGGCTATACTTCCCTCCGGATGTGACATGTTGCGAACGTATCCTTTGATGACACCATTCATCCTTTCGAACGGCATCATGCTGTGCAAGAACGTCGGCCCAAGTTGGATGATATCCTCCACTATATGGACCAGCAGATGCACCATAACGTCGAAGAATGCGGGCGGGAAGTACATCTCAAGCTCGCATAGTATCACCACGATCTCTTCCTGTAGCCTTCTGAGTTGCCTCACGCCAAACGACTTCCGAGAGATGACGTCGAAAAAGTTGCATAGGCCAAATAGCGTTTCACGGACGTGTGCGTCCATGATCCCACGGATTGCAACTGGAAGTATCTCCGTCATCAGCACGTGATAGTCGTGAGACTTCATCCCACTGAACTACTGCTTCGCTGGGTCTAGGTATCTGCTTATCTTCCCCGCGTAACCGTAAGGAAGTTTTACTCCTAGGAGGCAGGTGAAAAACTGCTCGATCTCCTCCTGACTTAGAGTGAAGCACGCGGGAGGGTAGTCATTTCCGGTCTTCTTGGCCTTTTTGCCTTTGCGACGACTTACTGTGTCCTGCTTCGCCTCATCATCATCATCATCATCATCATCATCATCATCATCATCATCATCATTAGCGTGAAGCTCCTGCCTGATGCCCACTGATTTCAAGTCTGCCCTTGCTTTTGGCCCATCTTTGGTCCTCTCTGGCATGTTGAGCAGGGTACCAAGCAGACTCTCGCACACGTTCTTCGTGATATGCATGACATCAAGGCTGTGAGGCACACGGTGGATCTTCCAGTACGGCAAGTCCCAGAAAACAGACCTCGTTTTCCATACCTTCAGCAGCGGCTCTGGCGCCTTTCGCTTCTTTCCCGGCTCTGGCGCCTTTTGCTTCTTTCCCGGTAGTGGGCAGTCTTTCCAATTTTTCAACAGCTTGTCTATTTCCTCGCCGCTCCTTGTACATGGGCGTTTTCGGGGTTTGGTTTCACCATCGAACAGATCCTTGCGTTTCCTCCACGGGTCATCGTCGCGAAGCCACCTTCGATGTCCCATGAACACGGTTTTCGAAGACCTAGGATCTCTATCTAGCTGGCGATACGTTGTGTCATCCATGCACCTTACGCATCCAGAAAATCCGTGGACTACCTGCCCCGCGAGATATCCGTAACCGAGATAGTCGTGCACCGTCGTGAGCAGTGCGGCTCTCATAGGGAAATATTCTTTCTCTGCAGCATCCCACATATTGGCTGGCGTTTTCCACAGCGTGTCAAGCTCCTTTTCAGCAGCCCCAGATACAGATTGATGTCGTTCCCTGGTTGTTTCGGCCCTTCAATTAGCATACTCATGTGAATGTACTTCCTCTTCATGCACAACCAGGGGGGAAGGTTGTACTGTTGGAAATATGCCCTAGAGGAAATAATAAAAGTGTTATTATTATATTTCAATGTTCATGATAATTGTCTTTTATTCATGCTATAACTGTATTATCCGGAAATCGTAATACACGTGTGGATACAAAGACCACAATATGTCCCTAGTGAGCCTCTAGTTGACTAGCTCGTTGTGATCAACAGATAGTCATGGTTTCCTGGCTATGGACATTAGATGTCGTTGATAACGGGATCGCATCATTAGGAGAATGATGTGATGGACAAGACCCAATCCTAAGCATAGCACAAAGATCGTGTAGTTCGTTTGCTAGAGCTTTGCCAATGTCAAGTATCTCTTCCTTTGACCATGAGAGCGTGTAACTCCTGGATACCGTAGGAGTGCTTTGGGTGTATCAAACGTCACAACGTAACTGGGTGACTATAAAGGTGCACTACAGGTATCTCCGAAAGTATCTATTGTTTTATGCGGATCGAGACTGGGATTTGTCACTCCGTATGACGGAGAGGTATCTCTGGGCCCACTCGGTAATGCATCACCATAATGAGCTCAAGGTGACCAAGGTGTTGGCCACGGGATCATGCATTACGGTATAAGTAAAGTGACTTGCCGGTAACGAGACTGAACAAGGTATTGGGATACCGACGATCGAGTCTCGGGCAAGTAACGTACCGATTGACAAAGGGAATTGTATACAGGGTTTGATCGAATCCTCGACATCGTGGTTCAACCGATGAAATCATCGAGGAGCATGTGGGAGCCAACATGGGTATCCAGACCCCGCTATTGGTTATTGCCCGAGAGTGGTCTCGGTCATGCCTGCATGTCTCCCGAGCCTGTAGGGTCTACACACTTAAGGTTCGGTGACGCTAGGGTTGTTAGGAAGACTAGTATGTGACTACCGAATGTTGTTCGGAGTCGCGGATGAGATCCAGGACGTCACGAGGAGTTCCGGAATGGTTCGGAGGTAAAGTTTTATATATGGGAAGTTGTTAAACGGGCACCGGAAAGTTTCGGGGTCATACCGGTATTGTACCGGGACCACCGGAAGGGTTCTGGGGGTCCACCGGGAGGGGCCACCCCTCCCGCGGGGCCACTTGGGCTGCGTGGGGATAGCAGCCAGCCCCTAGTGGGCTAGGCGCCCCCCCTTGGGCCCATGCGCCTAGGGTTGGGGGGGAAACCCTAAAGGGGGCGCACCCCCCTTGCTTGGGGGGCAAGCCCCCCACCCCTTGGCCGCCGCCCCCCTCTAGGGTTTCCCTAGAGGGCCGGCCCCCCTTGTCCCTTCCCCTATATATAGAGGGGTGAGGGGAGGGCTGCAACACACCACAAGCCAAGGCGCAGCCCCTCCCCTCCCCAACACCTCTCTCCCTCCGTACGTGCTTGGCGAAGCCCTGTCGGAATACTGCCGCATCAACTGCACCACGCCGTCGTGCTGCCGTTGGAGCTGCCTTCCTCAACCTCTCCTTCCTCCTTGCTGGATCAAGACAAAGGAGACGTCTCCCGTCCCGTACGTGTGTTGAACGCGGAGGTGCTGTCCGTTCAGCACTAGGACATCGGTGATCCGAATCACGTTCGAGTACGACTCCATCATCACCATCCCCTTGGCAAGCTTCCGCTCATGATCTACAAGTGGTATATAGATGCAAACTCTCTCCCTTGACTCGTTGCTTAGATGAACTCATAGATGGATCTTGGTGAAACCATAGGAAAAATTTTAATTTTCTGCAACGTTCCCCAACAGTGGCATCATGAGCTAGGTCTATGCGTAGTTCTCTTTGCACGAGTAGAACACAGTTTTGTTGTGGGCGTGTATCTTGTCAACTTGCTTGCCTCTACTAGTCTTTTCTTGCTTCAGCGGTATTGTGGGATGAAGCGGCCCAGACCAACCTTACACGTGCGCTTACGTGAGACCGGTTCCACCGATTAACATGCACTAGTTGCATAAGGTGGCTGGCGGGTGTTTGTCTCTCCCACTTTAGTTGGAGCGGATTCGATGAAAAGGGCCCTTGTGAAGGGTAAATATAAGTTGACAAAATCACGTTGTGGTTATTCGTAGGTAAGAAAACGTTCTTGCTAGAACCCAATTGCAGCCACGTAACAGATTGATCATGTGATGTGATATGGCCAGAAGTTGTGCTGAATGATGAATTGTGATGTATGAGATCATGTTCTTTGTAATAGGATTCATGACTTGCATGTCGATGAGTATGACAACCGGCAGGAGCCATAGGAGTTGTCATTATTTTTGTATGACCTGCGTGTCATTGAAGAACGCCATGTAACTTACTTTACTTCATTGCTAAACGCGTTAGTCATAGAAGTAGAAGTAGCGTTGGCGTGACAACTTCATGAAGACACGATGATGGAGATCATGATGATGGAGATCATGGTGTCAAGCCGGTGACAAGATGATCATGGAGCCCCGAAGATGGAGATCAATGGAGCTATATGATATTGGCCATATCATGTCACAACTATATAATTGCATGTGATGTTTATTATGTTTTATGCATCTTGTTTACTTAGGACGATGGTAGTAAATAAGATGATCCCTTACAAAATTTCAAGAAGTGTTCTCCCCTAACTGTGCACCATTGCTACAGTTCGTCGCACCTAAGCACCACGTGATGATCGGGTGTGATGGATTCTTACGTTCACATACAACGGGTGTAAGACAGTTTTACACAGCGAAAACACTTAGGGTTAACTTGACGAGCCTAGCATGTGCAGACATGGCCTCGGAACACGAAGACCGAAAGGTCGAACACGAGTCGTATGGAAGATACGATCAACATGAAGATGTTCACCGACGATGACTAGTCCGTCTCACGTGATGATCGGACACGGGCTAGTCGACTCGGATCGTGTAACACTTAGATGACCAGAGGGGTGTCTAATCTAAGTGGGAGTTCATAATTTGATTAGAACTTAATTATCTTGAACTTAGTCTAAAACCTTTGCAAATATGTCTTGTAGATCAAATGGCCAACGCTCATGTCAACATGAACTTCAACGCGTTCCTAGAGAAAACCAAGCTGAAAGATGATGGCAGCAACTATACGGACTGGGTCCGGAACCTGAGGATCATCCTCATAGCTGCCAGGAAACAATATGTCCTAGAAGGACCGCTAGGTGACGCTCCCGTCCCAGAGAACCAAGACATTATGAATGCTTGGCAAACTCGCGCTGATGATTACTCCCTCGTTCAGTGCGGCATGCTTTTCCGCTTAGAACCGGGGCTCCAAAAGCGTTTTGAGCATCACGGAGCATATGAGATGTTCGAAGAGCTGAAACTAGTTTTCCAAGCTCATGCCCGGGTCGAGAGATATGATGTCTCCGACAAGTTCTACAGTTGTAAGATGGAGGAAAACAGTTCTGTCAGTGAACACATCCTGAAGATGTCTGGGTTGCACAACCGTATGACCCAACTGAACATTAACCTCCCAGATGAGGCGGTCATTGACAGAATCCTCCAGTCGCTCCCACCAAGCTACAAGAGCTTTGTGATGAACTACAACATGCAGGGGATGGAAAAGACCATTCCTGAAGTGTTCTCAATGCTGAAGTCAGCAGAGGCTGAAATCAAGAAAGAACATCAAGTGTTGATGGTCAATAAGACCACTAAGTTCAAGAAGGGCAAGGGTAAGAAGAACTTCAAGAAGGACGGCAAGGAGGTTGCCGCGCCTGGTAAGCCAGTTACCGGGAAGAAGTCAAAGAATGGACCCAAGCCTGAGACTGAGTGCTTTTATTGCAAGAGGAAGGGTCACTGGAAGCGAAACTGCCCCAAATACTTAGCGGATAAGAAGGCCGGCAAAACAAAAGGTATATTCGACTTACATGTAATTGATGTGTACCTTACCAGTACTCGTAGTAACTCCTGGGTATTTGATACCGGTGCCGTTGCTCATATTTGTAACTCACAGCAGGAGCTGCGGAATAAACAGAGACTGGCAAAGGACGAGGTGACGATGCGCGTCGGGAATGGTTCCAGAGTCGATGTGATCGCCGTCGGAGCGCTGCCTCTACATTTACCTACGGGATTAGTTTTGAACCTTAATAATTGTTATTTAGTGCCAAGTTTGAGCATGAACATTGTATCTGGATCTCGTTTAATACGAGATGGCTACTCATTTAAGTCCGAGAATAATGGTTGTTCGATTTATATGAGAGATATGTTTTATGGTCATGCTCCGATGGTCAATGGTTTATTCTTAATGAATCTCGAGCGTAATATTACACATGTTCATAGTGTAGATGCCAAAAGATGTAAAGTTGATAACGATAGTCCCACATACTTGTGGCACTGCCGCCTTGGTCACATTGGTGTGAAGCGCATGAAGAAGCTCCATGCTGATGGACTTTTAGAGTCTCTTGATTATGAATCATTTGACACATGCGAACCATGCCTCATGGGAAAAATGACCAAGACTCCGTTCTCCGGAACAATGGAGCGAGCAACCAACTTGTTGGAAATCATACATACCGATGTGTGCGGTCCAATGAGCGTTGAGGCTCGCGGAGGATATCGTTATGTTCTCACTCTCACTGATGACTTAAGTAGATATGGGTATGTCTACTTAATGAAACACAAGTCTGAGACCTTTGAAAAGTTCAAGGAATTTCAGAATGAGGTGGAGAATCAATGTGACCGAAAGATAAAGTTCCTACGATCAGATCGTGGAGGAGAATATTTAAGTCATGAATTTGGCACACACTTAAGGAAATGTGGAATCGTTTCACAACTCACGCCGCCTGGAACACCTCAGCGAAACGGTGTGTCCGAACGTCGTAATCGCACTCTATTGGATATGGTGCGGTCTATGATGTCTCTTACTGATTTACCGCTATCATTTTGGGGATACGCTCTAGAGACAGCTACATTCACTTTAAATAGGGCACCGTCTAAATCCGTTGAGACGACACCGTATGAATTATGGTTTGGGAAGAAACCTAAGCTGTCATTTCTAAAAGTTTGGGGATGCGATGCTTATGTCAAGAAACTTCAACCTGAAAAGCTCGAACCCAAGTCGGAAAAATGCGTCTTCATAGGATACCCTAAGGAAACTGTTGGGTATACCTTCTACTTAAGATCCGAGGGCAAGATCTTTGTTGCCAAGAACAGATGCTTTCTGGAAAAAGAGTTTCTCTCGAAAGAAGTAAGTGGGAGGAAAGTAGAACTCGATGAAGTACTACCTCTCGAACGGGAAAGTGGTGCAGCTCAGGAAAATGTTCCTGTGATGCCCACACCAACTGAAGAGGAAACCAATGATGATGATCAAGGTACTTCGGATCAAGTTGCTACTGAACTTCGTAGGTCCACAAGGACACGTTCCGCACCAGAGTGGTACGGCAACCCTGTCCTGGAAATCATGTTGTTAGACAACGGTGAACCTTCGAACTATGAAGAAGCGATGGCGGGCCCAGATTCCAACAAATGGCTAGAAGCCATGAAATCTGAGATAGAATCCATGTATGAAAACAAAGTATGGACTTTGACTGACTTGCCCGATGATCGGCAAGCGATAGAAAACAAATGGATCTTTAAGAAGAAGACGGACGCGGATGGCAATGTTACCATCTATAAAGCTCGACTTGTCGCTAAGGGTTATCGACAAGTTCAAGGGACTGACTACGACGAGACATTCTCTCCAGTAGCGAAGCTTAAGTCCGTCCGAATCATGTTAGCAATTGCCGCATACTATGATTATGAGATATTGCAGATGGACGTCAAAACGGCATTCCTTAACGGGCATCTTAAGGAAGAGTTGTATATGATGCAGCCGGAAGGTTTTGTCCATCCTAAGAACGCTAACAAAGTATGCAAGCTCCAGCGATCCATTTATGGGCTGGTGCAAGCATCTCGGAGTTGGAATATTCGCTTTGATGAGATGATCAAAGCATTTGGGTTTATGCAGACTTATGGAGAAGCCTGCGTTTACAAGAAAGTGAGTGTGAGCTCTGTAGCATTTCTCATATTATATGTGGATGACATACTCTTGATGGGAAATAATATAGAATTTCTGGACAGCATTAAGGCCTACTTGAACAAATGTTTTTCAATGAAGGACCTTGGAGAAGCTGCTTATATATTAGGCATCAAGATCTATATAGATAGATCGAGACGCCTCATAGGTCTTTCACAAAGCACATACCTTGATAAGATTTTGAAAAAGTTCAAAATGGATGAGTCCAAGAAAGGGTTCTTGCCTATGTTACAAGGTGTGAGATTGAGCTCAGCTCAGTCACCGACCACGACAAAAGATAAAGAAGAGATGAGTGTCATCCCCTATGCTTCAGCCATAGGATCTATTATGTATGCCATGCTGTGTACCAGACCTGATGTAAACCTTGCCGTAAGTTTGGTAGCAAGATACCAAAGTAATCCCGGCAAGGAGCACTGGACAGCGGTCAAGAATATCCTGAAGTACCTGAAAAGGATAAAGGACATGTTTCTCGTTTATGGAGGTGACGAAGAGCTCGTCGTAAAGGGTTACATCGACGCTAGCTTCGACTCAGATCCCGATGACTCTAAGTCACAAACCGGATACGTGTATATGTTGAATGGTGGAGCAGTTAGCTAGTGCAGCTGCAAGCAGAGCGTCGTGGAGGGATCTACATGTGAAGCGGAGTACATGGCAGCCTCGGAGGCAGCGCATGAAGCGATTTGGGTGAAGGAGTTCATCACCGACCTAGGAGTCATACCCAATGCGTCGGGGCCAATCAAACTCTTCTGTGACAACACTGGAGCCATTGCCCTTGCCAAGGAGCCCAGGTTTCACAAGAAGACCAGGCACATCAAGCATCGTTTCAACTCCATCCGTGAAAATGTTCAAGATGGAGACATAGAAATTTGCAAAGTACATACAGATCTGAATGTCGCAGATCCGTTGACTAAACCTCTCTCGCGAGCAAAACATGATCAACACCAGAACTCTATGGGTGTCCGATTCATCTCAATGTAACTAGATTGGTGACTCTAGTGCAAGTGGGAGACTGTTGGAAATATGCCCTAGAGGCAATAATAAAAGTGTTATTATTATATTTCAATGTTCATGATAATTGTCTTTTATTCATGCTATAACTGTATTATCCAGAAATCGTAATACACGTGTGGATACAAAGACCACAATATGTCCCTAGTGAGCCTCTAGTTCACTAGCTCGTTGTGATCAACAGATAGTCATGGTTTCCTGGCTATGGACATTAGATGTCGTTGATAACGGGATCACATCATTAGGATAATGATGTGATGGACAAGACCCGATCCTAAGCATAGCACAAAGATCGTGTAGTTCGTTTGCTAGAGCTTTGCCAATGTCAAGTATCTCTTCCTTTGACCATGAGAGCGTGTAACTCCTGGATACCGTAGGAGTGCTTTGGGTGTATCAAACGTCACAAAGTAACTGGGTGACTATAAAGGTGCACTACAGGTATCTCCGAAAGTATCTATTGTTTTATGCGGATCGAGACTGGGATTTGTCACTCCGTATGACGGAGAGGTATCTCTGGGCCCACTCGGTAATGCATCATCATAATGAGCTCAAGGTGACCAAGGTGTTGGCCACGGGATCATGCATTACGGTACGAGTAAAGTGACTTGCCGGTAACGAGACTGAAAAAGGTATTGGGATACCGACGATCGAGTCTCGGGCAAGTAACGTACCGATTGACAAAGGGAATTGTATACAGGGTTTGATCGAATCCTCGACATCGTGGTTCAACCGATGAAATCATCGAGGAGCATGTGGGAGCCAACATGGGTATCCAGACCCCGCTGTTGGTTATTGCCCGAGAGTGGTCTCGGTCATGTCTGCATGTCTCCCGAGCCCGTAGGGTCTACACACTTAAGGTTCGGTGACGATCGGGTTGTTAGGAAGACTAGTATGTGACTACCGAATGTTGTTCGGAGTCCCGGATGAGATCCCGACGTCACGAGGAGTTCCGGAATGGTCCGGAGGTAAAGTTTTATATATGGGAAGTTGTTAAACGGGCACCGGAAAGTTTCGGGGTCATACCGGTATTGTACCGGGACCACCGGAAGGGTTCCGGGGGTCCACCGGGAGGGGCCACCCCTCCCGGGGGGCCACTTGGGCTGCATGGGGATAGCAGCCAGCCCCTAGTGGGCTTGGCGCCCCCCCCCCCTTGGGCCCATGCGCCTAGGGTTTGGGGGGGAAACCCTAAAGGGGGCGCACCCCCCTTGCTTGGGGGGCAAGCCCCCCACCCCTTGGCCGCCGCCCCCCTCTAGGGTTTCCCTAGAGGGCCGGCCCCCCTTGTCCCTTCCCCTATATATAGAGGGGTGAGGGGAGGGCTGCAACACACCACAAGTCAAGGCGCAGCCCCTCCCTCCCCAACACCTCTCCCCCTCCGTACGTGCTTGGCGAAGCCCTGTCGGAATACTGCCGCATCAACTGCACCACGCCGTCGTGCTGCCTTTGGAGCTGCCTTCCTCAACCTCTCCTTCCTCCTTGCTGGATCAAGACAGAGGAGACGTCTCCCGTCCCGTACGTGTGTTGAACGCGGAGGTGTTGTCCGTTCAGCACTAGGACATCGGTGATCCGAATCACGTTCGAGTACGACTCCATCGTCACCATCCCCTTGGCAAGCTTCCGCTCGTGATCTACAAGTGGTATGTAGATGCAAACTCTCTCCCTTGACTCGTTGCTTAGATGAACTCATAGATGGATCTTGGTGAAACCGTAGGAAAAATTTTAATTTTCTGCAACGTTCCCCAACATGTACATCCACACAAACACAGGCTAGGTGCTATGTGTGCTTCTCTGGCTGCCAAACAGATTGACTCCATTGGTGCTCGCGCCCAGCATGATGTTCCTTGGATCGTTCCCAGGTTCTGGGTCTTCGAAGTTCAACGCTTGCCACTGGCTCGCATCCTTAGGGTGACTCAGCATCTTGTCTTTTTATATATCTCCGGATCATTTGCGTCATCTTCTCGCTTCTTCGCCTCCCTATCCGCGTGCCAACGCAGGAGCTTTGCTACCTTAGGGTCCGCGAAATACCGCTGCAGACGGGGAGTGATCAGAAAGTACCACACCACTTTTCGGGGAGCTTTCTTCCTCTTCTTGTATCGAGTGACGCCGCACACCGGACATATGGTAGACTCCGCATGCTCGTCCCGATAAATGATGCAATTGTTCATGCACACATGGTATTTCACGTGCGGTAAATCCAAAGGACACACGATTTTCTTCGCCTCCTCCAAACTGGTCGGGCACTTGTTCCACTTGGGAAGACGTTCGTGCCAGAATGACATGTTCTCGTCGAAGCATGCGTCGGTCATTTTGTGTTTTACCTTCATCTCCAGAGCCATGAGTGTTACTTTCAGGCGGGTATCCTCGGGCCTGCATCCTTCATACAATGGAGTAACCACGTCTAACTCAAGTTGATCCACTTGGCTTTCTCTCGGGCGGCAGCTCTTGCATTATCCGTCTGCTTGAGAAGCAGCTCTTGAATATGAGGGTCCTGCACCCAGCCCATCGATGGTCTAGCGTCGTCTGCTCCGCCGGCATCATCATCTTCATGATCATGCCCGTCGTCTGCTCCGGCATCTTCCTCATCATCATGTCCTGCATCTTCTACATGATGACTGTGTACAGCATCACCGTCGTGATCATCTCCTAGGGATTCTTCGTCTTCTCGCCCGCCCGAGCTGCGGTGGTTGTCTTGCTGCCCTTCCTCATTTCTTGCCCGGCCCCCATGGTCGACTTCGTAGTCATCTTCATCACCTTGCCACCGATAGCCATCCATGAAACCACGCAAGAGCAGGTGGTCCCGCACCTGCCCGGAATCTGGGTCCGCAATAAGGCTCTTCAGCTTGCATCTTCGACACGGACAACTTATCTCCGTCTCATTCTTTTGAAGCATCTCGGCCTTTGCAGACCTCAAAAACCTATTCACGATGCCTTCGATCATCGTGCGGACCATGGTCGCCTGCGGGGTAGAGCAAAACGATATTTTAGAGCCAAGAAAAAATTTGGCATGACTTTCCCTAAAAATAGGACCAAAAAGAATGCTTAATGCCAAAATTCTCGCCGAAACAGAAATGAATCAACATTCTGGCAAAATATTGGCAACTATCGCATTTCAAATACCGGTACACCTCCAAACACAAACACATATGCAACACCACAAACATTAACACCACGAACATACATAGATCTAGCTATGCCATAAAAAGTGCATGTGCACATTGTTGTAGGGAGAACAACATAAATATAGCTTCCCCCCTTACTTACCTATCAAAACAAGGTAATTTAACCACTTAATTTGAATGAATCTATGGTGGAAATGAGGTGAAAAAGAGGAGGCACCCGAGACAAGGAGGAGGTGGAGAGAATGAAGTGGGGAGAAAGTGAGTGTGGGTAGGAGAGGCTGTCCAAAATATCTTGTTGCTGCCCACTTACTAATGGCGCACCAACACTAAATGCGCCAATAGTAATCTAGGTTACTAATGGAGCACCTTCTGGCGGTGCGCCATTAGTAGTTTCGCAAAAAAAACATACTAATGGCGCACTGTTCTACAGTGCGCCATTACTAGTTTAAACTAGTAATGGCGCACGGTTGAACAGTGCGCCATTAGTAGTATTGCAAAAAAAGAAATAAAAAATATAATAAAAAAACAACATTAGTGGCGCACTTTCCGGCAGGTGCGCCATTACTAGTTACAACTAGTAATGGCGCACTGAGTCTGGATGCGCCATTAGTATGTTTGGATAGGCGCACTAGTTCAAAAAAAATTGATACTAATGGCGCACCTTGGGCCAGGTGCACCATTAGTAGTTTCAACTCTAATGGCGTATCAGAAGGTGGTGCGCCATTAGTATATACTAATGGCGCACCCCTTGTCTGGTGCGCCATTAGTGTCAATCCCATCTATATCCCTTTTTCTAGTAGTGATATAGAGTTGAGCAACAGAAAGAGACAGACTTGGCAAAAATAGAAACAACATATCATAAGCATAAATAACAAAGTTCATCGTACCCAAAATGCCCTAACCAGAGTGATCTTCGCTAGTCGAGGAGGAGGACGGTTTAGTTACATCACAAATAAAGTTTCGCCATGCATAACTCAAAGTTTTGTCATACAGAAAGTATGGACTAAACGGACACATTGTCATATATCGACAATCACTCCAACATGTCGTGCCATCCGCCCATGTCAGGGAGATAGTCCCTGAGCTTAGTGAAAAGCTTCATGTCGAGACGCTGAGAGGCTAACCATGTTCGGACGTCTTCCCATGGCATTTGTCCTTCTCCGTAGAACATCCCTGTTTTTCCGACTACCTCCTTCATGATGATTTGGGCAAGTTCGTGCTGGATGTTATAGAACTCAGCTCGAAGTCGCTGATCCTCGATATGGCCTACATCCTTTGCCCATTGCAGAATATGGGCATCGCCGGATCTAGGTGACATGTGAAGGTTCTGGTGATCCAGTTTGTACTCCGGCATGTGGTGTAGGACATAGAATCCATCATTAAGAGAATCACTCGGTTGTTGGATGCAGCAGAAGTCGGTCTTATGGTTGAAGGCGAGCCTGCCGCCCCTTCTCGTCATGTCCTTGACCTCTCCACCCCGTGTTTGGTAGTAAAACATAGAACTGTCGAGAACATCCTTGATGTGGGTGTAATCCTTTTTGTGAATGTTCTTCGATGAGTCCAAGTAAAGAGCGTGGGAGTATCGGGGGTAGAGATGATGAGGATGACGCGCCCGCTGCTGCGCAAAATAAGTACACCTCAAATTAATTAGCCTCCACCATGCAAATGAATGATTGAAATCGAAGGAAGGATAGCCGCGCGGATGACTTACAAGGGATGATAAGGCATGAGAATCACCTCCTTGTCCTTATTGGCGAGCATGAAACTAACGATGTATTCCCTCATGTATTCATAGTGCTTTGCGCAGACTCCCAAGAAGCACTCATGCATGTAGTATGGGTCAGCGACACAGATATGAGGTATCTGCTCAACCCCGATGATGTAGTTCATGTGCAAGGCATAAAGGCGGACAAACGTAAAATCTAGCTTCTTCACGTGAAACATGTCGAATATGTAATCGAATCGAAGGAAGAACTTATCCGCGGGGAAGCAGTCGACGTACGACATTTGTCGCGGAACGTTAACCATGTAGATTGGGTATCCCGGATCTTTCGAGGCGATGAGGCATTTCTCTATCCGCATCACATCATCATGAAGTCTCCTTAGATCGCCGAATCTGGCCCCAAGCACTCTTTCAGGTAGGATTGGTTGATCGGGGATATGCCATTTATCTGCATCGGGGATATCTATACAGTCCTGAAGCAGAGGCTGCTGAGGCGGCCGGATCATAGAATCAACTTTTTAGCCATTCCTCGCTCTCTTCCTAGACTTCTTTACTATCGGAAGGTCGTCCATAATACGTTCAGTCTCCGGAGACGGCAATTCAGGTACCGAATCATGACGCTCAAACCCTGAGTAGGCGCCAGTATAGACAAATTGTTGAGTGCCATCGTGATGTCTGCTACACAACCTTCTTCTTGTAGACTTTGTTGGGCCTGCAAGTGCACAGGTTTGTAGGACAGTAGAAAATTTCCCTCAAGTGGATGACCTAAGCTTTATCAATCCGTGGGAGGCGCAGGATGAAGATGGTCTCTCTCAAACAACCCTGCAACCAAATAACAAAGAGTCTCTTGTGTCCCCAACACACCCATTACAATGGTAATTTGTATAGGTGCACTAGTTCGGCGAAGATATGGTGATACAAGTGCAATATGGATAGTAGATAAAGGTATTTGTAATCTGAAATAATAAATACAGCAAGGTAGCAAGCGATAAAAGTGAGCGTAAACGGTATTGCAATGATAGGAAACAAGACATAGGGTTCATACTTTCACTAGTGCTAATTCTCTCAACAATAATAACATAGATAGATCATATAACAATTCCTCAACATGCAACAAAGAGTCACTCCAAAGACACTAATAGCAGAGAACAAACAAAGAGATTATGGTAGGGTACGAAACCAACACAAAGTTATCCTTTCTACTCTATCTATTCAAGAGTTCGTAGTAAAATAACATGAAGCTATTCTTTCCGCTCAATCTATCATAGAGTTCATACTAGAATAACACCTTAAGACACAAATCAACCAAAACTCTAATGTCACCTAGATACTCCATTGTCACCTCAAGTATCCGTGGGCATGATTATACGATATGCATCACACAATCTCAGATTCATCTATTCAACCAACACAAAGTACTTCAAAGAGTGCCCCAAAGTTTCTACCGGAGAGTCAAGACGAAAACGTGTGCCAACCCCTATGCATAGATTCATGGGTGGAACCCGCAAGTTGGTCACCAAAACATATATCAAGTGGCACATGATATCCCATTGTCACCAAAGATAAGCACGGCAAGACATACATCAAGTGTTCTCAAATCCTTAAAGACTCAATCTGATAAGACGGCGCTTTTTACAGGGACGGGCTACTGGTAAGGCGGCGCTATTGCTAACTTTTTCCCCTCGCTACTACTAGTTTTATTATTATTTTCCTACATGTTTTTTTTGTATTTGAATAGGCTTTATACAATAATCTTTAGCATATCATACACATACAAATGTAATCATAGCATATACATACAACTAGTCTCCTCAAATCATGTCATCATCATAATCATCATCCAACACAAAGTGGTCTCTCGTCATCATCTTGAAAATAGTGATACAAGTCTCAATTACTTGCAAATACATCGTCATCCATCTAAACAATGATATACGCGAGAAGAGCTATCACTTTGAGTGAGAGCAGAACTATGCAGTACATGAGTTCGTATCCCTCTCTCGCATTAGCGTGAACCTAAACTAACTACTGCCAGTCGCTCGGAAACTGGAAACCTGTACACCGGGGCCTGACACTCCGACCACTCATCGTATATATACTCCTGGTGTAGCACTTCTTCGCCATCGATGATCTATGCACCTGCATCGTCACATGTGTCGATGATATGCAACATATATAGTTGAGCAACAAAAAGAGACAGACTTGGAAAAAATAGAAACAACATATCATAAGCATAAATAACAAAGTTCATCGTAGCCAAAATGCCCTAACTAGAGTGATCTTCGTTAGTCGAGGAGGAGGACGGTTTAATTACATCACAAATAAAGTTTCACCGTGCATAACTCAAAGTTTTTTCATACAGAAAGTATGGACTAAACGGACACATTGTCATATATCGACAATCACTCCAACATGTCGTGCCATCCATCCATGTCAGGGAGATAGTCCCCGAGCTTAGTGAAAGGCTTCATGTCGAGACGCTGAGTGGCTATCCATGTTCGGACGTCTTCCCGCGACATTTGTCCTTCTCCATAGAACATTCCTGTTTTTCCGACGACCTCCTTCATGATGATTTGGGCAAGTTCGTGCTGGATGTTATAGAACTCAGCTCAAAGTCGATGATCCTCGATATCTCCTATGTCCTTTGCCCATTGCAGAATATGGGCATCGCCGGATCTAGGTGACATATGAAGGTTCTGGTGATCCCGTCTGTACTCCAGCATGTGGTGTAGGACATAGAATCCGTCATTAAGAGAATTGTTCGGTTGCTGGATGCAGCAGAAGTCGGTCTTATGGCTGAAGATGAACCTGCCGCCCCTTCTCTTCTTGTCCTTGACCTCTCCACCCCGTGCTTGGTAGTAAAATGATACGTCTCCAACGTATCTATAATTTTTGATTGCTCCATGCTACTTTATCTATTGTTTTGGACTATAATGGGCTTTATTTTGCACTTTTATATTATTTTTGGGACAACCTATTAACCGGAGGCCCAGCATAGAATTGCTGTTTTTTTGCCTATTTGAGTGATTCGAAGAAACGGTATCAAACGGAGTCCAAACGGAGTGAAACCTTCGGAAATGTGATCTTCTCACCAAACTTGATCCAGGAGACTTGGACCCTACTCCAAGGAGTGCCAGAGGCGGTCACGAGGGTGGGGGGCGCGCCCTCCCCCCTGGGCGCGCCCCCCTACCTCGTGGTCCCCCTGATGCTCCACCGACGTACTCCTTCCTCCTATATATACCTACGTACCCCCAACGGATCAGGGACAGAGCCAAAAACCTAATTCCACCGCCGTAACTTCTTGTATCCATGAGATCCCATCTTGGGGCCTATTCCGGAGCTCCGCCGGAGGGGCATCCACTATGGAGGGCTTCTACATCATCACCATAGCCCCTCCGATGAAGTGTGAGTAGTTTACTTCAGACCTTCGAGTCCATAGTTAGTAGCTAGATGACTTCTTCTCTCTTTTTGGATCTCAATACAATGTTCTCCCCCTCTCTCGTGGAGATCTATTCGATGTAATCTTCTTTTTGCGGTGTGTTTGTTGAGACCGATGCATTGTGGGTTTATGATCCAGCTTATCTATGGAAAATATTTGATTCTTCTCTGAATTGTTTTATGTATGATTAAGTTATCTTTGCAAGTCTCTTCAAATTATCCGTTTGGTTTGGCCAACTAGATTGGTAGTTCTTGCAATGGGAGAAGTGCTTAGCTTTTGATTCAATCTTGCGGTGACCTTACCCGGTGACAGAAAGGGTTGCAAGGCACGTATTGTATTGTTGCCATCGAGGATAACAAGATGGGGTATTTATCATATTGCGTGAATTTATTCTTCTACATCATGTCATCTTGCTTAAGGCCTTACTCTGTTTTTAACTTAATACTCTAGATGCATGCTGGATAGCGGTCGATGAGTGGAGTAATAGTAGTAGATGCAGAATCGTTTCGGTCTACTTGTCACGGACGTGATGCCTATATACATGATCATTGCCTGGATAACCTCATAACTATGCTCAATTATGTCAATTGCTCAACAGTAATTTGTTCACCCACCGTAGAATACTTATGCTCTTAAGAGAAGCCACTAGTGAAACCTATGGCCCCCGGGTCTATTCTGATCATATCAATCTCCATCACTTTATTTACTTGCTTTTGCTTTTACTTTTTACTTTGCATCTTTATACCAAAAATACCAAAAATATTATCTCTATCAGATCTCAACCTCGTAAGTGACCGTGAAGGGATTGACAACCCCTAAGCGTTGGTTGCGAGTAGCTATCGTTTTGTGCAGGTACGAGGGACTTGCGCGTGGTCTGCTACTGGATTGATACCTTGGTTCTCAAAAACTGAGGGAAATACTTACGCTACTGTGCTACATCATCCTCTCCTATTCGGGGAAATCCAACGCAAGCTCGAGACGTAGCAAGAAGAATTTCTGGCGCCGTTGCCGGGGAGGCTCTTGCAAGCAAGTCAACCATACCAAGTACCCATCGCAATCTCTATCTCTCGCATTACATTATTTACCATTTGCCTCTTGTTTTCCTCTCCCCCACTTCACCTTTGCCGTTTTATTCTCCCTCTCTTTCCCAATCTCCTCCTCTTTTTCCCTTTGCCTTTTGTTTGCTCGTGTGTTAGTTTGCTTATTCGTCGCGATGGCTCAAGATGCCACCAAATTGTATGACTTCACCAATACCAGTAATAATGATTTCCTTAGCACTCTGATTGCTCCTCTTGCCAATACTGAATCTTGTGAAATCAATACTGCTTTGTTGAATCTTGTTATGAAAGATCAATTCGCCGGCCTTCCTAGCGAAGATGCCGCTACTCATTTGAATGGCTTCGTTGATTTATGTGATATGCAAAAGAAAAAGGATGTCAATAATGATGTTGTTAAGTTAAAGCTATTTCCTTTTTCACTTAGAGATCGTGCTAAAGCGTGAGATTCATCTTTGCCTAAAAAGAGTATTGATTCTTGGAACAAGTGCAAAGATGCTTTTATCTCTAAGTATTTTCCTCCCGCTAAGATTATCTCTCTTAGGAACGATATTATGAATTTTAAGCAACTTGATCATGAACATGTTGCACAAGCTTGGGAGAGAATGAAATTAATGCTACGTAACTGTCCTACTCATGGTTTGAACTTATGGATGATTATTCAAAAAAATTATGCTGGATTGAATTTTGCTTCCAGAAATCTATTAGATTCGGCAGCGGGAGGCACTTTTATGGAAATCACTTTAGGAGATGCTACTAAACTCCTAGATAATATTATGGTTAATTATTCTCAATGGCATACTGAAAGATCTACTAATAAAAAAGTGCATGCTATAGAAGAAATCAATGTTTTGAGTGGAAAGATGGATGAACTTATGAATTTATTTGCTAAGAGTGTTTCTTCTGATCCCAATAATATTCCTTTATCTACCTTGATTGAGAATAATAATGAATCTATGGATGTGAAATTTGTTGGTAGGAATAGTTTTGGAAACAACGCGTATAGAGGGAATTTTAATCCTAGGCCTTATCCTAGTAATCCTTCTAATAATTATGGAAATTCCTACAACAACTTTTATGGAAATTGTAATAAGATGCCCTCTGAATTTGAGAGTAGTGTTAGAGAGTTTATGAATTCACAAAAGAATTTTAATGCTTTGCTTGAAAAGAAATTACTTAAAGTTGATGGTTTGGCTAGGAACGTTGATAGAATTTCTCTTGATGTTGATTCTTTAAAGCTTAGATCTATTCCTCCTAAGCATGATATCAATGAGTCTCTCAAAGCTATGAGAATTTCCATTGATGAGTGCAAAGAAAGAACCGCTAGGATGCGTGCTTCCAAAGATGCCTTTATTAAAGCGTGTTCTTCTAATTCCTATGAAAATCAAGATGAAGATCTAAAAGTTATTGATACTTCCCCTATTAAATCTTTGTTTTGCAATATGAATCTTGATGAAACTAAATATGATCTTCCTTTACCTAGAAGGCGTCCTAAGAATTCTGAGTTTCTAGATCTTGATGATGAAATTGATGAAAGTGGGATTGAAAGAAATAAAAATCTTGATGTTGCTAAACCCACTATTTTGGATCTCAAGGAATTTAATTATGAAAGCTCTTTAATTGATTGTATTTCCTTGTTGCAATCCATGCTAAATTCTCCTCATGCTTATAGTCAAAATAAGGCTTTTACCGAACACATTGTTGATGCCTTGATGCAATCTTATGAAGAAAAGCTTGAGTTGAAATTTCTATTCCTAGGAAACTCCATGATGAGTGGGAACCTACTATTAAAATTAAAATTAAAAATTATGAGTTTCATGCTTTGTGTGATTTGGGTGCTAGTATCTCTACTATTCCCAAAACTTTGTGTGATTTGCTAGATTTCCGTGATTTTGATGATTGCTCTCTAAACTTGCATCTTGCGGATTCCACTATTAAAAATCCTATGGGAAGAATTAATGATGTTCTTATTGTTGCCAATATAAATTATGTGCTCGTACATTTTATCGTTCTTGATATAGATTGCAATCCTTCATGTCCTATTATTCTTGCTAGATCTTTCCTTACAACGATTGGTGCGATTATTGATATGAAGGAAGGGAATATTAGATTCCAATTTCCCTTGAGAAAGGTTATGGAACACTTCCCTAGAAAGAAAATAAAACTACCATATGAATCTATCATGAGAGCCACTTATGAATTGCCTACCAAAGACGGCAATACTTAGATCTATCTTCGCTTTTATGCCTAGCTAGGGGCATTAAACGATAGCGCTTGTTGGGAGGCAATCCAATTTTATTTTGTGTTATTTTTTTTGTTCCTTTTTAGTGTTAAATTTTGTTTCTACTTTTTTTTAGATGTGGTTTTATGTTTTAATTAGTGTTTGTGCCAAGTAGAACCTATAGGATAAGCTATGATGATAGTTGATTTGATTCTGCTGAAAAACAGAAACTTTGCGCTCACGAGAAAAAATTCAATAAATCACAGGAACGAGATTTTGCATTGATTATTTTTGCTGCTGTTCAATAAACAAATTTTCTAGTGCGTACTATTTTGTTTGGAATTTTTAGAGTTCCATAAGTTTGCGGTAGTTACAGATTGCTACAGACTGTTCTGATTTTGACAGATTCTGTTTTTCGTGTGTTGTTTGCTTATGTCAATGCATCTATGGCTAATAAATTAGTTTATAAACCATAAGGAAGTTGGAATACAGTAGGTTTAACACCAATATAAATAAAAAATGAGTTCATTACAGTACCTTGAAGTAGTATTTTGTTTTCTTTCACTAATGGAGCTCACGAGATTTCTATTGAGTTTTGTGTTGTGAAGTTTTCAAGTTTTGGGTGAATTCTTTTGATGGGTTATGGAACAAGGAGTGGCAAGAGCCTAAGCTTGGGGATTCCCATGGCACCCCCAAGATAATCCAAGGACACCAAAAAGTCAAAGCTTGGGGATGCCCTGGAAGGCATCCCCTCTTTCGTCCACTTCCATTGGTAATTTACTTGGAGCTATATTTTTATTCACCAACATGATATGTGTTTTGCTTGGAGCGTCTTGTATTATTTGATTCTTTGCTTGTTAGTTTACCACAATCATAATTGATGTACACACCTTTTGAGATATCCAAATATGAATTGAAATTTGATAGAATACTCTACATGCTTCACTTATATCTTTTGAGCTTGATAATTTGCTCATAGTGCTTCACTTATATCTTTTTGAGCGTGATAATTTTTTGCTCTAGTACTTCACTTAGATCTTTTAGAGCACTGTGGTGGATTTGTTTTAAAGAAAAATGATCTCTCATGCTTCACTTAGATTATTTTGAGAGTCGTTAATAGCATGGTAATTTGCTTAATGTTAATATACTTGGTGTTCAAGATATGTGAAACTTTCTTTTGAGTGCGTTGAATACTAAGATAAGTTTGATGCTTGATATTTGTTTTGAGATATGGAGGTAATAATATCAAAGTCATGCTAGTTGAGTAGTTGTGAATTTGAGAAATACTTGTGTTGAAGTTGGTAAATCCCGTAGCATGCATGTATGGTTAAAGTTGTGTAACAAATTTGAAACATGAAGTGTACCTGGCTTGTGCATCCTTATGAGTGGCGGTCGGGGAAGAGCGATGGTCTTTTCCTACCAATCTATCCCCCTAGGAGCATGCGCGTAGTACTTGATTTTTGATTACTTCTAAATTTTTGCAATAAGTATATGAGTTCTTTTGACTAATGTTGAGTACATGGATTATACGCACTTTTACCTTTCCGCCATTGCTAGCCTCTTCGGTACCGTGCATTGCCCTTTCTCACATTGAGAGTTGGCGCAACCTTCGCCGGTGCATCTAAACTCCGTGATACGATACGCTCTATCACACATAAACCTCCCTATATCTTCCTCAAAACAGCCACCATACCTACCTATTATGGCATTTCCATAGCCATTCCGAGATATATTGCCATGCAACTTTCCACTGTTCCATTCATCATTATTATGACATACATTACTTTTGTCATATTGCCATTGCATGATCATGTAGTTGACAGCGTATTTGTGGCAAAGCCAACATGCATTATTTTTCATACATGTCACTCTTGATTCATTGCACCATCCCGGTACACCGCCGGAGGCATTCATATAGAGTCATACCTTGTTCTAGTTTCGAGTTGTAATCCTCATGTTGTAATCAATAGAAGTGTGATGATAATCATTATTAGAGCATTGCCCAAATAAAAAAAAGAAAGGCCAAAAAAAGGAAGGCCCAAAAAAAGGGCAATGCTACTATCTCTTTTTCCATATTTTGTGCTCTAAAGTAGCACCTCGTTCTTCATGTAGTGAGTCTCATATATTGTGCTTCAAAGTAGCACCATGTTTTTCATATCGTGAGTCTCATAAGTTGTCTTTTTCATACTAGTGGGAATTTTTCATTATAGAACTTGGCTTGTATATTCCTACAATGGGCTTCCTCAAATGCCTTAGGTCTTCATGAGCAAGCAAGTTGGATGCACACCTACTAGTTTTCTATTGTTGAGCATTCATAATCATAGCTCTAGTGCATCTGTTGCATGGCAATCCCTACTCCTCATGTTGACATCAATTGATGGGCATCTCCATAGCCCGTTGATTATCCTCGTCAATGTGAGACTTTCTCTTTTTTTTTCTCCACACAATCCCCATCATCATATTCTATTCCACCCATAGTGCTATATCCATGGCTCACGCTCATTTATTGCGTGAAGGTTGAAAAAGTTTGAGATTATTTAAGTATGAAACAATTGCTTGGCTTGTCATCGGGGGTATAGAAGTTGGGAACATCTTTGTGTGATGAAAATGAAGCATAGCCTAACTATATGATTTTGTAGGGATGAACTTTATTTGGCCATGTTATTTTGAGATGACATAATTATTTTGATTAGTGTGCTTGAAGTATTATTATTTTTATGTCAATATGAACTTTTGTCTTGAATCTTTCGGATCTGAATATTCATGTCACAATTAAGAAGATTTACATTGAAATTATGCCAAAGTATCACTCCGCATCAAAAATTCTCTTTTTATCATTTACCTACTCGAGGACGAGTAGGAATTAAGCTTGGGGATGCCTGATACGTCTCCAATGTATCTATAATTTTTGATTGCTCCATGCTACTTTATCTATTGTTTTGGACTATAATGGGCTTTATTTTCCACTTTTATATTATTTTTGGGACTAATCTATTAACCGGAGGCCCAGCCCAGAATTGCTGTTTTTTGCCTATTTCAGTGTTTCGAAGAAACGAATATCAAACGGAGTCCAAACGGAATGAAACCTTCGGAAACGTGATCTTCTCACCGAACGTGATCCAGGAGACTTGGACACAACTCCAAGGAGTGCCAGAGGCGGTCACGAGGGTGGGGGCGCACCCTCCCCCCTGGGCGTGCACCCCTACCTCGTGGGACCCTGACGCTCCACCGACGTACTCCTTCCTCCTATATATACCTACGTACCCCCAACAGATCAGGGACAGAGCCAAAAACCTAATTCCACTGTCGTAACTTCCTCTATCCACGAGATCCCATCTTGGGGCCTGTTCCGGAGCTCTGCCGGAGGGGGCATCCACCACGGAGGGCTTCTACATCATCACCATAGCCCCTTCGATGAAGTGTGAGTAGTTTACTTCAGACCTTCGGGTCCATAGTTAGTAGCTAGATGGCTTCTTCTCTCTTTTTGGATCTCAATACAATGTTCTCCCCCTCTCTCGTGGAGATCTATTCGATGTAATCTTCTTTTTGCGGTGTGTTTGTTGAGACCGATGAATTGTGGGTTTATGATCCAGCTTAACTATGGAAAATATTTGATTCTTCTCTGAATTCTTTTATGTATGATTAAGTTATCTTTGCAAGTCTCTTCGAATTATCCGTTTGGTTTGGCCAACTAGATTGGTAGTTCTTGCAATGGGAGAAGTGCTTAGCTTTGGGTTCAATCTTGCGGTGACCTTATCAAGTGATAGAAAGGGTTGTAAGGCAAGTATTGTATTGTTGCCATCGAGGATAACAAGATGGGGTATTTATCATATTACATGAATTTATTCCTCTACATCATGTCATCTTGCTTAAGGCGTTACTCTGTTTTTAACTTAATACTGTAGATGCATGCTGGATAGCGGTCGATGAGTGGAGTAATAGTAGTAGATGCAGAATCGTTTCGGTCTACTTGTCACGGACGTGATGCCTATATACATGATCATTGCCTGGATAACCTCATAACTATGCTCAATTATGTCAATTGCTCAACAGTAATTTGTTCACCCACTATAGAATACTTATGCTCTTGAGAGAAGCCGCTAGTGAAACCTATGGCCCCCGGGTCTATTCTCATCATATCAATCTCCATCACATTATTTACTTGCTTTTGCTTTCACTTTTTAGTTTGCATCTTTATACCAAAAATACCAACAATATTATCTCTATCAGATCTCAGCCTCGTAAGTGACCGTGAAGGGATTGACAACCCCTAAGCGTTGGTTGCGAGTAGCTATCATTTTGTGCAGGTACGAGGGACTTGCGCGTGGTCTCCTACTAGATTGATACCTTGGTTCTCAAAAACTGAGGGAAATACTTACGCTACTGTGCTGCATCATACTCTCCTCTTCAGGGAAATCCAATGCAAGCTCGAGACGTAGCATAAAACATAGCACTGTCGAGAACATTCTTGATGTGGGTGTAATCCTTTTTGTGAATGTTCTTCGACGAGTCCAAGTAAAGAGCGTGGGAGAATCGGGGGTAGAGGATGATGAGGACGGCGCGCCCGCTGCTGCGCAAAATAAGTACACCTCAAATTAATTAGCCTCCACCGTGCAAATGAATGATTGAAACCGAAGGAAGGATAGCATCGTGGATGACTTACACAAGATGATAAGGCACGAGAATCGCCTCCTTGTCCTTATTGGCGAGCATGAAACTGACGATATGATCCCTCGCGTATTCACCGTGCTTTGCACAGACTCCCAAGAAGCCCTCATGCACGTAGTACGGGTCAGCAACACAGATATGAGGTATCTGCTCAACCCCGATGATGTAGTTCATGTGCAAGGCATAAAGGCAGACAAACGTAAAATCCAGCTTCTTCATGTGAAACATGTCGAATATGCAATTGAATCGAAGGAAGAACTTATCCGCGGGGTAGCAGTCGACGTACGACATTTGACGCGGAATGTTAACCACGTAGAGTGGGTATCCTGGATCTTTCGAGGCGATGAGGCCTTTCTCTATCCGTAGCACATCGTCATGAAGTCTCCTTAGATCACCGAATCTAGCCCGTAGCGCTGTTGCAGGTAGTATTGGTTGACCGGGGATATGCCATTTATCCGCATCGGGGATATCTATACGGTCCTGAAGCCGAGGCTGCTGGATCATAGAATTAGCTTTTTTGCCTTTCCTAGCTCTCTTCCTAGACTTCTTTACTACCGGAAGGTCGTCCATAATACAATGAGATGGCAATTCAGGCACCGACTCATCACGCTCAAACCCTGAGGAGGTGCCAGTATAGACATACTGTTCAGTGCCATCGTCATCCTCATCCTCATCCATGGCAACATCATCAACGACTAATGGAGCCTCCTCCTTACCCCTTCCGCTATCAACCAACCCAACACCCAACGCTAATTGGGTAGGTGGGGTGTTGATGTTCATACCTTGCTGAGGCTGCGTGCTCGTGGGTTTGCTCCCGGCCGCCTCCAGACAAAGCAGACTCTTTGGTCACAACAGGACCCACCCATTGCAACAATCACCAAGCCGCCGTGGGGTCTCTTCGTCATCCCCCACTACTATCAGAGGAGGCAAATTCTCGTGGCCCGGTTTGACACTGGCCACGGAAACCTTGAAGACGTTTGTGGGGATCGACCCGCTGTGGAACAATGGTTCCTTCGGCTCCATTACCGTCGCCTTCCCCGCGTCCACCTTCTGGTCGCCGATGGTGTACAATATGGTGCACGGGGTTTCGTCGGCCTGCAAAGAAAAGTCTACGACGTGAGACATCCGAAAGGCAACGAAAACGGGAGATTATACATTTATTGAAGCGGGCCGGTGCGTCACACACCATGAGGGCGTCGAGCTCAGCCAAAGGCGAAGCACCGCTGAGCACGTCCGGTGCGGGAGCCGGTGCAGGAGCAGGTGCTGGTGCAACGCTAGTCGAGCTGCTCCCCAAGAAGTCAGCAAGGGGAAAGTCCACTGCATTTTTTTATGGATTTTGCTTGGTCCAAGTGAAAACAGCCAGAACCAAGGAAGTAGATATATCTGCAACCACCTGTTTTGCAGCAGCTACCACTCTTGCGACTGTCTGAGATGATTTCTTCTCAACCGCAATCTCAACCTTCTTGTCGATGTTTTCTTCAGTAAACCTCAGTCTTTCCTTTCTCTCCTCCGTGGTCTCACGGTAGTACTTCTTCCACATGGCACTGTCTCTGACACCGTGCATGCATCCATACGACGGTCGAGTATCCACCAGGAGTCGTTTCAATATGTTCAATGCCCGGTTGAATGGAGTGTCCCACTTGGGCCTCGCCAATGCCTCAGACGACGAGTCGCTTTCGGCCGCAATCCTGTGCTGCTCTCTCTGCAAAAGGCACAATGATCATTTACAAATATGACTAACATGTGCAGTCGAATTGATCAGAAACTAAAATTACCAGCAGTCTCATGAACTCCGTCGTGACCGGGTTTGTCTCGTAAACCTTCTTCACTGGGTCCCAACCGTGCCGGGCCCCGAGGACGTGATGCTCCTGTGGGACGGTGAACTCCGCCAAGGGGTCTGGGATGCCCAGACTCGCGAATTCCACGTCCTCCTTGGCCCATTTGGACCTCTTTCCACCGTAACCACGGCTTCCGAGGTGGTGGCTCCCAATGTTCCTCTCTTGAAGCCCCTTCATGTACTTAGACTTTTTTTGGGCAGCTTCGGCCTCGCAAGCCTCCTTGAATATTTGAAACTGCTCTACCGTGATTGTCGGGTTATCCTTTACAATCTCGGAGTAGGGTTCCTTGTCGATGATCCTTGCTTTCACCCTTGTTTTCCAAGCGGCCAACGCGTCGCTAAACTTTGGTCATGGTGTGTTTGTTTATCTTCTTCATTGTCGGGTCCTTATCTGGATCTTCATAATCCTTTTCATTTTGGCCCGGAACAAGAATATCTGGTGAAACTTCTTTAGGAGGGAGGGCCTCATATTATCTATCTTCTGTAGTTTCTCATCGGTCATGGTGGCAGTTGTCCGTACGATGCAGCCAATTTGATTGTCGTAGCACTTGCGCGCTTCCTCGGGCGCCTTTGGCTCAAAATTGCCGTCGTCCACCTCCATGACCACCAGTCTAGTAGTCCTGAGTTTGTTAGGAAGCCGTTGCCTCTTTACATTCGGTTCTACAGCAGCTCCGCTCCCCGAGGCAGCGCCGGTCTCAGTCTCAACGCCGGTCTCGATGCCGGTCTGAGTCTCAGCGTCGGTCTCAGTCTTAGCACCGGTCTGTGTGTTGGTCTCAGTCCCCGATGCCACTAGTTGGCCCAGCAACAACATCGGTTGATCGTCCGCAAGGCTCAAAAGTTTGTCTGTCGCCCGGTAGACGTCGTCGCAATCACCAGAACCCTGTCCTTCATCGTTGCTAGCCATGTTTCCTATGATTAAATCTAGTAAATTAATTCTAGACCTAATAAAATGAATAATGACATAAAAAAGGCCTATTGTTTTGCAGGAACATTGACTCCTTCCTGGTGCGGCAAATCCCGGGCACTCGATATGTCCTAGTTTGTAGCACAAGTCATGCCGAAATTCACGGAAAATTTTGGCATGACCTTTGCTAAAAAGTGGACAAATCGAGAACCTGAAATTTGCCGGAACAGAAATGAATCAACATTGCGGCAAAACATAGGCCACTCAGCTTCATTCCCTGGAAACAACAAAGCCACTTGGGCACAATCGAACCACTTCAATGAAAAGATATAACATGAGCAAACACTATTGAGGAATTTGCATATAACATGGCCACTTCAATAAAAGATATAATCAACGATAATGGAATATGCAAATGAACATCAATGACATATATCATATAAAAACAATCTTGTTTTTTGTTTACATAGCAACAATTAGTTTGACCAAGTTTTTGAAAAGAAAAACAATTCTGTTTTTTGTTTATAGCTAAATGCCATAGCTACTGTTTTTTATTTACAGCTAAATACTTTTGTTTTTTTGTCTAAAGCTAAAATTCTAGGAACTCCATTTTCTCTAACCCTTCTGACTTCACCAAAATTTCCACAGCAAGACTTAGGGAGTCCTGGATAAGGGGGTATCCGGACAGCCGGATTGTATACATCGTCCGGACTATAGAAGCGTCAAGTTACAAGACTCAAGACTTCGGCTCGTGTCCGGATGGGACTCTCCTTTGCATGGAAGACAAGCTTGGCGATCCGGATATTATATTTACTTCCTTGTAACTGACTCCATGTAAACCCTAGCTCTCCGGTGTCTATATAAACCGGAGAGGATGGTCCTTAGAAGGCCGATCACAATTACAATCATACCATCATAGGCTAGCTCTTAGGGTTTAGTCTCTACGATCTCATGGTAGATCTACTCTTGTACTACTCATATCTTAAATATTAATCAAGCAAGAAGTAGGGTTTTACCTCCATCGAGAGGGCCCGAACCTGGGTAAACATTGTGTCCCTTGCTTCCTGTTACCATCAGCCTGAGATGCACAGATCGGGACCCCCTACCCGAGATCCGCCGGTTTTGACACCGACATTGGTGCTTTCATTGAGAGTTCCTCTGTGTCGTCGCTTTGAGGCTTGATGGCGTCTTCAATCGTCAATAACACGGTCCAGGGTGAGACCTTTCTCCCCGGACAGATCTTTGTGTTCGGCGACTTCGCACTGTAGGCCAATTCACTTGGCCATCTGGAGCCGATCGACAGCTACGCACCTGGCCACCAGATCAGGTTCGGAAACTTGAACTACACGGTGGATATTCGCAGAGACTTGATCTCTGACGGATTCGGCCCTATGCCAGGAGCACCGGACAGTCACGACGAGTACGGCCTATACCTGCTGTCGGACAATGCTCGGAACATCATCCCTGCAATAACCCCGGATCTAAATCCGGAACAGGTTGCGTCGCCCAAGGACGGAGGGGTAGAACCCACCCCGCGGGCCGCATACACATCGGTGGTGGAGCCTAACACAGGTCTCACCTCTGCGGAGGCCTGTAACCCCGGGCCCCCGGACTCATATCCGGTCGTTGGTCCCGGTCCGCACACTCTCGAACCAGCCGAGCCAGGTTGGGCTCCGGTAATGGAGTTTACCGCTGCAGACATCTTTCGGCACTCGCCTTTTGGCGACATGCTGAACTCATTAAAGTCTCTCTCTTTGTCAGGAGGCTCCGGGCCGAACTATATCCGGCCTGGGTGGGAAGCAGCTGGCGAAGGAATTCGCTGCCCACCCACCACCCACTACATTGCCACGGTTGATGATTTAACCGACGTGCTTAACTTTGACTACGAAGACATCGACGGTACAGGCGACGATGCAGAAGACTTACAGTATGGTGGACACGCCAAAAGAAACCAATGGCAACGAGGCAACGGAGGACAACCCGTCAAAGGGAAAAGCAAAGTATGGGCGTCTTCGGCGCCACTCCAAGCCCCGCCACATCGATGCCGGCCCCAGAGATGAAAACAATCCGGATGGTGCCGAAGAGGAATACAACCCTAATCAGAAAGCCATCAAGTAGGCCGGGTATGCCACAATGGGATACTTGGAGAGGGGCAACTATACACCCCCATCCGAAGACAAGGTCAGCCTCGGCAATGACGAATTCAGCGTGCCTGAAGACCCAGTGGAATAAATTCGCTTCAAGCGACGACTCGTGGCCATGGCAAGAAGCCTGCAAATGAAGCAAGAGCAGCTCAACATCAACTAGGATTTGCTAATCGATAGGTGGACCAAGATCCTGGCCACCGAAAAGTACGGACTCGACCGCCCTAACAAAGGGCATACGCGGCACAACTGGCTAACTCAACCTAAGCAGGCGATCCAAAGGCACACAACCTGACGTCTGCACACCACTACAGTCCAAGACAATAAGAAGGATACACGAAGAAGCATCCTAAAGCCTCGGTGCACTGGTAATAAACGTCAAGTCAGGAAAGCTGGCATTAAGTCCAGTAACTCCCAGTCCAGTCATCGAACAAAGAACAGTCCGAGCCTATTCGACCCGAGCAACATACTTCAACCATGCGAAATTCATGGTACTCCTAGGAGGACGGCAAAGCATACCAATAGGGAATGCCGGATCTTCAAAACAAAGTGACCGGTCGTGTGCCGGAAACAATGAAGGGATGCGTCCAGTCAAGAGACCCCCCAGGGAACAACAGTACGGCCGATCGCCCCCTTATCATACCAACCACAGCAAGTCAATTGCCATACCCCCCCCC
>NC_041391.1:676623516-676625491 GCF_002162155.2 Triticum dicoccoides
GACCTAGTAGTCCAGGGGCTCCATAACACATAAAACCCACACGAGGATGTATCTACAAATAAACACCTTCTATAAGGCGTTTGGTGCAAAGGCCAAGTTCATTGGCCCACCGCTCTAATGGTTGTTCTTAAAAATAACCAAAAAATGCCATGCCCTCGGCGCATCCCCCTCATACGGTAACTCACCGTCTGCTAACAAGATGCACCACGCTGACTAGATTCCACGTGGTAAGCCGTAAAGGACAACACCAGTGATATACTTACGCCTACGTACAAGGCCAAATCCCGCCACTAGAGCGGAAATCATACAGCTGCAGGAGTAACAAGTCGTGCACGCCTATCAATATTTTGATATGATAGCCAACTACCTGGACACCAACTGAGGAGTCTGGGTTACTTCTCAGAATAACAGCCGGGTTCACTAGGGTCTGATCAGGAACCTTTAGACCAACCACGGGAGGACGCTCGGCTGCTTCCCAACATTTATCTTTACAAACTACCTTTTATACAGAACAGGATCGATGGCGTGGAATCGGCCTGGACACACAAGGACAGGACCATGCAGGCAGAAGGTAGTTCGGATTCACTTTTGGTCCATTCACAGCCCCCTCCAGTCCGGTCATCGCAGGTTCCGCCAAAACCATTCCTCTTTCATAATCATAAATCACACTCATATGCATAGACATATCATCGTACTGCAATGCGTAGACTTAAATAACATGCGCCGGCCATCATTTTATCATCGACGCCTCTTTGCCAGAAAACGGCAGCCACGCTTCGTGTTATGCCCGGTTATGTCAGGGGCTTCACAGTACGGCACTAAAGTCCGACCAACTTTTCAGTCGCTCGGCACCCCGAACTTATAGCATTATATGCATTAGCTCCGAATCATGTCTTGGGTCATTGGTTGGGTTTGCCCGGCTCCCATGTTTTGCTACCTTATGTTCCGTTCTGTCGGCTAAGGTAGCGCTGGGAGAACTACTGCGATTGTGTCCCGGTTTTGTCGGACGAGCACCTCAGTAGAGAAAGCCGAAAACCGACTGTCATGATGCAGCGAGAGCTGGTCAGCTGTTCGAGAGGTTGTAAAATCTTTCAAGATTTATTCCACATAACGCCACTATAAAATGTAGATTGCGACGGATCGATCTTACGATCAGGCGCCAATAGAGCTCCTACTTCGGCCTTCCGAACACTAGGGGCTGCGCCGACCATACTCAAATTCCTATGGCTAAGTGAGAGTAGTAAAGCCATATGTAGTCCGATTGCCTGGTTCGTGGTGAGAAACACCTCCCTAAACGGACCCAACCATGGGATAAAGAGTGTTCAGAAATACCCCGAACACCCCCGTACTTCTCACGTGGGGGCTAAAGCCGACGACTGGCCAACTCTCAGAATTTACATACAATAAACAGCCGCGCGGGAAGAACATATGTTCACACAAAATAGGCAATACATAATAAAAGTGCCATTATCCCATATTACAAACATTGGCAAGAATGCCCTCAGGGAAATATAATGTCTTTGGTGCACTTATCCGCCGCTAGGTGGGCACCCTTCATTACACCTTCATAATACAGTTCAGGCTTGCGATGCTCCTTACCCTCTGGTGGCCCCTCAGTTATCAGCTTCTCCGCATCAAGCTTCCCCCAATGCACTTTCGCATGGGCAAGCGCCATGCGAGAACCTTCTATACAGAATGATCGCTTGATAGTATCAAGCCGAGGACAGGCGCCCACAATCCGCTTCATGAGTCCGAAGTAACTGCTACAAAAGGTAATTTAACCACTTAATTTGGATGAATCTATGGTGCAAATGAGGTGAGGAGGAGGAGGCAGCCGAGACAAGCTTGGAGGAGGAGGTGGAGACAATAAAGTGGGGAAAGTGAGTGGTTAGGTGCGGCTGTCCAAAATATCTTGTTGGTCCCAGGTTACTAATGGCGCACCTGCTGGTGGTGCGCCATTAGTAGTTTTGCAAAT
>NC_041391.1:676625837-676634524 GCF_002162155.2 Triticum dicoccoides
TAATGGTGCACTATGCCACGGTGCGCCATTAGTAGTTTTGCAAAAAAAGAATAAAAAAACAGTAATGGTGCACTGTGTGGCTGGTGCGCCATTACTAGTTAGCACTAGTAATGGCGCACTGTGCAAGGATGCGCCATTAGTATGTTTGGAAGAAAAAAAATTGTTACTAGTGGCGCACCATGTGCCTGGTGCGCCATTAGTGTCTTCCACACTAATGGCGCACCTGCACATGGTGCGCCACTGCTATATAGTAGTGACGCACCACATGTCAGGTGCGCCATTAGTATCCATTTCATCTATAGCCCTTTTCCTAGTAGTGAAATGAGCATGCTTCTTTTTTCAGGTACACAATAGCATGTACAAGCAAATATGTATATCAATTCTCTAATTAGAGTGGAACCGAGAAATCTTGGTTGGAGAATTTATGAAAAACACATTCTAATGTTGCTTCTCTAATTAAGATGCAACAAGTGTTATTTAGAAGAATGGATGAAAAATGATTCCTTTTCGTGTCAGTGTTAACTTACTCCCTTATAAGCATTATGAAGCATACATGAATTCTAAAGTGGCAAGCTTGCTAGGGTAATTTAACATCATGATGTGACATGTTGATTATATATTTGACCAACGACATTTATAATCATATGTCACACTTCACTTAAGTGGCAAGTTTGTCAGTATCACGTGGCTCGTGTTATATTTCTGACTAATGTTGTTTATAATCATTTGTCACAATTCATTTGTTACCCAATAATACTTTGTGCTTTTATTGTTCTTGATAAGATTAAATAACATTTTGGTCACTTGGGCTTGATTCAGGGGATAAGCAACTCATCCAACCACTCCCATCGCTTCTCAACGCCGGCCATGGCGCCTAAGAAGAGGTCGTCTGCAAGAGCTTTTCGCCGTGCTCAAGATCGATGGGAGGAGACTGTCAGCAAATTCAGCAAGGGAGATTCAGAGAAGAGGGCGGACGTAGAGGAGAACTGCAATAGGTTTCTGTAAAGCCCCGGATTCGATGCGCCAGGTGTCCGCCAGTTATTTGCCGTCGTTGCCATGTCATTTGCTTGTGTGTTGCATTTTATCATGTCATCATCTGCAAATCATCTGCATGTTTTTCAAAACTTGCATTCGTTGGGGTTCTCCCGGTTCTCTCCGTTGTCCGTTCGGAGTCCGGACCTCTCACGCGCGCCCGTCGCCCCTCTTAGACCTTGTTTTCATGTGCGGGTGTTAAACTTTCTCGGAATGGCCCGAGGTTTGCCAAGCGGCCTTGGTATAGCACCGGTAGACCGCCTGTCAAGTTTTGTGCCATTTAGAGGTCGTTTGATACTCCAACGGTTAACCGGGTAACCGTAAAAGCCCCTTTCATCTTGCATCCCAACACCCCTCCAAAGTGGCCCAAAACCCATCCAAACCCCCTCCATGCTCTCGGTCATTCGATCACGATCGTGTGGGCGAAAACTGTGCCTCATTTTGACTCTCCTAGCTCCCAGAATCTATAAATATGCCCTCCCCCCAAAAATTCGCAGACGAAACCCTAGTTTCTTCCTCCTTGTGCCACCGGACACGTCCGCGCCGCCGCCGGACATGTCCGCTCGCCCCCTCTGCGAATCCTGCCTCGCCACGTGGCGCCCCCGCGCCCACCTCGCCGCCGGCCCGCGGAGCCCAACGCGGGCCCGAGCGAGGCCCTCGCGCCGTTGCCGCCCGGCCCACGCATCGCGCACGCCGTCGGATCCCCGCGCCGGCCCGCCTCTGCCCGGCCGTGGCCTCCATCTCCAGCCACTTCCGTCCCCGACTCCGGCGCCCCGTCGCCCCTCCGGCTCGCCGCCGGCCGGATCCGGCGAGATCCGGCCCGGGAGCTCCTCGCCGCCCTTCCTCCTCCCCTACAGTGACCAACTCCGGCGAAGCTTCCGGTGAACCTCGGCTCCCGCGGCAGATGTGGATCTCGGAGGTTGACCCCAAAAATTCCTGTCCCTATAATTTTTACATTATCATGCCATGTTCATCGCATCATATCTTCATGCATACTGCTCTATTTTGTGCGTGTAATATGTCAAACTGTTCGTTGTGAGATGCTCTTCATTTCATTACATTGCATCATGTTCATTTGAGTCCATCTTGTTGCCTGAATCATCATTGCAAGAGCGTTATATAATGTTGTCTCATGTCTGTTAACAGAACATGTTCATTTGTCATTTTTGCCATGTTTGATGTGTGCATCCTATGAGTATGAGCTCTACATGTGTTTTATCTACATCATGCCATCTTTACAGAGGTGCTTGACATGTATTTTTGTAATCAATGTGGTGACTAACACAAGCATGCAAACTAGGCTTCGTGATGTTGCTGATTTTAGTCCCTGTTTTGTTGTTATTTTTATGTCATGTAAACTTGATGCTACAGAGAGATCCAAGCATATTTTGAGATACTTAAGTAAGGATGTTTTGAACATAGGGTTATTCTCTATCCATTGATGCCCCTGTTTGAAATTATGGAGTAGTCTAGCATGTCATTTGCTTGCTCTACTTTTGCTATAAAATGTTTCCTGGCAGATTGTTTACATGTTATTCAATTTTGCGAAGGTTGTTGTAGTTGATCCTTGCATGCTATGAACTTGTTCTTTCCTTGGTTAGTTTCATAAACATGTCTTCTTGATGATGCTATGCTTGTCTTGTCATGCAATGACTTGTGGTGAGTGAATCGAGCTCGTGAAGTAGTGAACTTGTTGTTGCTGTTTTGCTAGGCTGAATCTGTTATTTCATGATGCTATGTAAACATGTTGCTACTAGTCATTCTATGCATAATCTGGAGATATTCACTAAGGATGTTTTGTTATACATGTCATGCTCTATCCATACATGCCCCTAGTTGCATTTATAGCCTGCTGTAGCTTGTTGTAATCTTGCTCCAAAGTTGCTAATAATGTTGTTGTTAGACTGTTAACGTAGTTCAATTGTTGCCATGAGTTTTGCTAGTGATCCATGTACCATATGGACTTGCTCTCGCCATTCTTAGCTTCATAAACGTGTTTTATTACTGTTGGTTGCCTTGTCATGCCATGTAATGCTCTGTGGTGAGTGGTGCAAGCTCACCAACATGCCTACTTATCGTTGTTCCTACCATGTATGAATCTGTCATATAACTTGCTATGTTTACATGGGTGCCATTATATCTTCTGATCCTTTTTGGCTCATGGTCAGTAAAGGACTTTAGTTATATGCAATTAGTAGATTCATGCCATGCCTTTGTTTTCCATGATAAGTTCCTGTAGCATGCTGTTTGATAGCTCCAAACGTTGCAACCTGATGCTATTTCTGCAAAGTCTGAAACTGTTATTATTTGCAATCTTGTCATGTGTGTTTGAGCATGTTCTAGTGATTTCTGGAGATAGCTCAATGTTCATGTTTTGTTATGCTTTACCTGCACATCATGCCCATGCCTTTTGTTATCATGTTGGGGTGCTGTAGAATATTGTTTTGATGCTTGCAATATGCCTAGTTGCTGTTTTGGACAGCTTGTCCTTTAAACTTGTTCCATGTGTGTGTGTTCAACTGTTGCTCCGTTTTGAGTGTGCTCTACATGAAACTTGCTTGATTTTGCATGTAGCTTCATATTATAATGTTATATCCTTGATTTGAGGTGTTTTCTTGATGTTTGTATGCATTTTGCATCAATGCCATGTTTATCTTGTTTTGCTCATATCTTCTAGGCCGTAGCTCCGAACTAAATGAACTTTATATCTCGTGTAGATCATCTTGGTGCATCTTAACTTGCTGTTTAACAACTTGAATATAAGGTTTATTCAGATCTGGACCAACTTCGAAAATTGCATATGAGGACTTACCGGAATTGTTATATGTTGCTTCCGGCCTCATTTAAACTTGCCTTGATGTGTTGCTCTTGTATGCATCATCTCTTGCCATGAGTTGCTTCATGTAGTCTACTCTTGCATCATACTTTGGTTGAGCATCATGCCTAGTTCTTGTGTGGTGTGTTTACTATGTTGTGTGTTTCTTCTCGATAGTTCCTGTTTCATTGCGATCGTGAGGATTCGTTCGTCTACGCTGGGTTTGTCTTCGTGGCTTCATCTTCTTCATGGACTCATTATTCTTCCTAACAGGATTTCAGGCAAGATGACCGCTACCCTGGATCTCACTACTATCATTGCTATGCTAGTTGTTTCGTTCTATCGCTATGATGCGCTTCCTATCACCTGTTCTTCAAGCCTCCCCAAATTGCCATGAACCTCTAACCTTTGACACCCTTCCTAGCAAACCATTGTTTGGCTATGTTACCGCTTTTGCTCAGCCCCTCTTATAGTGTTGCTAGTTGCAGGTGAAGTTGAAGATTGCTCCATGGTGAACAGGATTATGTTGGGATATCACAATATCTCTTATTTAATTAATGCATCTATATACTTGGTAAAGGGTGGAAGGCTCGGCCTTATGCCTGGTGTTTTGTTCCACTCTTGCCGCCCTAGTTTCCGTCATACACGGTGTTATGTTCCCGGATTTTGCGTCCCTAACGTGGTTGGGTGATTTATGGGACCCCCTTGACAGTTCGCTTTGAATAAAACTCCTCCAGCAAGGCCCAACCTTGTTTTTATCATTTGCCTCACCACCACCTACTTTTCCCTTGGGAGTTGCTCTCTCGAGGGTCATCTTTATTACAGCCCCCCCCCGGGCCAGTGCTTCTCTAAGTGCTGGTCCGAACTAGAGCCCTTTGCAGCGCCCCCTCGGGGAAACTTGAGGTCTGGTTTTAGTTGTACGGATTGCTCATCCGGTGTTGCCCTGAGAAGGAGATATGTGCAGCTCCTATCTGGATTGTCGGCGCATCGGGCGGTCTTGCTGGTCTTGTTTTACCATTTTCGAAATGTCTTGTAAACCGGGATTCCAAGTCTGATCGGGTCTTCTTGGGAGAAGGTATATCCTTCATTGATCGCGAGAGCTTATCATGGGCTAAGTTGGGACACACCTGCAGGGTATAATCTTTCTAAAGCTGTGCCCGCGGTTATGCGGCAGATGGGAATTTGTTAATGTCCAGTTGTAGATAACTTGACACCAGATCCAAATTAAAAGGCATCAACCGCGTGTGTAGCCGTGATGGTCTCTTCTCGGCGGAATCCGGGAAGTGAACACGGTTTTGGGTTATGTTTGACGTAAGTAGGAGTTCAGGATCACTTCTTGATCATTGCTAGCTTCACGATCGTTCCGCTTGCTCTCTTCTCGCTCTTATTTGCGTATGTTAGCCACCATATATGCTTAGTCGCTGCTGCAACGTCACCACTTTACCCCTTCCTTTCCCATTAAGCTTTGCTAGTCTTGATACCCATGGTAATGGGATTGCTGAGTCCTCGTGGCTCACAGATTACTACAACAACAGTTGCAGGTACAGGTTACGCGATGATCATGACGCGAGAGCGATGCTTGCTTGCTTGAGTTCTTCTTCTGCTTCTTCTTCGATCAGGGGATAGGTTTCAGGTCGGCAGCCTGGGCTAGCAGGGTGGATTTTGTTTGAGTTTCTGTTTGTGTTTCATCCGTAGTCGGATGGTGCTCTTATGTATTGTGATGATGTATTCGTGTGGCATTGTACGCCTTTTGTATGTATCCTCATCTATTATGTAATGTTGATGTAATGATATCCACCTTGCAAAAGTGTTTCAATATGCGGTTCTACCCTTGGTGGGACCTTCGAGTCTCTTTAGGATAGTATCACATATTGGGCGTGATAAGTTGGTATCAGAGCCTCGACCGACCCTAGGAGCCCCCTTGATTGACCGTGTAGTCTGGCCGTTGTTGAGTCTAGAAGAATTTTTTTTCTGAGTCTAGTTATATAGGAGAGTAGGAATTCTTTTTACTCCTCAGTCCCTTTGTTGCTCTGGTGAGGAATCTTGACGTAGGTGTTTTGAATTACTCCTCTTCCCCTTCAAATTTTTCTTTAGTATCACGTAGTTGGTTTTCCGATCGTTGGTTCTCCGCTCTTTTCATCCGGTGCTTTTCTCGTCAAGTCAACTTGAGCCTCTTCATCATTGAGTTCATTCCTCAGTTGTTTTCTTTTTCCCACCCGCCCACCCCTTCTTGTTCTCGAAACTGGAGTCCGTAATCGAGTATCCATCCTACTCGTGCGAAGTCTTTGCTTTCTTTCCTCAATGATTTCAATCGATGTTTTCTCTTCAAGTTATTCGTCGGTTCCCCCTTCCAAGTTGCCATTGTTTTCCCGCCCTCCCACCTTTTTTCTTCCCAGAGTTTGAGTCTCTTTTGAGCATCAATTTCATTCGTGCCGAACCTCTTCAGTCTTTCGTCAATTATTTCAACCGGTGAATTCTCGTCTCGTTTGACATTCTTCATCTTGTTTTCTTCTCCGGTGGATTCAATTCAAGTTTTTCGGTTTGATCACATTTTTTTCCTTGGATTAAGTGTTTTCCCTGCTCGTTCGCCTCTCGCCAGTTTATCCTTCCGGAGTGCTCAAGACATCTCAAGAGATTCATCTGTGTTCGAATTAATTCGAGGTTGTCACCTCATTCAAACATTTCAATTGTTCCGGTGCTTCATCTACCTCTTCAACATCCCTTTCCAACGGTGTTTTCTTTTAGTGGGCCCTAACCCACAGGTCTTTTCCCAGGATCTTACCTGACTCTTCTAATTTCCCCGGAGTTATTCTCAAATTATTTTTGGAGTTTGACGTAAGAATGAATTTCATCAGTCAGATGCCTTTCCAAGATCGATTTCAAATCTTTTTCATTGTTGGCTCAACCTCTCTGCTTTCCATTCTCCCGGAGTATCTCAGTAATTTTGGTGGTGTTTCTCGTCGTCATTTGAAGACCGAAGAAGAGACTTTCCTCTAAATCTTGTTTGTTCTCTCGAAGTTTCGTGGTTCTACCTTCAGGTTATCCTCGCGAATTATTCCATTTGTCACATATTCATTTTCTTACCCATCCGGAGTATGTCAGGAGTTGTTTTTCTGTTTCTTTCACCGAAGTCCATCATTCCAGCTATCGTTCTCTAATTATCCCGGTGCTTCATTCAAGTGCTTTTAATCAAATCGAGTTCTTTCATTTCTCTTGCATCTAAATCCCCTCTAGCATATTTGTTCTTCTAATTCTTCCCGGTATTTAAGTCTCTTTCATCAGTTATTTTTGAATTCTTATGGTGGTTCGTTCAAGATTCTTTTTCCTTTGTTTATCATTTTAATTCATTCGTTCTTTTCAATCCTACCGGTGGTTCATGAAGACCTTCTCAAGTTTGTGATATGTCACTTCTCAATCCTTTTCAAGAAGAATAAGTAGTATGCAAAAATCCATTGCTTGTCATCAATTTAATTTTTGATGAAGGATATGCATACAATAAATCTTATTCGTATTTCATCCAAGTGAGTAATCCCTTCCTTCAGAGTTTGTTCTTGTTGAATAAATTCTAGTTCCAAGTGTTTTCATCTTTTCTTTTCCGGAGTTTAAATTTCCTCGGTCATTTCGTTGGAACCTCCATCTAAATCACCGCAAGGTTTAATCTTATTCTTCCATCCTTCATTCTATCTCATCATCTTTTTGTCACCGGAGTTCTTCATGGTGGTTCTTCATGATTTAGTTCATTCTTCAAGTGTTCATCAAGATTCTTGTGGGTGGAGTTCAAGTATCTTTTCTTCTCACATCTCGAAGTGCAATCAAATCTTTGTATTCTTTTGAAGTGGAGTTTTGCATTTCTTCGTTCTTATCAGTTATCCAATCATTTCCATTTGTGGCCGGTTATCACCTCATGATCTTGAGATGTTACCTATAAGACCACAACAAGCTTATTCTTTCATTGTTGATTTTCTCAACAGCTCCGTTCAACCTTTCCTTCTAAGTTCATTTCATTCCATTCTTTCAATTTTTTCGGAGGCATTGCATTGTTCATCTCGTCAAGTGCCATCCCATCTTGTGAAGTTCTTGTTCTATTCCTCCATGTTTCAGCCGGAGTGCTGCCTAAATCCTTTCAGTCTTATTCGTTTCTCATCTCGTTCTAACCGGAGTGCTTTTAGAGTCTGTCGTGTTTCCATGAGCTTTTGATTCTCGTCATTCTCGTCGTTCCTCTCCTCTTCTCGAGTGCTCTCGATTCTTTGCTTCTTCTCTCGAGTTCTTGTTTCACATCGTCCCTTTTCCCTTCCGTCTCGGTCCTAAGATCTTGGGACGAGAACTCTTGTTAGTGGAGGAGTGTTGTAACGCCCCAGATTCTATGCGCCAGGTGTCCGCCAGTTATTTGCCGTCGTTACCATGTCATTTTCTTGCGTGTTGCATTTTATCATGTCATCATCTGCAGATCATCTGCATGTTTTCCAAAACTTGCATTCGTTCGGGTTCTCCCGTTTCTCTCCGTTGTCCGTTCGGAGTCCGGACCTCTCGCGCGCGCCCGTCGCCCCTCTCAGACCTTGTTTTCATGTGCGGGTGTTAAACTTTCTCGGAATGGCCCGAGGTTTGCCAAGCGGCCTTGGTATAGCACCGGTAGACCGCCTGTCAAGCTCCGTTCCATTTAGAGGTCGTTTGATACTCCAACGGTTAACCGGGTAACCGTAAAAGCCCTTTTCGTCTTGCAGCCCAACGCCCCTCCAAAGTGGTCCAAAACCCATCCAAACCCCCTCCATGCTCTCGGTCGTTCGATCCCGATTGTGTGGGCGAAAACCGTGCCTCATTTGGACTCTCCTAGCTCCCAGAA
>NC_041391.1:676635055-676639905 GCF_002162155.2 Triticum dicoccoides
CGGCGCCCTGTCGCCCGTCCGGCTCGCCGCCGGCCGGATCCGGCGAGATCCGGCCCGGGAGCTCCTCGCCACCCTTCCTCCTCCCCCGCAGCGACCAACTCCGGCGAAGCTTCCGGCGAACCTCGGCTCCCGCGCCAGATCTGGATCTCGGAGGGTGACCCCGAAAATTCCTAAGTCCCTGTAATTTTTACATTATCATGCCATGTTCATCGCATCAAATCTCCATGCATACTACTCCATTTTGTGTGTGTAATATGTCAAAATGTTTGATGTGAGATGCTCTTCATTTCATTCCATTGCATCATGTTCATTTGAGTCCATCTTATTGCATGAATCATTGTTGCAAGAGTGCTATATAATGTTGTTTGCTGTCTGTTTACAGAACATGTTCATTTATCATTTTTGCCATGTTTGATGTGTGCATCCTATGAGTATGAGCTCTACATGTGTTTTGATCTACATCATGCCATCTTTACAGAGGTGCTTGACATGTATTTTTGTAATCAATGTGGTGACTAACACAAGCATGCAAACTAGGCTTCGTGATGTTGCTGATTTTAGTCCCTGTTTTGTTGTTATTTTTATGTCATATAAACTTGATGCTACAAAGAGATCCAAGCATATTTTGAGATACTTCAGTAAGGTTGTTTTGAACATAGGGTTATTCTCTATCCATTGATGCCCCTATTTGCAATTATGGAGTAGTCTAGCATGTCATTTGCTTGCTCTACTTTTGCTATAAAATGTTTCCTGGCAGATTGTTTACATGTTATTCAATTTTGCCAAGGTTGTTGTAGTTGATCCTTGCATGCTATGAACTTGTTCTTTCCTTGGTTAGTTTCATAAACATGTCTTCTTGCTGATTCTATGCTTGTATTGTCATGCAATGACTTGTGGTGAGTGAATCGAGCTCGTGAAGTAGTGAACTTGCTGTTGCTGTTTTGCTAGGCTGAATCTGTTATTTCATGATGCTATGTAAACCTGTTGCTACTAGTGATTCTATGCATAATCTGGAGATGTTCACTAAGGATGTTTTGTTATAGATGTCATGCTCTATCCATACATGCCCCTGGTTGTATTTATAGCCTGTTGTAGCTTGTTCTAATCTTGATCCAAAGTTGCTAATAATGTTGTTGTCAGCCTGTTAACACTAAGTTCAGTTGTTGCCATGAGTTTTGCTAGTGATCCATGTACCCTATGGACTTGCTCTCGCCATGCTTAGCTTCACAAACGTGTCTTCTTACTGTTAGTTGCCTTGTCATGCCATGTAATGCTCTGTGGTGAGTGGTACAAGCTCACCAACATGCCTACTTATCATTGTTCCTGCCATGTATGAATCTGCCATATAACTTGCTATGTTTACATGGGTGCCATTATATCTTCTGATCCTTTTTGGCTCATGGCCAGTAAAGGACTTTTGTTATATGCATTTAGTAGATTCATGCCATGCCTTTGTTTGCCATGATGAGTTCCTGTAGCATGTTGTTTGATAGCTCCAAACGTTGCAACCTGATGTTATTTCTGCAAAGTCTGAAACTGTTATTATTTGCAATTTTGCCATGTGTGTTTGAGCATGTTTTAGTTATTTCTGGAGATAGCTCAGTGTTCATGTTTTGTTATGCTTTACCTGTACATCATGCCCATGCCTTTTATAATCATGTTGGGGTGCTGTAGAATATTGTTTTGATGCTTGCAATATGCCTAGTTGCTGTTTTGGACAGCTTGTCCTTTAAGCTTGTTCTATGTGTGTGTTGAATCGTTGCTCCGTTTTGAGTGTGATTTACATGAAAATTGCTTGATTTTGCATGTAGCTTCATATTATCATGTTGTATCCTTGCTTTGAGGTGTTTTCTTGATGTTTGTATGCATTTTGCATCAATGTCATGTTTATCTTGTTTTGCTCATATCTTCTAGGCCGTAGCTCCGAACTAAATGAACTTTATATGTAACTTGACTAGAATCTCGTGTAGATCATCTTGGTGCATCTTAACTTGCTTTTAACAACTTGAACATAAGGTTTATTCAGATCTGGACCAACTTCGAAAATTGCATATGAGGACTTACCGGAATTGTTATATGTTGCTTCCGGCCTCATTTAAACTTGCCTTGATGTGTTGCTCTTGTATGCATCATCTCTTGCCATGAATAGCTTCATGTAGTCTTGTCTTGCATCATACTTGGTTGAGCATCATGCCTTGTTCTTGTGTGGTGTGTTTACTATGTTGTGTGTTTCTTCTTGATAGTTCATGTTTCGTTGCAATCGTGAGGATTCATTTGTCTATGCTGAGTTCGTCTTTGTGGCTTCATCTTCTTCATGGACTCGTTCTTCTTCCTAGCAGGATTTCAGGCAAGATGACCGGTACCCTGGATCTCACTACTATCATTGCTATGCTAGTTGTTTCGTTCTATCGCTATGATGCGTTTCCTATCACCTGTTCTTCAAGCCTCCCCAAATTGCCATGAACCTCTAACCTTTGACACCCTTCCTAGCAAACCGTTATCTGGTTATGTTACCGCTTTTGCTCAGCCCCTCTTATAGTGTTGCTAGTTGCAGGTGAAGTTGAAGATTGCTCCATGGTGAACAGAATTATGTTGGGATATCACAATATCTCTTATTTAATTAATGCATCTATATACTTGGTAAAGGGTGGAAGGCTCGGCCTTATGCCTGGTGTTTTGTTCCACTCTTTCCGCCCTAGTTTCTGTCATACCGGTGTTATGTTCCCGGATTTTGCGTCCCTAACGCGGTTGGGTGATTTATGGGACCCCCTTGACACTTCGCTTTGAATAAAACTCCTCCAGCAAGGCCCAACCTTGGTTTTACCATTTGCCTCACCACCACCTACTTTTCCCTTGGGAGTCGCTCTCTCGAGGGTCATCTTTGTTACAGCCCCACCGGGCCAGTGCTTCTCTAAGTGCCGGTCCGAACTAGAGCCCTTTGAAGCGCCCCCTTAGGGAAACTTGAGGTCTGGTTTTAGTTGTACGGATTGCTCATCCGGTGTTGCCCTGAGAACGAGATATGTATAGCTCCTATCGGGATTGTCGGTGCATCGGGCGGTCTTGCTGGTCTTGTTTTACCATTGTCGAAATGTCTTGTAAACCGGGATTCCGAGTCTGATCGGGTCTTCCTGGGAGAAGGTATATTCTTCGTTGATCGCGAGAGCTTATCATGGGCTAAGTTGGGACACCCCTGCAGGGTATAATCTTTCAAAAGCCGTGCCCGCGGTTATGCGGCAGATGGGAATTTGTTAATGTCCGGTTGTAGATAACTTGACACCAGATCCGAATTAAAAGGAATCAACCACGTGTGTAGCCATGATGGTCTCTTCTCGGCGGAGTCCGGGAAGTGAACACGGTTTTGGGTTATGTTTGACGTAAGTAGGAGTTCAGGATCACTTCTTGATCATTGCTAGCTTCACGATCGTTCTGCTTATTCTCTTCTCGCTCTTATTTGCGTATGTTAGCCACCATATATGCTTAGTCGCTGCTGCAACCTCACCACTTTACCCCTTCCTTTCCCATTAAGCTTTGCTAGTCTTGATACCCATGGTAATGGGATTGCTAAGTCCTCGTGGCTCACAGATTACTACAACAACAGTTGCAGGTACAGGTTACGCGATGATCATGACGCGAGAGCGATGCTTGCTTGCTTGAGTTCTTCTTCTGCTTCATCTTTGATCAGTGGATAGGTTCCAGGTCGGCAGCCTGGGGTAGCAGGGTGGATGTCGTTTGAGTTTCTGTTTGTGTTTCATCCGTAGTCGGATGGTGCTCTTATGTATTGTGATGATGTATTCATGTGGCATTGTATGCCTTTTGTATGTATCCTCATCTATTATGTAATGTTGATGTAATGATATCCACCTTACAAAAGCGTTTCAATATGCGGTTCTACCCTTAGGATAGTATCGCATATTGGGCATGACAATTTCCCAGCTTGCAGATGTGCATCGACCACGCTAGGGGCCTCATCGTCGTGGCTACGGATGATGAGAAGAAGACGATGTTCCCCGGTGGCCGTGGAATTCCTCGTGTCGCTGTTTTCCTTTGGGCTATGAATGAAGCAGAAAACTCACCAGATCCGCGCCAGCGTGCTAGATGGTACGAGTACCGCTCCTGCCGTCGCGCCCCTCCAACTCCAGGGGAAGGTCTCGTCGGCATCGTGGTCATTGTACTAGTTGCAGTGAAGCAGGTGATTATCCACTCTGACAACAAGGGAGAGAGCAGTGAAGATGAGGAGGAGGAGGAGGAGGAGGAGTCCAACGAGGGGGAGGAGGAGCCAGGTGCGGACGTGGTAGTGGAGGTGGTGGAGGACGACAGCAAGCATTAGCAGCTAGTGGTGGAGGTGGAGGACGACAGCGAGGAGGAGGTGGCGCAGCAGCTGCAGTTGCCTGCCGCCGCCGACCTTTACATGGTAGCGCCGGGGATCCCGCAGCTCGGCGACATGAGCATGCCAATCGAGGCGGAGACCTACATCCGCGTCGGCATTCGCCCCTCTGACCGCATCAAGAAGATGAAGGAGATGCAGAAATGAAGAAATGCGGTGATTGTCAGTTAGTTAAGTGTCAGTGTTTATGCTCAGTATGTTAAACCTGTTATGAACTGCAGTTGTTTAAGCAATGTCAAGTTGTTATGTACCGGAAGTGAAGTTGTTATGCAGTGAGGTGTTTAAGTAGAAATGTTTTCCTCTCTGTTGCATTCCATAAAATTATAGTAGCAGAAAAGAGGGCACTTTTCTCTATACGTATAGTAGCTAGCATCGACCAAGCACGGAGATAAGAAAGGACACTTCTCTCTGTTAGCTAGGTAACACAATATAAAACCCTTAGAAACCCTTCAAAACCTCTACCCCC
>NC_041391.1:676640082-676642608 GCF_002162155.2 Triticum dicoccoides
TGCTGATGCATGGAGGCCTTTTGGTCCTGGTTGGTATTACCAACCGGGACTAAAGGTCCTGCTGCCTGAACGCCCCGCAGCGGCTATATGAAGCCCCTCCTGTCCCGGTTCGTAAGTGAATCGGGACTAAAGGGTTCGGGCTTTAGTCCCGACCCTTTAGTCCCGGTTCCCGAACCGGGGCTAAAGGGCTTCTAAAACCAAGACAAATTGGCTGTTTTCTACTAGTGGCGTGCAGCCGGTGCATTCAGCGGCTGTATATGTAAAATCATATGTCGTAGTCGCGTGACGTAAGTCCTAGGTTCTGGCCAACCATATGCATGAACCAAATGTCAAAATTAATCGAGTCACCGATCGACTAAGGTGTTCCACTAGTCTAGCATAATCAAGCATGTCGACGCATCATGTAGCAGGATATTTCAGGCATATGCCCACATGACGCGCCATGCACAGGGTTCCTGCCTTGCCTTATCCCATCTGACTGTACATATGCACACGATGGCAAGTGGCAACGACTTACGAGATGCATGCATACGTGTTTTCTCGTGGATTTCCTAAGAGATTCCACGACTGTACAACCCAATCATTTTTGAAGCACGTACTTCACTTCCACTTGCGCGAAATAACAAAATGGTTGCGTACCTAGCAGGGCGAGAGCTAATCTTGATCCCAATTGGCATGTCGACCAGTCGCTGTTCTGTCTCTCACCAACTTGTCGACATTAATTTGCACACGTCCTAATGGCCGATCGCCCGTGTAATCCTTTTTTAGAAAGGGGGCGTACGTGTCGCTGTTAGGCCGTGCATCTATGTCATCGTTAGGTCACGATTAAATATCTAGTAGTGTCAAGAAACGTCTTACCGGAGGCAGGCGTTCGATGGTGCTTTCGTTGCAAAACACGGAGTGGCAGAGTGGGAGCTGACCGGACAGAATAAGGCTCTATTTGGTTCATAAGTTTTAGGACTTTTTTTAGTCCCAACTAAAAAGTCTATCTCTATTTGTTTTCAGGGACTAAAAAGTTCCTAGTCCCTCCCTAAAGGTTATTAAATGACCATGTTACCCCTGGTATATAAAAAAATAACAATCAAACAACATCATGGAACGGCGAGGCAATAGGTGCAGGGAGAGACATTGTTGAAAAAGTTCCAAAAAAGACTCTCCTTGAAAGTCTTCTTCATTTAGTCCCATAAAGTAATTTTTAGTCCCTAATAGTCCCTTCTATTTGGTTAAAAAGTTTCTAAGAGAGACTTTTTTAGTCCCTACATCAAAAAGTCTCTGAAAACAAACGTCCCCTGCCCCTCGCCGACCACTTCGTTCCTAGTCGTCCGACGTGCTTCATTCCCATTGGGCTTTCACCGGGACCCGGGCTAATGCAACGGCCAACAGATCGTAAGACCTCACAGTGGATGTGTTTGTTTGTTTTTTTGCCGGGAACAGTGGATGTGTTAACATGTACGCATATACTCCCTCCGTCTGAAAAAACTTGTCTCAAGCTAGTTCCTCAAATGGATGTATGTAGCACTAACTTGATGCTAGATACATCCATTTGAGGGACAAGCTTTTTTCGGTCGAAGGGAGTACTCCTCTAGACAGATCGCCCAGGCCTGCGTGCCACTTCCCCCGGGCTCCTCTTGTTGTATATCATGTACTGGCGTGTATCGATCAATACTGAGAACATATTCAGTCTACTAACTGGATGCTCCCAGCTCCGTGACGGCCTGTGGCTTCGCCGCGCACGTCAAGGTCTACGTGCCCGTCATGCACAAGTCGTATCTGATTAGCCTCTGCGTGCTGAAAAGAGTGATTAATTAGGAATTTAGGGTAATGGTTGGCGTGCCATGGAATTGTGCATGCGTGTCTAAACCTTGAAGGAGTAATAGTTATGCACGTCTGATCTTGCTTCACTTGTGGGTGAGTCGGCAGGCTAGCTATGATCATTTCTGTTTGCATGTCTCAGGAGATCACGCTACGTCGAGGTTGAGTGCGGTGATTTGACACATACAGTGCGGTGTATGCTACGGCCGAAAAGGATCAGCCAAATCCTCCCCTTTTCGAAACATATCAACGAGATTCTTTCAAATGCTACATCGTGTTCGTGGGATCACATCTCAGGCCGAATCCCAGGCCAATGTACTAATTTAACTCGCCCTATTTTGTGTTTTGTTCCACCATCAACTAAAGAATATATAGAGCACATGGTGCTACATAGTACTTTTAGTAATCTAAACGCTCTTATATCTCTTTACGAAGGAAGTACCACCGTTTATTATTTCTCCAAAACAAAACAAAAATCATCAAAAACAACTCGAAAGCGAGCGCACCATGAGCATCTCCACGATCCCTTTCTTGCCACAGTCTCCACCGTCTTCAAGTCTTCCTACAAACACATCGCTCACGGGGCCGGCCCTAGGCCAGGGCAAAAGGTGCGGTCGGCTAGGGAACATATCAAATAAGGGCCCAATTCATTTACACATCTAAGTAAATTACAATATGTGATTTCCAGAACATATGTCATCAAGTGTGTAGGGG
>NC_041391.1:676643122-676661360 GCF_002162155.2 Triticum dicoccoides
ACCAAGCTATGGAGATCCCAAAGATTTTAGAGACAATTGAGGTTGCAACTGGCCAGTTTAAAACCCAACCAAATGTAGCATCACGTTTGCGGAATCATGTACGGTGGTGCATCAAACCGCGGTGCCATCAGTATTGCATGCTACAGCCGAAAAGGATTAGCAAGATCTTTCGCTTTCGAAACATGTCAACGAGATTCTTCCAAATGTTGCATCGTGTTCGTCCTAACACATTTCCGGTCGAATCCCAGGCCAATGCACAAATTTAACTCGTCCTGTTTTGTGTTTGTTCCACAATCGCCAAGGAATATATAGAGCACATGGCGCCATATAGTACTGTATAATTTTTTCCTCCCAAATCAGATACGATCATATTCACGTGCACACAATCAACCGAAGAATCTACAATTCGAATCACCAACTCTTCAATTATATGCTTTCTACAAAATTGTACTCCAATTATGCGAGTATATTAACAAAAGCAATATATGATTTGGAGATCCACATGTATACTGACAGAGCTCCGTATGATTGGAGACCCGTCTGAAACTAAATTTTAGGACTACGTGGCCCGCTCTCAACAACATCAAAAGGGACGTCTCCCGTCGATGGCCTTTACTTAGAGCAACTCCAACGCGCCGACTCAAATGGACGACGCTTTTGTCCGTTTGGTTCGGCCGCCCGTCCGGCGGCCTTCCTGTTTTAGATTTGGGTTGGCAGTGCGTCCAACGCGCCGACCCATATGTGCCGGCGTGGCCAGCTGGCCGTCCTTTTTCAGCAAATAGCTCATTTTTTACATTGTTTCACACACAACTTTTGCATTCAAACATATAGTCTAGAACCAAATAAATAACGTAGTTTCAACCGAATAAAATAGTATAGTTTTGCAAGCCGAATAAAAGTAACATAGTTTTGCAAGCCGAATAAAAAAGATACATTTATTGGTTGCCAACATGAGCCCACATATGCTCAACCAAATCATTTTGCAGTTGCATGTGAGTTTCCCAATCACGTATGTCATGATGAAATTGGGTGAACTGTTCAATCGTTGCCGCTCCTCCATGCTCAGGCACAACATTCTCACCCTGAAACTGAAACGCTCGATCGTACGGACGTTCTGGATGCTCATCTTCTATGATCATATTGTGCATGATCACATAAACAGTCATCACCTCCCACAATTTCTTCGTGCTCCAGGTATTAGCAGGATACCGAACGATGCCCCATCGAGATTGCAAAACGCGAAAGGCACGCTCGACGTCCTTCCTAGCACTCTCTTGCTCTTAGAAAAATCTTTTCCTCTTCTCTCCGATAAGGTTGGAGATTGTCTTCACAATAGTGTGGTCCACTGAGGATAGATACCGTCACCCAGGTAGTATCCTTTGTCGTAGTTGTGTCCGTTGATAGTAAAGTTCACCTGTGGATTGTTGCCTTCAGCAAGCCAAGCAAACACCGGCGAGCGCTAAAGCACGTTGGTATCATTGTGTGATCCGGCCATGCCAAAAAAAAAAGAGTGCCAGATCCAGAGATCTTGATACGCAACGGCATCAAGTATGACAGTGCAAGCCCTGACATGGCCCTTATACTGCCCTTGCCAAGTAGAAGGGCAGTTCTTCCATTCCCAGTGCATGCAGTCTATGCTGCCAAGCATCCCGGGGAAGCCCCTGCTGGCATTCATCACCAACAAACGGGATGTATCTTCAATAATCGGCTCTCTCAAGTACTTAGGGCTAAACATAGCAATAACGGCATCGCAGAACTTATACACGGAGTATAGGCATGTAGACTTGCTCATACGAACGTACTCGTCAATGAGATCACCGGGCACTCCGTAGGCAAGCATTCGAATGGCGGCAGTGCATTTTTTATAAGAGGAGAAACCAATTTTTTCAACGGCATCCTCTTTGCACTCAAAATAGTCATCATAGCCGACCACTCCCTCTCTAATACGGTTGAAAAGATGCCTACTCATACGGAAACGGCGGCGGAATTTGTGATGTTTGAACAATGGGTTTGTTGTGTCAAAGTAGTCATTTCAAAGAAGAAAATGTCCGCTCTCTCGGTTGCGATTCAACACCGGAATGTGCCCCGAAATGGAGCCACGGAACGACGGGCGCTGGCTATTGAGGTGGTGATGGACCAACACGGCAGCCATGATCTCCTCCTCATAATCGGACGAGGAATCATCGGAGTCGCAAAGGAAACTGTGAAAAAAGAACTCGTCGGCGGAGTCCATTTTGTACCTTGGCAAATTGTCTAACAGCTTGCGGGCGTCGACGAAGGAGACGGCCGGCTAAGGGAGTCGCCCCGCCCTCGGACCAGCTAGCTGCCCTAGCGGCGTCCGACGAGCGTGCTGGCGAGGATCTGGATGGGGCGGCTTCTTGGTCACGGTCGTGGCTGTGTCGGGGGAGCACGGGTGGGAAGCTTTTGGTTCCCCGGCGGCAAACGATGGTGGCGGGCGACGTGGAAGGTGACGGCGTTGCAGAGGGGATGTTGTGGCGCCGGCAGCTCGCAGAGCCACTGAAGAAATGTGCGGTGTGGGTGGCGGCGGCGGCGACGAAGGAGGCTGGCAAGGGCTTGTTGGAATGGGAGAAGATGGCCAATCTGCCACCGACCAGTGGGCCAGGGGGGAGGAAAAGGCGAGCACGCGCGCATCCGTCTCTTATCCGCACCGACGTAAATCCGGCTCTAAAATGGATCGGGAATGAGTCGCCCGCGAATGAAAAGCGAACGCGCGTCCGTTTGGATCAGCGCTGCCGACTTTTTTGTCCGCGCAGATCCAAACGGACGCCCGCGGATGGAATGGATCGCCCCGTTGAAATTGATCTAAATCAGTAGCAACTAGGCCATCTGATCATCGACCATCGTGAGTGATGCAGCACACCGAGTCAGGCAATGGCGGGTCGGGCCGGCACACGACGAGCTGTTCCAAATCCAGACGATCGACAATGTGTGCCCAGAACTGAAAACAAAAAGAACCCTAGCAGCCCCCGCCCCAGAGTTCAGAGTGCGCCAACTGTCGCGGCCGGCCGGCCGTGGTCACGCACTCTCCAAGTCCGTGACACGCAGTGAGGTCGACCATGCTCGGCGCGTCCACAGAAGCGTGGGCACGCATGTCAGCAGGACATGTTCGTGCTTTGTACCGTTGCCCTGACCTAGATCTGCAGTCTAGTTAGGAAAAAGAACACACGATACGTCCCTCACTGCGTGTGAATGGCTGGGTTATGCCCACTGAGGCACTGATCAGTGTTTAACACAGCGGAAATACGCGTCTGCATGCATGGCTGTAATTAACGAAGCTTGTAGTAATTAATTCTGTGAGGATAAATCTTGTTTGTGTGGTATGTCCCCCGCGTCCCCTGCTAGGGCGACTCGGAAGGAGATCTCATCTGCGCCGCCGGGCTCTCTCCCCCGTGTCCTCCCCTCCGTCGCTGTGGGAGGAAGCCGCCAGACGAAGCCCCGGCCGGCCAACGGCGGCGGCGGAGGACCACTTCCCTCCCGTGTCCAGATTGGGTGAGGCAGGTCATCCATCGGCGCCGGGGCGCTTCTCCCAGATCTAGGTCGCGGCAACACGGGACTCGCCTCCGGCGATGACGCAAGGCGGCGACGTGGTGGCGGGCGGAGGCGGCGGAGCTGCTGGCGACATGGGAGTCCGAGGAAGTCCTGGACTAGGGGTCCTCGAGCGTCCGTGCTATGTTACATGGGCCGGACTGATGGGCCATGAAGATACAAGATAGAGGAACCTTTCCCGTGTCCGGATGGGACTCTCCTTAGCGTGGATGGCAATCTTGGCGTTGGATCACGTATTTTCTTTCCTCTGTAACCGGTGTACAGCCCTAGATCCCTCCGATGTTTATATAAACCGGAGGGTTTAGTCCGTAGGGCAGGAATACAAACATACAGGCTAGACATCTAAGGTTTAGCCATTACGATCTCGAGGTATATCAACTCTTGTAACCCCTATATTCATCACAATCAATCAAGCAGGAAGTAGGGTATTACCTCCATTAAGAGGGCCCGAACCTGGGTAAACATTGTGTCCCCTGCCTCCTTGTTACCTTTGACACTTGGACGTACAGTTCGGGACCCCTACCCGAGATCTACACCGGTTTTGACACCGACATTGGTGCTTTCATTGAGAGTTCCACTGTGTCGTCACAAGAAGGCTCAATGGCTCCATCAAACATCCACGTCAACACCGCCCTGAGGGAGACTTTTCTCCCCCGGCCAAATCTTCGTATTCGGTGGCTTCGCACTGCGTGCCAATTCGATTGGCCATCTGGAGCAGATAGACAGCTACACCCCTGTTCATCAGATCAGTTTCAGAAACTTAAACTACATCGCTGATGTCCGAGGAGACTTGATCTTCCAAGGGCTCGTGACCCCAACCACTGTTCCAGCCTTAGATCCGGAACTCCTCACCGAGTCCGAAGACGGGAGTTTGGAACCTGAGGGAGTCCTGGACTAGGGGGTGTCCGGATAGCCGAACTATCATCATCGGCCGGACTCCAAGACTATGAAGATACAAGATTGAAGACTTCGTCCCGTGTCCGGATGGGACTTTCTTGGCGTGGAAGGCAAGCTTGGCAATACGGATATGTAGATCTCCTACCATTGTAACCGACTCTGTGTAACCCTAGCCCTCTCCAGTGTCTATATAAACCGGATGGCTTTAGTCCATAGGACGAACAATAATCATACCATAGGCTAGCTTCTAGGGTTTAGCCTCCTTGATCTCGTGGTAGATCTACTCTTGTAATACCCACATCATCAATATCAATCGAGCAGGACGTAGGGTTTTACCTCCATCAAGAGGGCCCGAACCTGGGTAAAACATCGTGTTCCTTGTCTCCTGTTACCATCTGCCCAGACGCACAGTTCGGGACCCCTTACCCGAGTTCCGCCGGTTTTGACACCGACATTGGTGCTTTCATTGAGAGTTTCTCTGTGTCGTCACCGATAGGCTCGATGGCTTCTTCGATCATCAACAACGACACAGTCCAGGGTGAGACCTTTCTCCCCGGACAGATCTTCGTATTCGGTGGCTTTGCACTGCGGGCCAATTCGCTTGGCCATCTGGAGCAGATCGAAAGCTACGCCCCTGGCCGTCAGGTCAGATTTGGAAGTTTGAACTTCACGGCTGACATCCGCGGGGACTTGATCTTCGATGCATTCGAGCAACAGCCGAGCGCGCCGCACTGCCACGACGGGCATGCTTTAGCTCTGCAGCCGGACAGTACCCTGGAGGCCGCACACGAGTCCGCTCCGATCTTCAATTCGGAGCCGGCTGCGCAGATCGAGGACGGGTGGCTAGACACCGCCTCGGGGGCTGCAACCTCTACGGCGATAGAACCGAACACTGACCTTGTCCCTCATGAAGCTCGTGACTCCGAGGTGCCGGACTCCTCGCCGGACTCCGAACCTCCCGCGCCCCCCCAATTGAATCCAATTGGGCGCCGATCATGGAGTTCACCACTGCGGACATCTTTCAACACTCACCTTTCGGCGACATCTTGAGTTCGCTAAAGTATCTCTCGTTATCAGGAGAGCCCTGGCGGGACTGCGGTCAGGACGGTTGGAATGCGGACGACGAAGAAATTCAAAGCCCACCCACCACCCACTTAGTAGCCACTGTCGACAATCTAACCGACATGCTAGACTTCGACTCCAAAGACATCGACGGTATGAACGACGATGCCGGAGACGACCAAGAACCAGCGCCTACTGGGCACTAGAAAGCCACCTTATCATATGACATATACATGGTGGATATCCCAAAGGATGGGAATGGCAAAGGAACAGCGGAGGATGACCCCTCCAAGAAACAGCCCAAGCGTCGTTGTCAGCGGCGCCGCTCTAAATCCCGCCACAGCAAGAATGGAGATTCCGGCACCGGAGATAATAACACCCCAGACAGTGTCGACGACAACCCCCTCCAGCAAGATTCGGCACAGGAGGACGAAGATGCCAGCCCTCATGAGAGAGCAGCAGGCGAAGAAGTAGAGGATTACATGCCTCCCTCCGGAGACGAGGCAAGCCTCGACGACGACGAATTTGTCGTGCCTGAGGATCCCGTCGAACAAGAGCGTTTTAAATGCAGGCTTATGGCCACGGAAAACAGCCTCAAGAAAAAGCAGCAGCAGCTTAGAGCTGATCAAGATCTGCTAGCCGACAGATGGACTGAAGTCCTTGTGGCCGAAGAGCATGAGCTCGAACGCCCCTCCAAAAGCTACCCTAAACGCAAACTGCTCCCCCGATTAGAGGAGGAGGCATATGGACCTGCATCACTAGGAGACAATACGGCTGACCGGCCACCCCGTGGCCGCGACAGAGAGGCTTCTAGGCCCTCCAATAGAACCGTACCCCGGCATCGCTCGAAAAGCACAAGGCCACAGGGGAACGCTCTGGACTTGCGAGATATATTAGAGGATAAGGCAAGACAATCAAGACCGATCTATGGATCGCGTGGGCGCCCCATGATACGTGACGACAACCGTCGCGACGGGCACAGTAAGTCCGGCCGGGCTGAACAAAGTAGACAAAGCTCTTTTGAACTCTGTCGTGATATCGCCCAATACAGAGGCGCCGCACACCCACTATGCTTCACAGATGAAGTAATGGATCATCAAATCCCTGAAGGGTTTAAACCCGTGAATATTAAATCTTACGATGGCACAACAGACCCCGCGGTTTGGATCGAAGACTATCTCCTTCACATCCACATGCCCGCGGTGATGATCTTCACGCCATCAAATACATCCCACTCAAGCTTAAAGGACCAGCCCGGCATTGGCTTAATAGCTTGCCAGCAGAGTCAATTGGGAGTTGGGAAGACCTGAAAGCCGCATTCCTCAATAACTTCCAAGGCACGTATGTGCGACCACCAGACGCTGACGGCCTAAGCCATATAATCCAGCAGCCAGACGAATCGGCCAGACAATTCTGGACACGGTTCCTAACTAAGAAAAATCAAATCGTCGACTATCCGGATGCGGAGGCCCTCGCGGCCTTCAAACATAACATCCGCGACGAGTGGCTTGCCCGACACTTAGGACAAGAAAAGTCGAAATCCATGCCAGCCCTCACATCACTCATGACCCACTTCTGCGCGAGTGAAGACAGCTGGCTAGCACGCAGCAACAACCTCGGCAAAAATTCTGGCAGTCCGCATATCAAGGACCGCAATGGTAGGTCGCGTCGCAACAAAAACAAACGCCGCATTAACGGCGACAATAGCGAGGATACGGCAGTCAATGCCGGATTCAGAGGCTCTAAACCCGGTCAGCAGAAAAAGCCATTCAAAAGAACTACCCCGGGTCCGTCCAATTTGGACAGAATACTCGACCGCTCGTGCCAGATACACGGCACCCCCGAAAAGCCAGCTAACCACACCAACATGGACTGTTGGGTATTCAAGTAGGCAGGCAAGTTAATTGCCGAAAACAACGACAAGGGGCTGCATAGCGATGACGAGGAAGAGACCCGACCGCCGAATAATAGAGGACAGAAGGGTTTCCCCCCACAAGTGCGGACGGTGAACATGATATACGCAACCCACATACCCAAAAGGGAGCGGAAGCGTGCACTCAGGGATGTATACGCGATGGAGCCAGTCGCCCCGAAGTTCAATCCATGGTCCTCCTGCCCGATCACTTTTGATCGAAGGGACCACCCCACCAGCATCCGCCATGGTGTATTTGCCGCATTGGTTTTAGACCCAATCGTCGATGGATTTCACCTCACCAGAGTCTTGATGGACGGCGGCAGCAGTCTGAACCTACTTTATCAGGATACAGTGCGCAAAATGGGCATAGACCCCTCAAGGATTAAACCTACAAAGACGCCCTTTAAAGGCGTCATACCAGGTGTAGAGGCCAATTGTACAGGCTCAGTTACACTGGAAGTGGTCTTCGGATCCCCGGATAACTTCCGAAGCGAGGAGTTAATCTTCGACATAGTTCCATTCCGCAGCGGCTATCACGCTCTGCTCGGACGTACCGCGTTTGCAAAGTTCAACGCGGTACCGCACTACGCATACCTTAAGCTCAAGATGCCAGGCCCTCGAGGAGTCATCACGGTCAACGGAAACACTGAACGTTCTCTCCGAACGGAGGAACATACAGCGGCTCTCGCGGCAGAAGTACAGTGCAGCCTCTTAAGGCAATTCTCGAGTCCGGCCGTTAAGCGACCGGACACGGCTAAACGCTCCCGGAGTAACCTACAACAAGACCACCTGGCACGTTCCGAGCACGCGTAGCAGTGCGGCCCCAACCCCAGCCCCTGCAAAATTTCAAGACAGGTCCTTCGCGTACATCATTACGCTCTGGAGATACCATGGCATGGGGGGAGGGGCACAACCACGATAGGCCCAGAATGCGGCTTAACCACACCAGGGGCTCTCAAGTGTGTCGTTCTTTTTTTCTTTCTCTCTTTTTCTTATCTTTACCCATAGGACTCCGTTCATTAGAGGCCCCGTCCGGCAGCAGACCTGCCGAACTCACCATGCAACAGCCAGGGAAGGAGAAAGGCTACGACGAATATCTAGGTGGTCTCCATTACGAGCATTAAATCTGTTTTATACACCATTCCGCAGCCTACCCCTGGAGGGGGACATGTTTAATAGTCCCATCCCTTGCTTATCGCACCATTTGTATCGTTCTGCATTCATAGCAGTATTTCTTGAATAAACAATGCAGCACCTTTTTGCTCATAATTGCATTTCTTTCTTATACATATATGACATGTTGCATCCGTACACTTTGGTACGGCTAAATACACCAGGGGCTTATGCTTCCCGCGTCATGGTGTGATAAGTCCGAACACTTTCACAAGTGCGGCACCCCGAACTTATAGCATTATATGCATCGGCTCCGAATCATGTCTTGGGTCAATAGTTGGGTTTGCCCGGCTCCCATGTTTTGGTACCTTATGTTCCGTTGTATCGGCTAAGGTAGCACTGGGAGAACCACTACGATTGCGCCCCAGTTGAGCTGGGCGAGCGCCTCAATGGAGAAAGCTAAAACTAACCGTCATGATAAGGCGAGAGCCGGTCGCTGTTCGAGAGGTTTTTGGTGAGTCCCTAAAGACTTATGCCGCTTAGAGCGAGGAGCCGGCTTTGTCCGGCCCAGGCGTGGATAGCGCCCCAAATTCGGCCTTCCGAACACTAGGGGCTTCGCCGAAATTTAAAATTATAGAACTCTATGGCTAAGTGAGAGTGTTCAAGCATTATAAGTCCGGTTACCTTGTTCGTTGTGTTGAGCGCCTCCCTAGATGGACCCAAAAATGGGAACAAGAGTACTCAAATTTATCCCGAACACCCTAGCACTCGTGGCATGGGGGCTGAAGCCGACGACTTGCCATCTGTCAGATTTGATAAACAGCCGCACAGAAGGTAATATTTTAAATTAACAAGCGTTGCTTAGCGCATATGAACAAAGTTTTCAGCGCACAGGATAACAAAATGCGAGTCTACTCAAATATTACATCTTTGGAGCACTCACCTGCAATAATGCGGGCACCCTTCAGGACACTCTTATAATACATCTTGGGCGTGCGATACTCCTTGCCCAGCGGTAGCGCGTCCGTCACAAGCTTTTGAGCATCCATCTTGCCCCAGTGCACCTTTGCGCGGGCAAGGGCCCAACGGGCACCTTCAATGCAGGCGGAGTGCTTGATGACTTCAACCCATGGACACACATCCACCAGCCGCCGCACTAGGCCGAAGTAGCTCCCAGGCATGGCCTCCTTAGGCCACAGCCGAACTATGAGGCCCTTCATGGCCTGTTCGGCCACCTTGTGGAGCTCGACCAGCAGCTTCAGCTGGTCGCTAAGGGGCACCGGATGTCCGGCCTCAGCATACTGAGACCAGAAGACCTTCTCCGTCGAGCTCCCCTCCTCGGCCCTATAGAAAGCGGCAGCATCGGACACGCTGCGGGGCAGATCTGTGAACTGGAGAGCTCTGAATTCGGGTAAGTGATAGGTAATTCACACTCACATGCTTACTTTGCATGAAAAATGCCTTACCTACCTCTATTTCCTTCAACGCCTCGACTTCCTGGAGGGCCTTGTAGGCTTCGGCCTTAGCGGCTTTGGCACTCTCAAGAGTCATTGCAAGCTCGGACTCTCGAGTCTTCGAGTCATGCTCCAAACTCTCATGTTTTTCCACGAGAGCCTGGAGCTCTTGTTGTACCTCCACCACCCGCGCCTCCTGCTTCTCTCGCTCGGTGCACTCCGCGGCCGCATTATGTTCGGCCGCGGACACCGCCTCCTTCAGGGTCGCCACCTCGTTTGTGGCCCCTGCAATACCCACGTTATCCTTGTCATTCTTCTTGCAACCAAATCCTTTTCTGTAAGGTACAATTTTAATAAGGTGTTACTCACCTTCCTTGTCCTCGAGCTGCTTCTTGGCACGGCCGAGCTCGCTCTCGGACCGCTCGAGGCTTTGCTTCAAAGTATTGACCTCCGCAGTCAGTGCGGCAGAGGTCAGCAGCACAACCTACAATCCCATATTGACATATTTTTATATGACTCCTGCGTATATATTTTTAGATCCTCAGTCCGGCTTTTCTTTCCGAATACCGAACCGAGCATCAGGGGCTACTGTCTATGCGGTACTATTTTACATATATCAAAATTCTTACCTCAAAGCCTGTTAGAAGGCTGCTGCAGGCTTCGGTCAGCCTGCTCTTGGCGAGCTGAACCTTCTGAATTACCGTACTCATAACAGTGCGGTGTTCCTCTTCAATGGAGGCGCCGTTGAGCGCCTCCAGCAAGCTATCCGGCGCCTCCGGTTGGACGGAGGATGCTGGCGTCACGGTCTTGCCCTTCTTACGAAGGGGCCGCCTGCCGGACTCCGGAGCCACTACGGGTTCCGGGGCCGAGTCCAGTGCAATGTCCGGGAGGTTGCCCTATGGCACCTCCGGGGTCTCCTCCTCCTAGCGGGTCCCTTCCCGGGATCCCACCTCGGCATCGTCCGCATCACGGGGGGTGGAGCCGGTCGGAAGAGAATCCATATCCGGCGCACCCAAGGACCCGCTCGACGAAGCGGGAAGATCATCCTTGGGCGGACTGCAGGGTTGTATGCGGCATTAGAAAGACACTATGTGGCGAAAAGAAAAACCATGAAGTTATTTGGGAGTCCGGATACTTACGATCTCGTGGCCTTCCGAGTGCCCGTGGCCCCTGCAGGGTTGTTTGGAACTCTTCCGAGTGCCCGTGGCCTTCTTCTTGGCCTTCTTCTCCGGCACCACGTGGGGTGCCGGAGCCAGCAGCTCCGTTAAGCGGGCGTCCGCTGGGTCCTCTGGCAATGGGGCCGGACAGATAGTCTGTTCAGCCTTCTTCAGCCAGTCCTGTCAAAAGAGGGGGAGTTTAGATCCCGCATAGAGTCAAACTATGGAAAACAAGTGTCCCGTAAAGGGCAAAATCGCTTACCTTGCTAGCTAGACGCTGCGAGCTGAATCCGCAATCTTCGGTAGCGGATGCGGGAGCCTCGACGCCCTTAAACAGCACCCTCCAAGCCTCTTCGTACGTGTGTCGAAGAACCCGCTCAAAGTCTGGTGCTGCGCCGGATCGAACTCCCACATATTGAAGTCCCGTTGTTGGCACGGGAGAATCTGGCGGATGAGCATGACCTGGGCTACGTTGACAAGCTTGAGCTTCTTGTTCACTAGCTTTTGGATGCAGGCTTGAAGTCCGGTCAGCTCCTCCGAATCACCCCATGTTCGGCCACTCTCTTTCCAGGAGATGAGCCGTATGGGGATGCCAGATCTAAATTCGGGGGCCGCTGCCCATTCAGGGTCACGCGGCTCGGTGATGTAAAACCACCCCGATTGCCACCCCTTAATGGTTTCCACGAAGGTACCCTCGAGCCAAGTAACGTTGGGCATCTTGCCCACCATGGCGCCTCCGCACTCCGCTTGGCTGCCCTTCACAACCTTCGGCTTGACACTGAAGGTCTTGAGCCACAAGCCGAAGTGGGGCTGGATGCAGAGGAAGGCCTCACACACGACGATAAACGCCGAGATGTTGAGGATGAAATTCGGGGCCAGATCATGGAAATCCAGGCTGTAGTAGAACATGAGCCCCCGAAGGGATGGAGTGGGAAGCCCAGTCCGCGGAGGAAATGGGAAAGAAATACTACCCTCTCATGGGGCCTGGGGGTGGGGATGAGCTCTCCCTCGTCGGGGAGCCGGTGCGCGATGTCGCTAGATAGATATCCGGCGCTGCGCAGCTTCTGGATGTGCCCCTCCGTAACGGAGGAGGCCATCCACTTGCCTCCCGCTCCGGACATAGTTGGAGAAGGTTGAGGTGACATGTGCGGACTTGGGCGCTGGAGCTCGAGTTCACGGAGATGGATAAGCAAAGGAGGAAGAAGGCGTAGGTAAAAGGGTTGGATCTTTATCCCCTTATATGGGTGGACGAAACCATGCGTCCCCACCGGCCTGATAAAACTCGCTTATCTCCCAAGCGCCGCAATCAATGGCGCAGTTGGGTTACCCACGTCCATATTGATTGGAATCTCGGAATAAGAGGAACACGATCTTTGCTTCGACAAGACGTGCCAAGGAGACCGCTTCGCTAAACACGCTGAGGTGGTACAATAAAAACAATTCGAGTAAAGGCTTGGTAGTGGTGTGACGTCACGCCACCAAATACGTCAGCATATTGAACTTGTGTAAATATTATTCTCTCTACGGTGGTATGTGGAATTTATTTTGCAGAGCCGGACACTATCCTGGTGTTCACAATCTTCTATAAATTATTCGGAGAAGGAACCCGCCTTGCAACGCCGAAGACAATATGCGTGCCAAACTCGTCATCATTGAAGCCTGGTTCAGCGGCTACTGAGGGAGTCCTGGACTAGGGGGTGTCCTGATAGCCGAACTATCATCATCGGCCGGACTCCAAGACTATGAAGATACAAGATTGAAGACTTCGTCCCGTGTTTGGATGGGACTTTCCTTGGCGTGGAAGGCAAGCTTGGCAATACGGATATGTAGATCTCCTACCATTGTAACCGACTCTGTGTAACCCTAGCCCTCTCCGTTGTCTATATAAACCGGATGGCTTTAGTCCATAGGACGAACAACAATCATACCATAGGCTAGCTTCTAGGGTTTAGCCTCCTTGATCTCGTGGTAGATCTACTCTTGTAATACCCACATCATCAATATCAATCGAGTAGGACATAGGGTTTTACCTCCATCAAGAGGGCCCGAACCTGGGTAAAACATCGTGTCCCTTGTCTCCTGTTACCATCCGCCTAGACGCACAGTTCGGGACCCCCTACCCGAGATCCGCCGGTTTTGACACCGACAGAACCCGTCGGGCTTTTCACAGCCATAGAGCTCAACACCGGAGATATGGAGGGAATCGCTTCACCGGCAGGCCCGGAGTCACTCCTGGCTCCCTTTATCCTCGCTAAGCCGGACTCACCTCCGCACGAACTCTCGAGGTCTGTGTTGCACGAGCTCGTCCAGGGAACTCTTGTCCCATCCCGCTCCACGGATCCTCGCTTCCTTGTCCATACCTCGCCCTTAAACAAGGCTCTGGACCTAATGCTATCTCTCGCCGTTACGGAAGAATCGCTGCCGAACTATGCCAGCCCGCACTAGGGGCTGAGAGCAGGGAATTTTACGTCCCACCCACCACCCACTTTATAGCCACTGTCAAGGACTTAAATGACATGCTTGATTACTCTTCTGAGGACATCGACGGCATGGACGACGATGCCGGAGAAGAACAAGGCCAGAACCCGCCGCTTACCGAACACTGGACGGCTACCTCTACGTATGACGTATATATGGTGGATAGAGGATGACGGCGACGGAGGGAAGGACACAGTCGAGAATAATTCTCCTGAGGCACCACCAAACCGTCGTCGTCAGCAGCGCCGCTCTAAACCGTGCCGAGAAAAAGACATCAATACCGGCACCGAAGACAACAATACTCCTGATAACACCGAAGACCACTACAAGAAATATGTCAACTAGTGACCTTCTGTCAGTGACCCTAGAAGAATTGGTCATAGATCTATGACCATTTCAGAACAATTGGTCAAAAGCTGTTCGTGGGGCTCCAAACCCTAAACAATAACAACCATTTTGGTCAGAAAGGTCGTAATTTCCTTACACGAAATGGTCATAAAGCAGATATCACAGGTCCGCTGCCTTATTTCTAGCTGATCATGACCAATATAGATGGTCATAATCTTTTAAATTGTGCTGGGTTGCTATGACTAGGCGCCACCTCAACAGTTTTGCCTATGTGTCATGTCCATGTGGCAGTTTTTGCCCTAGGTTGTGAAGCAACCTATATTTCTGTCATTCCCAAAATTCCCAAAAAAATCTCATAAATTCTTTGGGTCATATCTTCGTCAAATATGTAAAAAACCTTCATTGCATAGTTCAAAAATAATTCACAAATATTCATTTTCCTATTCTGTTCAGAAAAACACTTTGTGAAGGAAGTACCACTTTGGCATGTCCAAATGGTATCCATTTTCTACAGTGCTTTCATCTACCCAAATAACCATCCTCCACCAAATGCCAGCTCAATCCATTCATTATTTTGAGCCCGGCTTCAACATTCATATTTATGTCAAGTGTGGTACTTTGCAAAGAAAGTACCACCTAGGCTCCTCCTTTTGAACTGAAAATTTGTGAAAATGGTCTTCTTAGTAATTGATCATCCTCAGCCAAAACTCACACCCATTAGGCATGTGCATTTTCCGTACCGCTAATCAAACACTTGGCTGCTTATTCATGTTTGAGCATCGATCGGTCTCCTCGTGAGAATCTTATGTTGTGATTTTCTTCCTAGCACCTACCTAGGGAGTGCCCAACCCACTAGACATGCCTAGGCATCCCATAACACATGGCAACACCACGGTCACGCGGTGACCACGCGGCGGGCATGCGAGTTTACGCGCTCTAGAGTTGGGGCCCTCGGCCACCGTCCAAATCTCGACGTATCGCCACCAAATCATGTATTTATGATTAAATAGATATTTATGTAACTAAAATGACTTTTGGAAATAAAATAAATAGCAAACTATGAGGCAGCTGCAGTTCAAATTTGACCCGCTTCCAACTGAATCGGCGGGAATTTGTCTTTTTCACCAGAGGTGGATCAAAACTTTTGACACCCAACCATTTTGTCAATTGTGCATTAAATATGGCCTAGTATTTTATAAAATTGATTTGGTCCAATTTTGCAACAAATATATGGTAGGTCCTTCATAAAAAAACTCATTTCAGGCACGCAGAAAATGGAAAATGAATTTTCTGTGCAAAGAAAATGAAAACTTCCTTAGGCAACATTGTTTGACATTCCACAGATGCACCCTTGTGCACAATATGAGATCATTTGAACAAACTATGTAATGAATGTGGCCATAAGATTGATAATTTGGCTTGAAAGCCATGAATCTTCACGCATGATAGCTCATTTCTGAGAACACTTTTTTAAAATAATTTCCGTATTACAAGTTTATTATTTTTCCTGGAAACTTGGTCACAAATAATGACACAATGCGAAGGTTTCCCAATTTTTTAATTTTTTACGCCTATTTCAAAATGCGGCCAAAACGGCGGGCTTGACCGTTCCTAGCTAGTGGTTGAATCTTGGAAAACTTTTGATGTTTCTCTGATTAAACAGATACTTATGTACTTAGAAATTATTTTTGGAAAAAATAAATAGCAAACTATGAGGCAGCTACACTTCAAATATGACCCGCTTCCACCTGAATCGGCGGGAGTTTGTCTTTTTCACCAGAGGTGGATCAAAACTTTTTACACCCAACTATTTGGTCAATTGTGCATTAAATATGGCCTAGTATTTTATAAAAATGATTTGGTCCAATTTTGCAATAATTATTTGGTAGGTCCTTCACAAAAAAACCTCATTTGGGGCACTCAAAAAATGGAAAAAGGCTCTTTTGTGCAATGAAAGTGAAAACTCCCTTAGGCAACATTGTTTTGAATTCCAAGATGCATCCTTGTGCACAATATGAGATCATTTTAACAAACTATGCCATGAATGTGGCCATAAGACTGATCATTTGTCTTGAAAGCCATGAATCTTCACGCATGATAGCTCATTTCTGAGAACACTTTTTAAAAATAATTTCCGTATTACAAGTTTATTATTTTTCCTGGAAACTTGGTCACATATAATGACACAATGCGAAGGTTTTCCAAATTTTTGATTTTCTTTGAATTTTTTATGCCCGTTTCAAAATGCGGTTAAAACCGTGGGCTTTACCGTTCCTAGCTAGTGGTTGAATCTTAGAAAATTTTTGATGTTTCTCTGATTAAATAGAAACTTATGTACCTAGAAATTATTTTTGGAAAAAATAAATAGCAAACTATGAGGCAACTACAGTTCAAATTTGACCCGCTTTCAACTGAATCGACGGGAATTTGTCTTTTTCACCAGAGGTGTATCAAAAATTTTTACACCCAACCATTTGGTCAATTGTGCATTAAATATGAACTAGTATTTTATAAAAATGATTTGGTTCAATTTTGCAATAGTTATTGGGTAGGTCCTTCACAAAAAAACCTCATTTGGGGCACTCGAAAAATGGAAAATGGCTCTTTTGTGCAATAAAGTGAAAACTCCCTTAGGCAACATTGTTTGGAATTCCAAGATGCACCCTTGAGCACAATATGAGATCATTTGAACAAACTATGCCATGAATGTGGCCATAAGATTGATCATTTGGCTTGAAAGCCATGAATCTTCACGCATGATAACTCGTTTTTTAGAACACTTTTTTAAAATAATTGCCGTATTACAAATTTATTATTTTTCCTGGAAACTTGGTCACATATAATGACACAATGCGAAGGTTTTCCAATTTTTTGATTTTTTTTAAATTTTTTATGCCCGTTTCAAAATGCGATCAAAACGACGGGCTTGACAGTTCCTAGCTAGTGGTTGAATGTTGGAAAACTTTTGATGTTTCTCTGATTAAATAGATACTTATGTACCTATAAATGATTTTTGGAAAAAATAAAGAGCAAACTATGAGGTAGACACAGTTCAAATTTGACCCGCTTCCTGCTGAAACGGCGGGAATTTGTCTTTTTCACGAGAGGTGGATCAAAACTTTTGACACCCAACCATTTGGTCAATTGTGCATTAAATATGGCCTAGTAATTTACAAAAATTGATTTGGTCCAATTTTGCAATCAATATATTGTAGGTCCTTCACAAAAAAAACTCATTTCGGGCACTCAGAAAATGGAAAATGAATTTTCCGTGCAAAGGAAATGAAAACTCCCTGAGGCAACATTGTTTGGAATTCCAAGATGCACCCTTGTGCACAATATGAGATCATTTGAACAAACAATGCCATGAATGTGGCCATAAGATTGATCATTTGGCTTGAAAGCCATGAATCTTCACGCATGATAGCTCATTTCTGAGAACACTTCTCAAAATAATTGCCGTATTACAAGTTTATTATTTTTCCTAGAAACTTGGTCACATATAATGACACAATGCGAAGGTTTTTTAATTTTTTGATTTTTTTGAATTTTTTATGCCCATTTCAAAATGCGGTCAGAATGGTGGGCTTGACCGTTCCTAGCTAGTGGTTGAAGCTTGATTTTTTTTTGTGTTTCTATGATTAAATAGATACTTATGTACCTAGAAATGATTTTTGGAAAAAATAAAGAGCAAACTATGAGGCAGCTGCAGTTCAAATTTGACCCGCTTCCAATTGGATCAGCAGAAATTTGTCTTTTTCACCAGAGGTGGGTCGAAACTTTTGACACCCAACAATTTGGTCAATTGTGCATTAAATATGTCCTAGTATTTTAGAAAATTTATTTGTTCCAATTTTGCAATAAATATATGGTAGGTGCTTGACAAAAAAATTCATTTTGGGCACTCGAAAAAATGAAAAATGAATTTTTAGTTAACTGTGACCAATTTTGTAGTTAACTATGACCAATTTAGATGGTCATGACATCGTATGCGTGTACTGCATTTTGATTGGTCCGTGGGAATTTCACGCGGATCGTGGATGGAACACCGTTGGATTTTTTAGGATCTAACGGTTGTCCTCACCCCAAACCCACCTAAGCCGAAACCCTAGTTCTCATGGACATTTTTCATCCACCCCCCTCCCCCCCCCTGCCTCCTTTCTTTCTCCCCTCACTCTCCGGCGCCCGCACGCCTCCCCTCTCCTCCTCCCCTCCCCGCTCAATCCCATGGCGAACCCCGTCGCCTC
>NC_041391.1:676661918-676678378 GCF_002162155.2 Triticum dicoccoides
CCATCCCTCCTGCGCGCGTCGGCCACCTCCTTCTGGCAGAACTCGACCCCCACCCCCAAGCGTCTCTCCTCCACCCTCTCCCAAGCCCCTCGATCCCAGATCCCCGTCTCCAAGTCACCCTCTCCCTCCCTCAGATCTCGGTCCGCCGCCGCCCACCATCGACGACCCTCACCATAGACGAGATCGAGCTTCTCCCTCCCTCCCGTTCTCCCCTAGCCTTATCCACTCCGAGCCAACCAACCACTCCGGACCTCTCCTCCCCCACCCAGCCTTCTTCGTCTCCACCTCCACCACAGGTTCCAGGAGAGCTCGCCTCGCCTTGCTGCTGCCTGAAGCCACCAGCGGAGTCACGCCGGAGGGAGCATGAATGTCTCCGTCGTGTCCCGGAGCGGCCGCGAGGTCGTCAAGGGCGGCATCGAGCTCAAGGACTCGATATGCGCCCACCCGCCTGCTCTTCCTTCTGCGCCGCGGGCCGGCGGAGGGCTTCGCTCTCGGCTGGCCTGGGGTTTGATTAAGATCTCTACTAGAGCGGAGTTTCCAAGCTCGGCCTGACCGTTCTTCCCGTGGTTCCCGTTTTCTCTGCAGGCCAAGGTCGCGGATCTGCAGGAAGCCATCCATGCCAAGAGTAAGTCTAATCACCTCTCTTTCCTCCTCGCCAATGCCTTCTACTTCCAGGTTTGAGTTCAAATCTGAAAAATACTAGTACCGTCAACCGCAATTCAGTCAGCGTGGTGACTAGATGAGTTCACTGGCGATGCTGCTTTGGTTAAAATAAGTAGTACCAAATTCGTCAGTGAACCAGTAGATGAGGTGAGCACTACACTGTGTTTGGGTCATATCTAGTACTGCTGGACAATCACATTAGTGCAGTGAATGTGCTATAGCCAGTGTTTTGCCCTCCTTGCTTGTTTGCTTGACCTCATCTGGTATTGTATGGTCCTTTTGGTCGCTACATGTTGTTAGGATCTTGTCTCGGTAGGAGGGAGTTAGCCGTCCACATCTGTCCAGTCACAAGCTTCGTGACAGCTTTTTATTTAATTTAAGTACAAAATTACACTTCAATATGAGTATTTCAGTTAATTACAGTCACATGCTTTGTGGTTTTGGAGAGGGAGAATTGAAAAAGGATAATTGAATTCACAGCATGGTCGGTAGGCGTCCTTTGGAGATTGGTTTGGGTTTGTGCTTCACAATTTCAACTGTGCATTACAGAAAGCACTCATCACCCACAGTGAAAAACATTCCGTGGCTCCCTTTGAAATGAAATTAAGTTGTTGCAGCAAGCTAATAATGTTTATCGATGTTCTATTGGAAGCTACATATTAAAAGTACATAATATTCAGCACCATATATGGTGATGCAGTGTACTGTTGAATATTTGAAATGCCACCAGTCTAAACTTTTGAGCTGCAGAATAGAATAATATAGTCCTGATGGTGTCGTGCGGCTCAATTAAGAAACAGTTCGCCTGAAAAAAGTGACAATCCAGGTCCTGATCTTGGTCAAATATGTTAGAAACTTGAAAGTAGCTCCATCCTGATTCCGCACCCTTTCCAATTTGAGTAGATTATTTTATCATTTCTTGCCGTAAGTAAGTCCATCTTTCGACTTTGTCTTCAAGTAGCACTTGCACTTCTAATTTTTATCATACAGGACTAATATAGTTATTTTACTGCCAAATTAAGTGTAGCATGCCCTGCTAGATGCATACTGTTGCCGTTCTGCTTTTGAGCCTGCAACATAAGGTGCTAATATTGAGAACAATATTATCATTAGACCTTCCCTATGCATGAAATTCACTTGTGTGGTGGATTTCTATGGGTGAATTATGAATGGGCTAGATTGGCATTATTTTGTCATATTTCCCTTTATATTTTGTTTTCTCTACGAAGAGCACATGTTTTTCCTTACGATGTATGGGTTACTAATCACTTGTTTACACATTATGCAGCTAAGAAGTATTATCCTGCTAGGCGATGGCCCACCCTCCCTTTACAACCTGGAAAATCTGGAAAGCCAATTGTCCTCAATCAAAAGGCCAGCCTATCGGAATACTGCGAGAAGGGTTACAGGTCATGTCTAGTACTGCTTGACAATCACATCAGTGCAGTGAATGTGCTGTAGCCAGTGTTTTGCCCTCCTTGCTTGTTTGCTTGACCTCATCTGGTACTGGTAGGGTCTTTTAGGTCACTACAGGTTGTTAGGATCTTGAGAGGGGATGATTCGAAATAAATAGGCTCATCTTTCATTACTTGCTATATATACGGTTCTGTTGTATGCTTGCAAATCTATTTGATTTGGTTGATGTTTGTTCTTGTCTAATATGTGTTCGGTGGTTAGCAATATGTTTGTTGGTGCTATATTTTCATTTTGATGGTAGAATGTGTGCGTTGTACATGGTCAAGCGCATTAGTAAAAGGAGGAAACGGATGATTAGAGGATCTCCACCCGAAATAAAGCATTGTGGGTTTTGTGAGTAATGAGAACCTTAATTGTCTCTTTTCCGTTAGTCCACTCGCTAGAGCAGGGGGTCCTCTTTGCACTCAGGATTCATTAGCGACGACACTGAATGGCCATGTAGTAACAAGGATCAGCAGCAAGCATCACTCGGCTAGCGTTTTTATTTTGATACTAGGGCTATGTTAGGTTTGAATCCCAATTTTCCTGTGGTATCACAACAACTGTTGTGTCGCTCCTTATGTTAGCCATGTTATGCTTCTGAGCTGGCCGTACAGACACCGATGGTGCATAGCTAGCTGGCTATAGCTTCATCCTGCTGGCCTTTTTTGGACATTGTGCCGTTGGTTCTCATTTCACTTCATTTTATTGGTATATACCTGCAGAATTGTTTCCATACCAAGGGCCATGTTATTGTTTGAATTTCAGTTTTGTTCTGGTAATATAGAAAGTGCTCTTTTGGTTCTCATTTTACCTTGTTTTATTGGTATATATACTTGCAGGCGGAGCAGCGGGTGGGGGAGCGAAATCAGGCGATGGCCAGCAAGTCAAGGCCGTCACGACGGCCGGTGGCGCAACATGCGACTATGGCGGACCTAGTTCTGGAGACCCCATCCGCGCGCGTCCAGGCAAGTTGCGACCATGGTCGCCCTCCTACGTCAGTCGGCGGCATCGGAGCCATGTCAGAGCCAATTGCTGGGCATGTCACCGAGACTAACCAAGACGCCACGGCTGCAAGTGCTGGGCATGTCACCAAGAAGACCAACAAGCAGTACTAGCTCTGTAAGTTTGGCTTGATGCAAATCTTGTCAATTACTATGGATTTTAGTTACTGGCGGTCAAGTTAATGCAAGTCCTAGTGGTGTTGTAGAGGGAGATCTAAGTATGGTTGTGTATCCTTAAAATTTCAAGTATGAGGGAGATCTAAGCATGCATATATACCCAATAGTTTGTGTTCTTGATATCTACCTTTAGTGTCATGAGGAATAAATCTCCTCACTTCATATGTTGCCCTATGGAATTCAGTAGACACTTTTTATCAACACTAAGTTTAGATAAATAGGCGCTGCTTAACATACCTAAGAGTGTAGCATGTTGTGAAGTGATGCTGCAACTCGAGAGTAGACAATTATAACATATTAGTAAAATCAGTATGCATCCCTGACTTGTATGTTTTTTTCAAGGTCTATACAAATGCCATCTTTGTCTGGCAACATCTTTTTATCTTGTTATTTTAGTTCATTGACTTGTATGGTTTTTTTAAAGGTCTATACAAGTTCCATCTTTGGCTGGCAACATCTGCTCCTGTGTCATGTCATGTATCTATTTGACCTTACTTGTTTTAAGTGAATGATGTATTACTTGCAAGTGTCAATGCACTGATGCAAACAGTGATTGTTTACTTATGACTAATCTGTTTTCCATCTCATTTATAGGAGTTCCCAAAATGCCTGACTCCAACGGCAACGGCATGAAACACACGGAGGATAATGGCCTCTTCACCGACTCCGGCCCCGTCCTCCCCGACTCATGGTCGTGGCCCTGTGCACGATAGTGCCCTCCCTCTTTTACTTCTACTACCTACTGTTGATGTTGTTGCTGATTGGTCTATGCACGGTGGGTAATCCATCAATGTTTATTTGCTACTGCCTGAGCTCTGTTTCTCTGCATGCGAGTGTGTTGTTTGTGCAGTGTGGATGCTTGGTCCTTGTGGAGATCGTCTAATTGACGCAGTTCCTCTATTTAATATTACGAGAATAGAGTAGTGCATTTCGGTTGAACATCTGATCTAGATTTATTTGCTGGTAAACATGTGGTCTAGATTATTCTACCTTGTTGTTTCTAATGTTACATTTGGTTTATCTATGCTGCATTGCAAATTTGCAATGATGTTTGTTGCCCAAGAAACTAACGAATTAGAGGCCTGGGATTTCAATAGTTTGGAGGAGAAACCAATGAAATCAGATTTGAGTGAGAATTCTATTTGGGTTTCAAATACATAGGTGTATTTTTTGTAACTATGCATAGATTTGTAACAATGAGCATAGGTGGTTGTAGGTTGATGTGATGATGAATATAAATATTAATAAGTGCTCGTGCATGGCGGTAATACCGGATACCATTGTTTTCACTGTTTTATCAACATGCCTTTGCTGAATCTTCCGTTCATATGTGTAACCTATACATTGTAGCTATTGAGTACTTTTTATCGACATATTAGCTATTGTGTACCTAAGTATGATCCAGGTACAATGGATACAGCACTGTCATAACTTGTTTTCTTGTCTACCATCCAGGTACAATGGGAGCAAGCTCATCTTCAATCCCTAGCTACTGCATGACTGCCGGGGTGCATACTCCCTACAGTTCCTCGAGCATCTGGACCTCTTATTGTAGTAGCTGGTATGCTTGATGCGTGTATCTCCGTATTCTTACTGTTTTTCCAGAACCATAAATCCTGATGCATGCTGATTATGGTCTGGTTTATTAGATCTGTTCTGCTGGTGCTTAAAATTTGACATGCCTGGATTCTGAATGAACTTGTTCTTACAATTCTTTTCATTTCTATGATCAATTTAGTTGCACATGTCAGTATACTATATACCAAAAAAATCCTAGCTAGTGAGAACATTTGTCACTCCATGAACACATACTGGTTAGTGTTATCCATACTATCTATCTACATGGCATTTGCTGTCAATTCTTGCTTACAAGTTATTGGATCCCTCATTGGCTACTGTTTGATGTTCTGTACACATTCTTATTCTTATATTATCATTCTTATTCTTTGCACAGGTGAAGTGCGAATCCAAGGACGAAGCTGTGAAGCATATCAACAAAGAGTAGCATATTATGTGTTGTAATTGTAGGCATATCTGGGTTGTAATATACTGTAACAATTGTAATAGACTAATGTAGTGTTGTTTTGGATGAATTTCATTTGCTCTTTGGTTTGTTCAAAATAATGATTGTGTATGTGATTTAAATACTCGTGAAATGGAAACCTGACAAGAGGGTCCAAGTTATAATGGTTGTTTAACAAATTCCGAAATTTCTGACGTGTGGGACAAATTTTCAGATAAGCATGACATGTGGGGCCTTGCTTACTAGTGGTACCCCAATATATAATGGCTGAAACTAGAAAATCAACAGACTAAAAAGGCCACCGCCAAAAATAAAAAGGCTAAAGGCCCATGTAGCTGAGCGAAATTAATTGAGAAAAAAAAAATATAAATGTTCAAATTGTTGGGCTCGGCCCATGTAAAACACTCAATCGGACCGGGCTGATTCTTGTCACTGACCTTTTCAATTGGCCGTAGTTTTGCCACGTCAGATTGCCATGTCGGATCCGACATGGCCTAGGCAGACAACCAGTGACCAAAACAAAAGGTCATGGGTTCCACGACCTTTTGTTTTGGTCGTAAACGTCTATGACCTTCTCATAGGGAAGGTCGTTAATTTCAGTTTACGAACGCCAGCTTTTGACCTTCTGTTTTTGGTCACAAAAAGGTCGCAAATGAAAATTAATGAACTTTCAGTGACCAATAGTCAAGGTCACAAGTTGACATATTTCTTTTAGTGGACCAAGAAGGCCCAGTCGAACCAACATCCGAACACGATGATTGGAAGGAGGGGCAAGTCAACCCCGATAGTCCCATCGAGAACGAGGGTTTGGAGGATTATGATTACATACCAATCTCCGAAGAAGGCGAGAGCCTCGGCAACAAAGAATTCATCGTGCCAGTGGAACCCTTCGAACAAGAGCGCTTTAAGCGCCGGCTAATAGCCACTGCAAGAAGCTTGAAAAAGAAGTAGCATCAGCTTCAAGTTGATCAGGATCTGCTCAATGACAGATGGACTGATGTCCTAGTAGCCGAGGAATACGGCCTCGAACGCCCAACCAAGAGTTACCCGAAGCGCAAGCTGCTACACCAATTCGACGACAAGGCCCCAGAGCCTATACCACCCAAGCGTAATGCCACTGACGGACCTGACCGACCGCCATGTGGCCGAGACAGAATGGCAACTCAAGCCGAACAACCGCCTGCACCACCCCGTCGTAAAGGTAAAGAGATAGCAGGTGCATGATACACTTACGACCTACGACAGGACTTGGATAATAGAGATGGTCAGACCAGATCCATATACGGATCAAGGGGCCGAGCCCCAGCGCAAGAAGACAGCCATCAAGCCTGGCACGACAAGCATAACTTCACCGGGGCTGAAAACCACATACGAACTCCATCCGAACTGCGCCGTGACGTGGCCCGATATAGAGGCGTCGTGCACGTGCACCCCCTATGCTTCATCGATGAGGTGATGGAACACTAGTTCCCATAAGGGTTTAAACCCATGAACATCGAATCATACGATGGCATGATGGATCCTGCAGTGTGGATTGAAGATTTCCTTCTCCATATTCACATCGCTCGTGGTGATGATCTTCATGCCATCAAATACCTCCCTCTCAAGCTTAAGGGACCAGGTCGGCACTGGTTAAACAGCCTCCCAAAAAACTCTATTGGAAGCTGGGAAGACCTCGAGGACACATTTAGAGACAACTTCCAGGGCACCTATATCCGACCTCCGGACGCCGATGATCTTAGTCACATAGTCCAGCAGCTCGGAGAGTCAGCCAGAAAACTCTGGACCCGGTTCCTAGTCAAAAAGAACCAAATTGTCGACTGTCCGGATGCTGAGGCTCTAGCAGCCTTCAAACACAGCATCCGTGACGAGTGGCTTGGCCAACACCTCGGCCAAGAAAAGCATAAGTCTATGGCAGCCCTCACATCACTCATGACCCGCTTTTGCGCGAGTGAAGATAGCTGGCTTGCACGCATCAGCAATAGTACTAGAGATCCTGGCATCTCCAAAGCAAAGAACAGAAACGATAGGCCCCGACGCAACAAAAACAAGCGTCGAAGCAACACTGACAATACAAAAGACACGGCGGTCAACGCCGGATTCAGTGGCTCCAAACCCGGTCAACAGAAGAGGCTATTCAAAAGAAACAAGGACGGCTCATCTAGCCTGGATCGAATACTCGATCCACCTTGCCCGATTCACGACACCCCTGACAAGTCTGCTAACCACACCAACAGAAGTTGTTGGGTCTTCAAACAGGCCGACAAGTTCAACGCCGAACACACGAGGAAAGGGTCGCCCAGCGAGCACGACGATGAGGAGCCTCGCCCACCGAACACAGGGCGACAAAAGAAATTTGCCCCCGAAGTTAAGACGGTGAACATGATATATGCTACCCTGATGTCTACTACACAACCTTCTTCTTGTAGACGTTGTTGGGCCTGCAAGTGCACAGGTTTGTAGGACAGTAGAAAATTTCCCTCAAGTGGATGACCTATGGTTTATCAATCCGTAGGAGGTGTAAGGTGAAGATGGTCTCTCTCAAACAACCCTGCAACCAAATAACAACGAGTCTCTTGTGTCCCCAACACACCCAATATAATGGTAAATTGTATAGGTGCACTAGTTCGGCGAAGAGATGAAGATACAAGTGCAAAATAGATAGTAGATATAGGTATTTGTAATCTGAAATAATAAAAACAGCAAGGTAACAAGTGGTAAAAGTGAGCGTAAACGGTATTGCAATGATGGGAAACAAGGCCTAGGGTTCATACTTTCACTAGTTAAAGTTCTCTCAACAATAATAACATAGATAGATCATATAACAAGCCCTCAACATGCAACAAAGAGTCACTCCAAAGACACTAATAGCGGAGAACAAACGTAGAGATTATGGTATGGTACGAAACCACCTCAAAGTTATCCTTTCTATTCTATCTATTCAAGAGTTCGTAGTAAAATAACATAAATCTATTCTTTTCGCTCAATCCATCATAGAGTTAATACTAGAATGACACCTTAAGACACAAATCAACCAAAACCCTAATGTCACCTAGATACTCCATTGTCACCTCAAGTATCCGTGGGCATGATTATACGATAAGCGTCACACAATCTCAGATTCATCCAACCAACATAAAAGTACTTCAAAGAGTGCCCCAAAGCTACTACCGGAGAGTCAAGAACGTGTGCCAACCCCTACGCATAGGTTCCCAATGTCACGAAACCCGCAAGTTGATCACCAAAACATACATCAAGTGGCACATGATATCCCATTGTCACCACAGATAATCACAGCAAGACATACATCAAGTGTTCTCATAAAGACTCAATCCGATAAGATAACTTCAGAGGGGAAACTCAATTCATCACAAGAGAGTAGAGGGGGAGAAACATCATAAGATCCAACTACAATAGCAAAGCTTGGGATACATCAAGATCGTGCCATAGAGGAACACGAGAGAGAACACGAGAGAGAGAGAGATCAAACACATAGCTACTGGTACATACCCTCAGCCCCGAGGGTGAACTACTCCCTCCTCGTCATGGATAGCACCAGGGTGATGAAGATGGCCTCTGGTGATGGGATCCCCCTCCGGCAGGGTGCCGGAACAGGGTCCCGATTGGTTTTTGGTGGCTACAGAGGCTTGCGGTGGCGGAACTCCCGATCTAGGTTCTGTTCTGGAAGTTTTAGGGTACGTAGGTATATATGGGTGCAGGGGGTACGACGGAGGAGCTACGGGGGCCCCACGAGGCAGGGGGCGCGCCCCCCACCCTCGTGGGAAGCCCGTATCTCCCCTGACGTGCACTCCAAGTTCCCTGGGTTGCTTTCCTTCCAAAAATAACTTCTCAAGTTGATTTCGTTCCATTTTGACTCCGTCTGATATTCCTTTTCCTCAAAACACTGAAATAGGCATAAAACAGCAAATCTGGGCTGGGCCTCCGGTTAATAGGATAGTCCCAAAAATAATATAAAAGTGGATAATGAAGCCCAATATTGCCTAAAACAGTAGATAAAGTAGCATGGAGCAATCAAAAATTAGAGATACGTTGGAGACGTATCAAGCATCCCCAAGCATAATTTCTGCTCGTCCTCGAGTAGGTAAATGATAAAAAAGAATTTTTGATGCGGAGTGATACTTTGGCTTAATTTCAATGTAAATCTTCTTAATTGTGATATGAATATACAGATCCGAAAGATTCAAGACAAAAGTTCATATTGACACAAAAATAATAATACTTCCAGCATACTAATCAAAGCAATCATGTCTTCTCAAAATAACATGGCGAAATAAAGTTCATCCCTACAAAATCATATAGTTAGGCTATGCTTCATTTTCGTCACACAAAGATGTTCCCAACTTCTATACCCCTGATGACAAGCCAAGCAATTGTTTCATACTTAAATAATCTCAAACTTTTTCAAGTTTCACGCAATACATGAGCGTGAGCCATGGATATAGCACTATGGGTCGAATAGAATATGATGATGGGGATTGTGTGGAGAAGACAAAAAAGGAGAAAGTCTCACATTGACGAGGATAATCAACGGGCTATGGAGATGCCCATCAATTGATGTCAACATGAGGAGTAGGGATTGCCATGCAACGGATGCACTAGAGCTATGAATGCTCAACAAAAGAAAACTAGTGGCTGTGCGTCCAACTTGCTTGCTCATGAAGACCTAGGGCATTTGAGGAAGCCCATCGTAGGAATATACAAGCCAAGTTCTATAATGAAAAATTCCCATAGTATGGAAAAGACAACTTATGAGACTCACTATATGAAAAACATGGTGCTACTTTGAAGCACAATATATGAGACTCACTACATGAAGAACATGGTGCTACTTTGAAGCACAAGTGTGGAAAAGAGATAGTAGCATTGCCCTTTTCTTTTTTTTCTTTTTTTGGGCCTTCCTTTTTTTGGCCTTTCTCTCTCTTTTTTTATTTGGGCAATGCTCTAATAATGATGATCATTACACTTCTATTGATTACAACATGAGGATTACAACTCGAAACTAGAACAAGGTATGACTCTATATGAATGCCTCCGGCGGTGTACCAGGATGGTGCAATGAATGAAGAGTGACATGTATGAAAAATAATGCATGGTGGCTTTGCCACAAATACGATGTCAACTACATGATCATGCAATGGCAATATGACAAAAGTAATGTATGTCATAATAATGATGAACGGAACGGTGGAAAGTTGCATGTCAATATATCTCGGAATGGCTATGGAAATGCCATAATAGGTAGGTATGGTGGATGTTTTGAGGAAGATATAGGGAGGTTTATGTGTGATAGAGCGTATCGTATCACGGAGTTTGGATGCACCGGCGAAGTTTGCGCCAACTCTCAATGTGAGAAAGGGCAATGCACGGTACTGAAGAGGCTAGCAATGGTGGAAAGGTAAAGGTGTGTATAATCCATGGACTCAACATTAGTCAAAAGAACTCATATACTTATTGCAAAAATTTAGAAGTCATCAAAAAATCAAGTACTACGCGCATGCTCCTAGGGGGATAGATTGGTAGGAAAAGACCATCGCTCGTCCCCGACCGCCACTCATAAGGATGCACAAGCCAGGTACACTTCATGCTTCAAATTTGTTACACAACTTTAACCATACGTGCGTGCTACGGGATTTACCAACTTCAACATAAGTATTTCTCAAATTCACAACTACTCAACTAGCATGACTTTGATATTATTACCTCCATATCTCAAAACAATTATCAAGCATCAAACTTATCTTAGTGTTCAACGCACTCAAAAGAAAGTTTCACATATCTTGAACACCAAGTATATTAACATTAAGCAAATTACCATGCTATTAATGAATCTCAAAATAATCTAAGTGAAGCATGAGAGATCAATAGTTTCTTTAAAACAAATCCACCACCGTGCTCTAAAGGATATAAGTGAAGCACTAGAGCAAAAATTATCAAGCTCAAAAGATATAAGTGAAGCACAATGAGTATTCTAGCAAAATAATTATGCAACTATGCAAGGACTCTCTCTCATTAAAGAATTTCAGATCTTGGTATTTTATTCAAGCATCAAGAAAAACAAAATAAAATGACAATGCAAGGATAGCACAACTCATGTGAATAAGCAAAAACTTAGGCTCAACCGATACTAACCGATAGTTGTTGAAGAAGAAAGGTGGGATGCCTACCGGGGCATCCCCAAACTTAGATGCTTGAGACTTCTTGAAATAATATCTTGGGGTGCCTTGGGCATCCCCAAGCTTGAGCTTTTATTTCTCCTTAATTCCTCTCATATCATGGTTTCTCTTTTTATCAAAAGCTTCATTCACAACAAACTCAACAAGAAATCGTGAGATAGGTTAGTATAAACCAATGCAAAACCATAACATCTTCTACTGTAACAAATCACTAACATTATTATTCAACATTGAATACTAAATGTCTCTGTATATTTAATACTTCTATCCTCAAATAGAATCATTAAACAAGCAAACATATGCAAACAATGCAACCATAACAGCAATCTGCCAAAACAGTACAGTCTGTAAAGAATGCAAGAGTAAAAATACTTCCCTGACTCCAAAAATTATTAACTAAAATTTCCACTGTAATAAATTTATCAGAGCTTAATATGCAAAAAGATTCAACGTTATACCATTCTCTGACTTTTCTAGGGAATTTTTGCAACAGCGGTAAACTTTCTGTTTTCAAACAGCAACATGTATACTAGCAAAACAAGCATGGCAAAGGCTATCCTTGACTTTTTATTGAAACTAAAGATGCAAAACATTATTCTAACAAACAGCAAGCAAAAACTAACAAAATAAAATGACGCTCCAAGTAAAACACATATCATGTGGTGAATAAAAATATAGCTCCAAGTAAAGTTTCCGATGAACGAAGACGAAAGAGGGGATGCCATCCGGGGCATCCCCAAGCTTAGGCTCTTGGTTGTCCTTGAATATTACCTTGGGGTGCCTTGGGCATCCCCAAGCTTAGGCTATTTCCACTCCTTATTCCATAGTCCATCGAATCTTTACCCAAAACTTGAAAAATTCAACCACACAAAACTCAAAACAAAACTCGTAAGCTCCGTTACTGTAAGAAAATTAAACCACCACTTAGGTACTGTAATCAACTCATTCTAAATTCATATTGGTGTAAAGCCTACTGTATTCCAACTTATCTATGGTTCATACCCTCCGATACTACTCATAGATTCATCAAAATAAGCAAACAACACAATGGAAATAGAATCTGTCAAAAACAGAACAGTCTGTAGTAATCTGTATCAAACGTATACTTCTGGAACCCCAAAAATTATGAAATAAATTGCTGAACCTGAGGAATTTGTCTCTTAAACATCTGCAAAAAGAATCAACCTAAAATAACTCTCCAGTAAAAAAAGGCAGCTAATCTCGTGAGCGCTAAAGTTTCTGTTTTTCACAGCAAGATCACATAAACTTCACCCAAGTCTTCCCAAAGGTTCAACTTGGCACTTTATTGCAACAAAAGCTATAAAGCATGATTAATACAGTAGCATAATCATGTGGACACACAAAAACAGTAAGGATAAATATTGGGTTATCTCCCAACAAGCGCCTTTCTTTAATGCCTTTCTAGCTAGGCATGATGATGACAATGATGCTCACATAAAAGATAAGAATTGAAACATAAAGAGAGCATCATGAAGCATATGACTAGCACATTTAAGTCTAACCCACTTCCTATGCATAGGGATTTTGTGAGCAAACAACTTATGGGAACAATAATCAACTAGCATAGGATGGCACAACAAGCATAAATTCAAGATTTTAAGCACATAGAGAGGAAACTTGACATCATTGCAATTCCTACAAGCATATGTTCCTCTCTCATAATAATTTCAGTAGCATCATGAATGAATTAAACAATATAACCAGGACCTAAAACATTCTTTTCATGATCTACAAGCATAGAAAATTTACTATTCTCAATATAAGCAAATTTCTTCTCATGAATAGTAGTGGGAGCAAACTCAACAAAATAACTATCATGTGATTGAAAATTAAGATCAAGATGACAAGTTTCATGGTTATCATTATTCTTTAAAGCATACATGTCATCACAATAATCATCATAGGTAGGAGGCATGCTTTCATCATAGCAAATTTGCTCATCAAAGCTTGGGGGACAAAAAATATCATCTCCATCAAACATAGCTTCCCCAAGCTTGTGGCTTTGCATATCATTAGCATCATGGATATTCAAAGAATTCATACTAACAACATTGCAATCATGCTCATCATTCAAATATTTCATGCCAAGAATTCTATGTAATTCTTCTTCTAGTACTTGAGCACAATTTTCCTTTCCATCATACTCACGAAAGATATTAAAAAGATGAAGCGTATGAGACAAACTCAATTCCATTTTTTGTAGTTTTCTTTTATAAACTAAACTAGTGCTAAAACAAGAAATAAAAAGATTCGATTGCAAGATCTAAAGATATACCTTCAAGCACTCACCTCACCAGAAAAGAGCTTAGTGATGGAGTGTGAGTACCCTTTAACTAGCCTCCCTGGCAACGGCACTAGAAAAGAGCTTGATGTCTACTACACAACCTTCTTCTTGTAGACGTTGTTGGGCCTGCAAGTGCACAGGTTTGTAGGACAGTAGCAAATTTCCCTCAAGTGGATGACCTAAGGTTTATCAATCCGTAGGAGGCGTAAGGTGAAGATGGTCTCTCTCAAACAACCCTGCAACCAAATAACAAAGAGTCTCTTGTGTCCCCAACACACCCAATACAATGGTAAATTGTATAGGTGCACTAGTTCGGCGAAGAGATGAAGATACAAGTGCAAAATAGATAGTAGATATAGGTATTTGTAATCTGAAATAATAAAAACAGCAAGATAACAAGTGGTAAAAGTGAGTGTAAACGGTATTGCAATGATGGGAAACAAGGCCTAGGGTTCATACTTTCACTAGTGCAAGTTCTCTCAACAATAATAACATAGATAGATCATATAACAAGCCCTCAACATGCAACAAAGAGTCACTCCAAAGACACTAATAGCAGAGAACAAACATAGAGATTATGGTAGGGTACGAAACCACCTCAAAGTTATCCTTTCTGTTCTATCTATTCAAGAGTTCATAGTAAAATAACATAAAGCTATTCTTTCCGCTCAATCCATCATAGAGTTCATACTAGAATAACACCTTAAGACACAAATCAACCAAAACCCTAATGTCACCTAGATACTCCATTGTCACCTCAAGTATCCGTGGGCATGATTATACGATATGCGTCACACAATCTCAGATTCATCCAACCAACATAAAAGTACTTCAAAGAGTGCCCCAAAGCTACTACCGGAGAGTCAAGAACGTGTGCCAACCCCTATGCATAGGTTCCCAATGTCACGAAACCCGCAAGTTGATCACCAAAACATACATCAAGTGGCACATGATTTCCCATTGTCACCACAGATAATCACGGCAAGACATACATCAAGTGTTCTCATAAAGACTCAATCCGATAAGATAACTTCAAAGGCGAAACTCAATTCATCACAAGAGAGTAGAGGGGGAGAAACATCATAAGATCCAACTACAATAGAAAAGCTCGGGATACATCAAGATCGTGCCATAGAGGAACACGAGAGAGAGAGAGATCAAACACATAGCTACTGGTACATACCCTCAGCCCCGAGGGTGAACTACTCCCTCCTCGTCATGGATAGCGCCGGGATGATGAGATGGCCTCCGGTGATGGGATCACCCTCCGGCAGGGTGCCGGAACAGGGTCTCGATTGGTTTTTGGTGGCTACAGAGGCTTGCGGCGGTGGAACTCCCAATCTAGGTTCTGTTCTGGAAGTTTTAGGGTACGTAGGTATATATGGGTGCAGGGGGTACGTCGGAGGAGCTATGGGGGCCCCACGAGGCAGGGGGCGCGCCCAGGGGGTGGGCGCGCCCCCCACCCTCGTGGGCAGCCCGTATCTCCCCTAACGTGCACTCCAAGTTCCCTGGGTTGCTTTCCTTCCAAAAATAACTTCTCCAGTTGATTTCGTTCCGTTTTGACTCCGTCTGATATTCCTTTTCCTCGAAACACTGAAATAGGCATAAAACAACAAATCTGGGCTAGGCCTCAGGTTAATAGGTTAGTCCCAAAAATAATATAAAAGTGGATAATAAAGCCCAATATTGCCTAAAACAGTAGATAAAGTAGCATGGAGCAATCAAAAATTATAGATACGTTGGAGACGTATCATACCCACATCCCCAAAAGGGAGTGTAAACGCGCATTAAGGAACGTCTATGCGATAGAGCCAGTTACCCCAAAATTCGACCCGTGGTCAGCATGCCCAGTCACCTTCGATCGTAGGGACCATCCGACCAGTATCCGTCATGGAGGTTCAGCCGCATTAGTCCTCGATTCTATCATCGATGGATTCCACCTCACGAGAGTCCTCATGGACGGCGACAACATTCTTAATATGCTCTATCAGGACACAGTCCGAAAAATGGGTATTGACTTGTCAAGAATTGAACCCACTAAAACTATCTTTAAAGGAGTAATACCTGGTGTAGAGGCCCGCTACACGGGCTCAATCACATCGGAGGTCGTATTCGGTTCGCCGGACAACTTCCAAAGTGAAGACTTGATCTTCGACATCGTCCTTTTCCGCAGTGACTATCACGCACTACTCGGACGTACCGTGTTTGCCCGCTTCAATGCGGTTCCGCACTACGCTTATCTAAAACTCAAAATGCCGGGCCCACACGGTGTTATAACACACTAGTGCAGAACCGCGCTTTAGTGCCGGTTCGTGACGGCCTTTAGTGCCGGTTGGCGAACCGGCACTAAAGAGTGGGGACTAAAGCCCCCCCCCCTTTAGTACCGGTTTGTCACGAACCGGCGCTAAAGTGCAAACACGTGGCACGAGCCAGGCCCGTGTGCGTGTAGGATATTAGTACCAGTTGGTAACACCAACCGGTACTAAATGTTTGGGTGTTTTTTTTAATTTTTGCTTTAATTTTGTGTTTTCAATTTGGCTTTATTTTCCATTTAATTATTTTTTGTTTGCTGGTATATTTCACGATACTACAAATTGTACACGTTATGCATATATATTAAATAGATTTTCCTGTACATA
>NC_041391.1:676678577-676683932 GCF_002162155.2 Triticum dicoccoides
TACCATCGAATGTCTCACAGCCAACACCATTAACTATTCACACATATACACATGTATATACATATACAATTTCTACTACATGTTGCCTTGGTACCTTCGGAGCACGATGACAAGTGGTTCATGGGGGCGGTAGCGAGTAATAGTATTCTCCTTTCGGATCTATGACCTGGTCGACCAAAAATCCGGCTATTTCCTCTTGAAGTACTTGTATGCGGTCCGATGGTAGGAGCTTATCCTGCACCGATCTGAACTGTTAAGAAGGACATCAATATGCATGTGTGTTAGTTGTGTGACTAGATATCGATAATGGTGTGAATTGTGTTCTGACAAAAACGTACCCAGTCCTGTCTATCAGATCTGCTCCTTTCGCACGTCATCATGCGAATGTTCTCGCAAACGTAGTATGCACACAGATTATTCCCTTTTGCCTGCCTCAGGGCCTTTACGAGAATGGAATTGAATCAGATAATGATTAATCAAGCATAATAATTAATTAATGATATTGAAACAAGAATTAAAGAGATGGTAGCTAGTTAGTACTACTTAATTACTTACCTTGGGTCGATGCCAAAACAATTTTTTTGGCATTCTCCTGGAGTCACCGCGATGAACTTTGCCCATGCCTTGCCCGCCGGCAAAGAAAATTAATAAAGTGGCTATTAAATAGTTCATATCAGGAACTAATAGTTAATAATGATTGAAATTACCTGTTGACTATCCCCTTCACGATGGTGTAGTCTTTATCTTCTTTAGTTAGTGAGTCCAGTAATTCAACTTTTCCTTCCTCAACTTTAATGTCTATCAAGACCCAGTGCCAACTGCATACGCACACGTTTGCATGTCTTAATTAAGCGGGCATGTGCATAAAATTAATCAACTACCGTAAACCATATACACTTAATTATTAACATCTAGCTAGCTAGTAAGCAAAAACAGAATTTGTAGTACAAGACAGTGTGACTCACGGGAAGTTGTAAGGAAGTAGTATATCTTCGAAGGTATTGAGGCGCTTCAAGAACTCTAGCATGCTTTCCTCTACAACATCTTTACAATGTTCAATCTTCCATATGTCCTGATTAATGGTATTTGGGTCAATGAACCCAACGCCATAGCGTCAGGCTTTTTTCATTTCATACATCTTCATCCTGCATATAATACCACAGAAAAAGAATATAGTGAGGATAATTACATGTAATGATTGATCAAAATTATCACTACATAACTAGCTTGAGACTTAAATTACAAAAAGAAATCACTTACAGACAATAGCAACTGACGATAGACTTGTCGAGTGCGCCTTGATTAAATAACTGAAATAGTTCTGGATGCTCAATGGCCAGAGCTTTCTCATGGTAATAATGCTCATGCTTGACATTCACCATGAGGGACTCTCGATTGGAAATCTTGGTAATGTTCATGTACCATTGATGCAATTGATACATTCTCGTTGGGAGGTCCTTGACCTTGTCTGGATGGACCAAAGGTTTGCCCCGGACATATTGCCATGCTATTTCCGATTCTTTAAGCGTAGGCATGGGCTCGATTTCGAGGAGTTGTCCAACAGAGATATTGAGCATTTGAGCCTGCATTATATGATCCTCTGTTATTACCACATCGCCATGTTGGGGAACGCTAACGGTTTGCCCACAATAATATTTGGTGCGCGTACTACTCCTCTCATGTGTTGTTGGCACAACAAGCGGGGGATCGCTTGCGCCGCCTGTTCTCCCAACTGGGGAACGGTTTTCCCGCATTTTTTGCCAGCTGCTTGTTGGCTCGAGCTTGAGCTCACTTCCTTCTGTAGTCGTGCTCGATGTGCCTTCCTGATTTGGCGCTCATAGTCCGAGTCAACAGGCTTGGGAGCTGGTTCTCTAGCCATATGAATGAAGTGGTCAATTACTTTCTCAGGCACTTTCTCCTTTGGCGGCGGTGCCGGTTTCGGTCCAAAATGGGCGTCCACTTGGGCTTGCACTATGGCTGTGTTTTCCTCCTTAGTCATGTCGTAAGGCCTCTGAGGAAGAGGAGTGAGGCTTGGACCATATTTAAATCGCTTGCCTTTGCCTGTACTTCCTGAACTACCTCGACTCGTACCGCTACGCACCAAAGCTGCGGGATGTCTCTTCTGCTATTGCTGAGACGGCGGAGACGGCTGACGTGGAGTTGGACCAGGAGAAGTGGCCTGACGATGTGCCGGACTTGAAGAAGGTGTGGCCTGACATGGTGCCGAACTTGCAATCGGAGAAGTGGCATGACGCTGTGTCGGGCTTGAAACCGAAGGAGTCAGCTCACGCGTTCGGGGACTTGGAGGAGGTGGCAGACTTCAAGGAGGAGTCGTCTCACGCGTTCGTGGACTTGGAGGAGCGGGAGTCTGCTGACTCGGTGGCGGACTTCGAGGAGTCGGCAGACGACGCGGTGTCGGTGGACTTCGAAAGATTATGCAATCCTTTATCCATAGGATGATACGATGTATGACCTCTCTGAGTGTGCGCTCGTCTTCACCTCCAGGAATGGCAAGCGTTAGCCCCGAATATGGGTCCACCACTTCATCAACCATGACACGAGCATAGCCCTCTGGAATCGGGATGCAATGGTAGGTTGCTTCGGGGGTAACTGGAAAAGCAACGCCGTCCGCCACCTTCATGGATATGTTCTTCATTTTGGAGTGTAGCTCACAGTTAGTGTTCTCTATGATGTCATCCACAGGGTATGTATCCAGCAGTGTGTCGCCCAGGGCAGAACCAACGCTGCTTCTCGGCATGGATGGGACGGTGCTATCCAATGCTGGACGATCATCCGCTTGCTGCTGCCGCTGCTGAGACCCCCTTTCCTGGCTAAGTGAGTCGATCTACTGCTGCTGCTGCTGCTGCTGGAATTTGAGTGCCAGGTCCGCGTGCCTTGCTTCTAGGCCTTGAAGACGTTCTGCGTCCTGCTTCCTCTGCTCCTCCTCCAGCTTCCTCTTCTTCTCCTCCTCCATCTTCTTTCTTGCACGAGACCTTTAGTCGTCATTCCAGTCCAAAAAGCCCTCATACCAGGGAATAACACACATGCCTCGTGTTCTTCCCGGGTGTTCAGGATTTCCCAGGGCGCGCGTAAGCTCGTCGTTCTCTCTGTTGGGCGTGAACACCCCCGCTCGAGCTTCTTATATTGCGTCAATTATCTTTTGTTCGACTCCTTTTAGACTTACCTTCTTCGAAACCAGGCCTGTCTTCGGGTCCAACGCCCCCCCATGCGCATAGAACCAAGTTCTGCACCTGGGGGGCCAGTGTCGGGTAACCGAAGTGACCCCTACATCCTCCATCTCTTGCTCACAATTATCCCACTTAGGCAATGCCACCGCATAGCCACCTGGACCCAGCCTATGGAACTGCGTCTTTCTTGCGGCATTTGCCTTGTTTTTCATCGACCGTTCCTTAGATATTTCTGAATCCTTGAAGGTCACGAAATCGTCCCAATGTTCTCTTTGCTTCTCCAGTGTTCCCTTGAAATACTGGAGTCTTCCTTTCATTAGCGAGGTAGTTGGCCCATATAGTTTTCTTGTGGGTGTTGAATGCAATTGCCATCTTCTTAAGAGCAGCGGCCTTGACTTTGTCCACATCTGCTTTAGTGAAATGATCTGTTAGGGTGAAATGTTCCATCAGAGATTTCACCAGGTCTTCTTTGGCTCTGCCATCGACCCAAGTAACACCTGGATGTTTAGTCTTGGGTCTTTCCATTCTTGAATGGAGATCGGGAGTTTGTCCTTAGGCGTGAGGGGTTCGCCACTAGGTTTAATGGATTCGATGTGGTACTTTACACCATCCTTCAACAATCTGCCCGGGCCTCGCTTTGTCTTGCTGTCTGTAGAAGCAGATTTGCTCGATCCGGAGGGCTGAAAGAAGAAAGATCGATTCGTTAATATATCTTCAATAAAAAAACATGTGATGATCACCATGATGCATGCTTATATAAATATACCTCGCCGGTAGTGTTTCTTATTTGAAGATCAGCATTGTATGTGTCATCACAAACATTGTCTGTGTCATAATCATAATCATAGTTCATGACTTCATCAGCCCGGTCGTTGAGATCGAATATCTTTTCATCACCCTCTCCGGTATTGTTAAGATATTGGGAGCCGTCATCTGCTTCATTCAGATCATCTAGCATGTGAGGGCTGCGTATGATGTCGAACAATTCCTCTTCTCTCTCTCTCTCTCTGCCGGTATTGTCCGCCATAGCTTTTACTTTACTAATAATACAGAAAAAATATAAAACAATTTAGTATTCAAATTACAATGCATGGATGCAATTAATCAATAAGGAAAATCTGAATCTCAAATACATCCTCTCGAATATATAATCTCGAATACATCATCGTCTTAATATATATAATCTCGAATACATCGTCTCGAATACTATATATCGAATACATCACTGGCTAGGTACCTAATAAAGATCGAGTACTACAAAAGAATCTAGGGCGCCACTCGCGGTTCCTGGGGCGCGGGCGGTGCACACCCAAAGAGAAGGAACCATCACAGGATCATATCTCCGGTCATCTGCCCAAAGAACCCGCCAAGTAGTGGAGAACCTGACGTCGTCCATAGCAGCCATGTAGCGATGGACGTGCTCATCTTCCTCCCTGACACGGCGACGCACCACCTCCGGCGGGGCCGGCTGCCTCTGCACCGAATGTGGCCCACGCGAACGCCACCAAAGAAGATCAGGGTCGACGACGGGACCCGAGGTCGAGTTTCTCACCAAGCGGCGCGCCCCTCCAGGTAGCACCTCCCAGTGCTAGCTCGGCGGAGCCCAGTCCCGGACATGGGTCCCCTGAAGCATGACGTTGTCGCGAACGGGTCGGCGAGGATGCGGGACGGGCATATCATCGAGAACAAATACTATATGCCCGCAAAAAGTAACATTTTTTAAATGATTGGATTGTGATAACTAAAATTCTATATATATGCAAATTCTAACAATTTGACATTAATCTAATTCATCTAACTAAAACTAATTCTAAAATTTCATGATTATATAACTAACATTTCCATGACAATTCTAATATTTATATAACTAAAAAACAGAAAAATTGCTAACATTTCTATAAATATTTCTATAACTAAAAAACAGAAAACATTTATAACATTTCTATAAAACTAACATTTCTAATATTTATATAACTAAAAAATAGAATAATTTCTAACATTTCTATAACTAAAAAACAGGAAAAATTTATAACAAACAAACTAATGTGTGTAGTGTGTGTGTGTGTAGTGTGTGTGTGTGTGTGTGTGTGTGTGTGTGTGTGTGTGTGTAGTACTATGTGTGTGTGGACATTGGCGGCCGGGGCGAGCTCACCGGAGAGGCGACGAC
>NC_041391.1:676684390-676692323 GCF_002162155.2 Triticum dicoccoides
CGGGGACGACGGGGACGACGGGGACGGGGACGGCCGGGGCGGCGACGTTGACGGGGGCGGCGACGAGGGACGGGGACGGCCGGGGTCGGTGACGAGGGGCGGGGGCGGCGACGATCGCGGCAGGGCGGCGCGATGGAGGGAGGAAACAGAGGAAAGAACAGAGGAAAACTAAATTTTTTTAAAGTGTTGTATATATAGGATGGACCTTTAGTACCGGTTGGAGCCACCAACCGGTACTAAAGGTCTGATTTGGCCAGGCCAAGCGGCGGGAAGCGCACACCCTTTAGTACCGGGTGGTGGCTCCAACCGGTACTAAAGGCCCCCCTTTAGTACCGGTTGGTGCCACCACCCGGTACTAAAGGGGGTGCGCTGGCGCAGTGCGATGCGGCAAGTTTAGTCCCACCTCGCTAGTCGAAGGGCTACCGCACTGGTTTATAAGCCCCAGTGCGGTAGCTCTCTCGAGCTCCTCTCCTAAGCAGGCCTACTCGGCCTACCAATTCATTGCTGCCATGTGGGCCTACTGGGCCTTTGCGGGCCTGCATCCTGGCCCAAAAAAAGGTTGAGTTTCTAGTCGTATGCAGGCCGCTTTGGCCCAGTAGGCGTGCTTTTTTTATTTTCTTTTTTTTTGCTTTTTTATTTGTTTTATTTATTTTTGAGTTGTTTTTTGCTGTATTTAGAGTTTCTTTGTGAATATTTTTGCTTTAGGTACAAAAATTTACAAACTTTGATCTGTTAGTGCCGGTAGTTTTCAAATTTGAATAGTTTAAATTTTGAATTATTTGAAATTTGTGTGAATCACTAGTTTGTGAATAACTTAACTTTGGAAAAAGAATTTTCAGTGATTCTTTTTTCCTATGTTTAATATTAGTGTGTTTTATCATTATATTCAATTTGGTAATGCTTAGATTATTTAAAAAATGAAATGCCTTTGTAACATTTCAGTTTTCGTCGGAAACCCTGATACTTTGAAAAAGATTGTCCATTTTGTACACGAAGTGTATCCAGTTTTTGCCGTAACCCTCTCTATTTTTTTGCACATGCTATTTGTATGAAATTATGATACCATGCCAACTTTCAACCTTTTCTGAGTTCATTTCAAATGCTTTTCAATTTCAGGGTCATTTAGCTGGAAAAAAATCAGTAAATGCATGAAAAAGAATTTGTTTGCACATAAAATTTCTTCCGTTTCAAATGCCAAAACACATAATTAACTACCCTAACTATTACAGACATTCCCTCCTAGGTGTGAAACACAGAAGAAAGTGATGATAGTGAAGCCGATCACATCCCAGATCTTTGGGTGTGAAACTTTTTCTTCTCGTGTGTCCCTTTGCGTCATAGCCAGGGAAAATCTTCATCATTTAACTGGATGCTCGGGTCAATATTCACTGTGAATTCATCAAACTTTTCATAATCTTCTGACATGTCTGTCTTGTCATCCACTCCCACGATGTTTCTTTTTCCTGAAAGAACTATGTGGCGCTTTGGCTTGTCATATGATCCATTCGCTTCCTTATCTTTTCTTTTTCTCGGCCTGGTAGACATGTCTTTCACATAAAAAACCTGTGCCACATCATTGGCTAGGACAAATGGTTCGTCTGCATATGCAAGATTGTTGAGATCCACTGTTGTCATTCCGTACTGCGGGTCTTCCGTTACCCCGCCTCGTGTCATATTGACCCATTTGCACCAAAACAAAGGGACCTTCAAATCACCTGATCCATAGTTAAGTTCCCATATGTCCTCTATGTAACCACAATATGTTTCCTTTCCCGTGTTGGTTGTTGCATCAAAGCGGACACCACTGTTTTGGTTGGTGCTCTTCTTATCTTGGGCGATCGTGTAAAATGTATTCCCATTTATCTGGTACCCTTTGAAAGTCATTATATTCGAAGATGGTAACTGGGACAGCGAGTACAGGTCATTTAGAATATCGCCAACATTCAGGGCACGTTTCTGCAACCAACCAGCAAAAGTCCTCGTTTGTTTGCGTGTAATCCAGTCGTCAGACTTCTTCGGGTGTTTGGACTGTAGAAAATTCTTGTGTTCCTCCATATACGGAGCCACCAAGGCGGAATTCTGTAGAACTGTGTAGTGTGCTTCAGTGAGAGAATGCCCATCCATACATATTATTTGATGCCCTCCTAGCGTGCCTTTTCCTTCCAGTCTGTCCTTGTGCCGCGATTCAGGAACACCAATCGGCTTAAGGTCAGGAATAAAGTCAATACAAAACTCAATGACCTCCTCATTTTCATGGCCCTTCAAGATGCTTCCTTCTGGCCTAGCACGGTTATGAACATATTTCTTCAAGACTCCCATGAACCTTTCAAAGGGGAACATATTGTGTAGAAATACAGGACCCAAAACGTTAATCTCTTCGCAAAGGTGAACTAGGACGTGCGTCATGATGTTGAAGAAGGATGGTGGGAACACCAACTCGAAACTGACAAGACATTGCACCAAATCATTCTATAACCTTGGTATGATTTCTGGATCGATTACCTTCTAAGAGATTGCATTGAGGAATGCACATAGCTTCACAATGGCCAATCGAACGTTTTTCGATAGAAGCCCCCTCAATGCAACTGGATGGAGTTGCATCATAATCACGTGGCAGTCATGAGACTTTAGGTTCTGAAACTTTTTCTCTACCATATTTATTATTCCCTTTATATTCAACGAGAAGCCAGACGGTACCTTCATGCTGAGCAGGCATTCGAAGAAGATTTCCTTCTCTTCTTTGGTAAGAGCGTAGCTGGCCTGACCCTGATGTATGTCATCTTTTCCGTGCATACGTTGCTGGTCCTCCCGTGCCTCTGGTGTATCTTTTGTCTTCCCATACACGCCCAAAAAGCCAAGCAGGGTCACGCAAAGATTCTTCGTCACGTGCATCACGTCGATTGCAGAGCGGACCTCTAGGTCTTTCCAATATGGCAGGTCCCAAAATATAGATTTCTTCTTCCACATGGGTGCGCATCCGTCAGCACCCTTCGGAATAGGTTGTCCGCCAGGACCCTTTCTGTCGTGGTTCTAAGCCTGACAGTAGAGTGGGGGTAGGTAGGGAGAGGCAAGGTCCTAGCTATGGAGAGGTTGTAAGCACAAAGGATGTACGAGTTCAGGCCCTTCTCGGAAGAAGTAACAGCCCTACGTCTCGGAGCCCGGAGGCGGTCGAGTGGATTATGAGTGTATGAACTACAAGGTGCCGAACCCTTCTGCCTGTGGAGGGGGGTGGCTTATATAGAGTGCGCCAGGACCCCAGCCAGCCCACGTAGGAGAGGGTTTAAGATGAGTTAAGTCTGGGGCGTTACTGGTAACGCCCCACATAAAGGCCTTTACTATCATAAAGTCTACTTGATTACAGGCCGTTGCAGTGCAGAGTGCCTCTTGACCTCCTGGTGGTCGAGCGAGTCTTCGTGGTCGAGTCCTTCAGGCCAGTCGAGTGAATCCTCGTTGGTCGACTGGAAGGCGACCTCTTCTAAGGATGTCCTGGGGTAAGTTACTTGGATCAGGTCCATGACCCTACCCTAGGTACATAACCCCATCATTAGCCCCCGAATGGATTGAGGCTTCGAGTGAAGAAGGAGTTGATGTCGTTTCCGATTAACCTTTGCGCTCCGGTTGTGCGCTGTTCTGGACCAAAGAATCCCTTCGTCGACGGGAAACAACTTGCCTTCAGTCGACTTGATCCATTCTGTTTTTGCGTCGAGTGATCTTTCAGGCTTCGACGATCTCCGAGCGACGGATCGCCGGAAACACCGCGCCTGACAGACTGATTTGTTGCTCGCGGATTCCGCGGGGTGCGAAATTTGGGGGCGCGCGCGAAGCGGGGCGCACCGCGGCATTCGGATGGGACGGGGCATGGACGCCTCGATCTCCGCGCCGCCTTTTTCACCACGTATCCCGTCTGCATAACTATTCCAGATATGATTAGATCGACCGGGCCCACCTGTCATCCACTCGGAAGGGACCTTATAAATGTGCCCGGCGAGGATTTCTATGCTGCGCCTTAGCATTCTCCCCCTCTCTCTGCTTCCTTCCTCCCTGCTCAACGTGCTCGGTCTCGCCCCCGCACCACTTCCCTTCGCGCATCTCACCGGCGACTATGGCCAAGGAGAAGACGGCGGCGCTGGAGCGTGCAAAGAAGGCGTCGGCGTCGGAGAAGGCGAAGGGGAGATCCACTAGCCGCGGGGGGTCCTCGTCCAGATCCCGCCTGCCAAAAGGCTGGGTCCAAGGAGACTGGATCCAGTCGACCATCACTGAGAATGACATTCTCGACATGGCCAACGAGGGCTTGATCCCCCATGGAGCTGCGAGGCTTCCGGGGAAGGAGTGGCAGCCTCAGCCAGAAGAGGGTGAGTGTGTGCTTTTGGCCACCCATGTGGACCGTGGGTTTTCCTTGCCGCCGAGTGTTTTCTTTTGTGGCTTTCTGAACTTCTTCGGAGCGCAGCTCCACCACTTTACCCTAAACTCCATTGCCTATCTTGCCGCGTTCGTGTCCATGTGTGAGGGTTTCTTGGGCTGTCGACCGCACTGGGGTTTGTTCAAACATATATTCACGTGTCGATCTCAGTCCATGAAGAAGGCGAGCCCAGGTGATGAGAGAACCCGAGTCGTCCAAATGTGCGGAGGCCTGGGGATTCAGGTGAGGAATAAGAGCACCTTCCCGCCCATGACCTTTCCCGAGTCCGTCAGAGGCTAGCAGTCGACTTGGTTCTACTGCCAGGTCCAGTCGATGCCAGGGCAGTCGAGTGGACTCCCTCCGTTCACCATGGACCGAGTGAGCAAGCCTTCCCCTCTGTAGCTGATTCCGGAGGAGAAAGCTGACGTGAAGATGTTGATGGAGCGCGTGGTGCAGTTGGTTCGGGAGGGAGTGACGGGCATGGATCTCCTGGAGGTCTTCCTCAGGCGTCGCATCCAGCCCCTCCAGTTCCGGAGCCACTGCATGTGGTTGTACTGTGGGACCGAAGACGAGACTAGAGTCCATCCAGAAGCAGTCGACGATGTCACTCTGGAAAGATGGATGGTAGCCGTCACCGGAAACAAGGACAACCCACGCGGAGCCAGAAGGATTCCTCCACTCGACCACAATAGTGATCCGAATAAGGTACACTTGTCCTGCTCTCCACTGCATTCTTGTCGCATTCATCTCTGTCTACTCTGCCGACTGGTCGACTGATAATTGTCTTGATATCTGCTAGGCCCTCACCGAGCTGTACTCGATGCCCAATGGGGCACAAACTCCGACTGAGGAAGGTGAGGCGAGCGGGGGCGAGAGCCAGGACGAGGAGGAATGGGACTCGGACGTTGCAGGGGACGACGACGATGATGATGATGACGACGGCGATGATGATGACGCCGAAGACGAGGAGGAAGAGGAGGAGGTCGTGCCACCGCGCTCGGAAAGGCGGTCGAAGCTCGTCCACGACCCTTCGACTGAACGTGGCAAGGGGGTTGCGACGCAGTCGACCAAGCGCCCTAGGACCACTTCTCCAGCGCCGACTGAAAAGGCGCCGAAGCAGCCTAGGGGGGCTCCGCCAAAGCCGACCAAGCTCCTGCCGAAGATGAAGGTGTCCATCCCCACCATATCAGGGTAATTGTGTCGTTTGAGTCTTCTCATTTTGTGTGAACTTTATCTCTGGTCGACGCTGAAGTTAGTCGACTGATCCTTTGGAGTTGCAGCGCTGCTACTTCTGAAACCTCAGCTCGGGCTGACGACCACGAGATGGAGGATGCAGCAACTTCGAACCCAGGTACTGTATTCTTAACACCGTTCTTAGTCGACTGACTCGCGATCTCTGATCCTGATTCTTCTCCGCAGCTCCACCCAACACTGTTATCAATCTCCCTGACGACGATGAGGATGAAGAACCACTGACACGCAGGAGGAGTCGGAAAGCGTCCGCCAGTAAGGTGCCTCAGGATGTGACGGCGCCTGAGATTCTGACTGTGGAGGAAGAGAACACCACTCGACACACGGTGTCCTTCGCAAATCCGCTGACGAGTGCTCAGCAGCCCTCCCTCTTCACGACGCACCACGTCCCAGAGGACCGAGCTGGCGCAGCGAAGGAGGCAATACGCCAGGCAGGACTCATGATGGAGCAGCTGAAGACCATCCGGGATGCGAGCCAGGCAGCTTATGACGCCAGTTCTGCCCTCCAAAGCAATGTCCAGGTCAGTCGACCACTGTTTGTTCTGTTGGATATGCTACCAAAAGCTTTTCTTTTCCGGAATTTATAGTAGTCACCCACTGGGTGTGTCGAATAAACTCCGTGTTAGCGGGGGCACGCTGAGTGCACCCGCTGGGTGTAGTCCCCAAGGCTAAGGTCGACTGCTGGCAGTCGGCCTTAGGCTTTATGATGTCAATCTTTCTGTCAGTCGACTAGTCGACTGGATTTCACAAACCGGTGGGGGCACGCTGAGTGCACCCACTGGGTGTAGTCCCCAAGGCTAAGGTCGACCGCTGGCAGTCGGCCTTAGGCTTTATGACGTCAATTTTTCTGTCAGTCGACTGGTCGACTGGATTTCACAAACCGGTGGGGGCGCGCTGAGTGCACCCACTGGGTGTAGTCCCCGAGACTGTGGTCGACTGCTTGCAGTTGATCACAGTCTTAGAGAATGCATCTCTCTTTTTTTTTTGAGGTCGACTGGTCGACTTTGTCTTCATCGGGATTAGTGGGGGCACGCTGAGTGCACCCACTGGGTGTAGTCCCCGAGACTACAGTCGAATACTTGTATTTGGCTGTAGTCTTAGAAACGTGTGTTTTTCCCTTTTTCACTCGGAAGTGAATTATATTTGACATTTAGTCGATTGGTTCTTCGCAGAACTCCTGTGATCTTGTGGCTCGCTACTCAGAGCTGGAACAAAAACATACTCAAGTCGAGCTGAGCTTGAAGCTGGTTCAGGAGAAGCTGACAAAGGCAAAGGAGGAGACCGAAGGTATGTTTGGTGAGACCCTGACGACTGCTTTTCCCCTTGCTTGTTTCAAAATCTGATCTTGCTGTAACTTGCAGGTAAGGTAAGGGAGGCCCAGCAGAAGAAAGACCTTGAGCTAGCTGAGAAGATCAAGCTTGCTGACGAGAAGTTAGCTTCAGTCACCAAGCTCGAACAAGACAATACCAATCTGAAAGCTGCTCTTGGGATTGCCAACGAGGAGGTCAGTCGACTGAAAACTGATAAAGCTGCCCTGACAGACCAAGTCAGCAAATTGACTGAGAAGACAACTGAACTGGAGGCCTTCCTGAGTGGCCTTGCCAAGAAGCTGTTTCTTATGCTTGAAGGTAAACCTCCATGTTTGGCAAATATTTCCAATTGTGGCTTTTTCCATTCGACTATCCCCTTGACTTAGTGATCATCCTTGCAGAATTTTGTCAAAACTTTGAAGAAGAAACCAGCCGACTGGAGCCAAACCTTGACCCCGTCAATTCTCCGGTGAACGACGAAGTTGCCATGGATGTTTTCCGACTGGAGTCTCATGTTGCAGTTGTCGTGGACTATCTCGCAAGGCTGAAGGCCGCCACATCTCGCATCGACTCGACGCTCTGGCCTGAGGAGACACTTCAGAATGACCTTGAGTCGCTGATGGCCCGCTTGAACACAATCCCTGGTCGAGTGCAGGAGTGGAAGAAGTCCTCGGCTCGGTGTGGTGCAGATGTCGCTCTGTGTCTGGCCCGAGTCCACTGCAAAGATGCGCGAGAAGAGAAGCTGGCGGCCCTTCGGGTGGCCAATACCAAGAAGCACGACTTCAGGTCCTTTATGGAAACTTTCCTTGCAGCTGCCACTCGGATCGCCGACGGAATTGACCTTGATGAATTCGTTGCACCTTCCAGCCCTCCACAGGAGGGGTAAAAAACTTCTTCTGGCTCGATACTTTTAAATTTGCCTCGGTATGCCGAGTGGAATTGTAACCGACAAACCTTAACGGGCTTGATGCCT
>NC_041391.1:676693243-676789823 GCF_002162155.2 Triticum dicoccoides
GATTGCTCTTCACTCGGTAGGGTTTTTACAACTTAGGCGAGTGCTTGGACTGCAGCTAAGCCCCCGAGTGAGAGGGTTGCTCTTCACTCGGTAGGATTTTTATAACTTAGGCGAACACGAGGCTGCAGCTAAGCCTCCGAGTGAGAGGATTGCTCTTCACTCGGTAGGATTTTTATAACTTAGGCGAGCACGAGGCTGCAGCTAAGCCTCCGAGTGAGAGGATTGCTCTTCACTCGGTAGGGTTTTTACAACTTAGGCGAGCACGAGGCTGCAGCTAAGCCCCCGAGTGGAAGGCTGGCTTACCACTCGGTAGGATTTTGATGACTTAGGCAAAACGGATTCGCAGCTAAGCCTCCGAGTGGGAGTCTGGCTCACCACTCGGTAGGATTTTTACAAACTTAGGCGAAACGGATTCGCAGCTAAGTCACCCACTGAGGGGAATTTCATTGGACAAAAATAAAGAGTGACAGATATTATGGAGGAACTATGTCACTATTATTTTGAGGTCCATGAACTACAAAAGTACTTTATTGCAACTCATCCGAATGATAAAACTTAAGTGTAGAATGGGCGGAGTAGCTCCGCGTTCCAAGCTCGGGGCTCGTCGAAATTATGCTCGACGTTGTAAAGACGGTACGCCCCATTGTGGAGGACCTTGGTGACTATGAAGGGGCCTTCCCAAGAAGGAGCAAGCTTGTGTGGTTTGTGCTGATCCACTCGGAGAACCAAATCTCCTTCCTGGAAGGCTCGACCTCTCACATTTCGGGCATGGAAACGGCGCAGATCTTGTTGGTAGATGGTCGACCGGATCAGAGCCATCTCCCTTTCTTCCTCTAAAAGGTCGACTGCGTCCTGCCGCGCTTGTTCAGCTTCTGCTTCGTTGTAGATTTCGACTCGGGGAGCATTATGCAGAAGATCACTTGGTAAGACCGCTTCGGCTCCGTAGACCAAGAAGAATGGAGTTCTTCCGGTCGACCGATTAGGTGTAGTCCGCAGTCCCCAGAGTACAGAGGGAAGTTCATCGACCCAAGCTCCAGCCGCGTGTTTGAGATCACGCATCAGTCGAGGCTTCAATCCCTTAAGAATCAGTCCATTAGCTCGTTCTGCTTGTCCATTCGACTGCGGATGGGCGACCGAAGCGTAGTCGACCCGTGTGCCCTGGGAGTTGCAGAAAGCTCTGAATTCCTCTGAGTCAAAGTTCGACCCATTATCCGTAATGATGCTGTGCGGGACTCCATATCTGAATATTAGTTCCCTGATGAAGCTAACAGCAGTACCGGTGTCAAGGCTCTTGATTGGTTTAGCCTCGATCCACTTGGTGAACTTGTCGACTGCCACCAGTACATGCGTGAAACCGCTTCGTCCTGTTCTCAAAGGACCGACCATGTCCAGCCCCCAAACTGCAAAAGGCCAGACGAGTGGGATGGTCTTCAAAGCTGACGCGGGCTTGTGCGACATATTTGAGTAGAACTGACATCCCTCGCACTTATCCACTATCTCTTTTGCCATCTCGTTCGCCTTGGGCCAGTAAAATCCGGCTCGGTATGCTTTGGCCACGATGGTCCGAGAGGACGCATGATGACCACAGGTCCCCGAGTGAATATCATTGAGGATGAGTCGACCTTCTTCTGGCGTTATGCACTTCTGACCGACTCCAGTCGCGCTTTCTCTGTATAATTGTCCTTTGATTACGGTAAAGGCCTTAGATCGACGGACGATCTGTCGAGCCTCTTCCTCATCCTCCGGAAGCTCTTTCCTCAAGATATATGCGACATACGGAATCGTCCAGTCAGGAATGACCACCAAAACCTCCATGATCAAGTCGACCACCGCTGGGACTTCAACTTCAGTCGGATCTGTGGCGCTCTTGGGCTGCGGAGTTTCTTCGGTGAAAGGATCTTCTTTGACTGACGGAGTGTGTATATGCTCCAAGAACACACCACTCGGAATGGCTTCTCTCTTGGAACCTATCTTTGCTAGATCATCAGCTGCTTGATTTTTCAGTCGGGGTATATGATGGAGCTCCAACCCCTCGAACTTCTTTTCCAGCTTCCTCACTGCGCTGCAGTATCCAGTCATGGCTGGGCTTCTCACGTCCCACTCTTTCATCACCTGATTGACCACTAAATCCGAGTCGTCATAGACCATTAGGCGACGGACGCCGAGTGAAATGGCCATGCGCAACCCATATAGGACGGCCTCATATTCTGCCTCATTGTTGGAGGAATCAAAGTGAATCTGGAGCACATATCTGAGTTTATCTCCTCTGGGGGAAACCAGGACAACCCCAGCACCGGAACCATTCAACATCTTAGAGCCATCAAAAAACATGGTCCAATGCTCCGAGTGAACTTCAGTCGGCTGCTGTTGTTCAATCCACTCGGCGAGGAAATCTGCTATCGCCTGGGACTTAATGGCTTTCTTTGCCTCAAACTTGATATCAAGGGGAAGAAGTTCGATCGCCCATTTGGCCACTCGACCAGTTGCATCTCTGTTGTGCAAAATCTCTGATAGTGGAGCGTCGCTGACGACTGTGATGGAATGGTCAGAGAAATAATGAGCAACCTTCTTTGTGGTCATGTATATTCCATACACAAGTTTCTGATAATGAGGATATCTCTGCTTGGACGGAGTCAAGACTTCAGACAAATAATACACTGGGCGCTGAACTTTGAGAGCTTTTCCTTCTTCTTCCCGCTCGACCGTTAGCACAGTACTGACGACTTGTCCTGTGGCTGCGATGTAGAGCAACAGAGGCTCTTTGCTGATTGGAGCAGCAAGCACCGGCTGGGTGGAGAGCAGAGCTTTTAGCTCGGCAAACGCTGCATCAGCTTCTGGAGTCCACTCGAACTTGTCAGCCTTCTTCATCAGTCGGTAAAGAGGCAGTGCCTTTTCACCGAGTCGTGAGATGAACGACTTAATGCGGCCAAGCATCCAGTAAGCTTCTGGACATCATGCACTCGCACAGGGCGTTTCATTCGGAGAATAGTGCCAATCTTCTCTGGGTTAGCGTCGATTCCCCGTTCGAAAACGAGAAAACCGAGTAACTTGCCACCAGGAACTCCAAATGTGCACTTTGATGGATTGAGCTTGATATCATACCTTCTGAGGTTGGCAAATGTTTCGGCGAGGTCAGCGAGCAGGTCGGAACCTTTTCGTGACTTGACAACAATATCATCCATATAAGCTTCCACATTCCGACTGATTTGAGTGAGTAGACACTTCTGAATCATTCGCATAAATGTGGCTCCGGCATTCTTGAGGCCGAATGGCATGGTGATATAGCAGAAGCACCCGAATGGAGTGATGAAAGCTGTTTTTACCTCATCGGGCCCGTACAGACGGATCTGGTGGTACCCGGAGTAAGCATCTAAAAAAGACAACCTCTCGCATCCCGCTGTCGAGTCAACAATTTGATCTATGCGAGGGAGAGGAAAGTGATCTTTCGGGCAGGCCCGGTTGATGTGCTTGAAATCAATGCACATTCGGAGTGACTTGTCCTTCTTAGGAACCATGACGACATTAGCGAGCCACTCGGAGTGGTATATCTCTCGGATAAATCCTGCCGCCAACAGTCGAGCCACTTCTTCGCCGATGGCCTTTCTCTTCTGGACGGCGGACCGCCGAAGATGCTCTTTGACTGGTTTTGCAGACGAGTCGACTCTTAGGCGATGCTCAGCCAGTCCCCTGGGAACACCTGGCATGTCAGCGGGCTTCCATGCAAAAATGTCCCAGTTCTCACGGAGGACCTGGATGAGCGCTTCTTCCTATTTTGGGTCGAGTGTCGTGGATATGCGGGTCGGAGCTGCTTCGGGGTCGATCGGGTGAATGTGAACAGGCTTCGTCTCACCGGACGACTGGAATGCAGACTCTGTGGCGGGCTTCTTGGATCGCAGCAAGTCACTCGGATCTGCGTTTTGCTTGTATTCTTCGAACTCGACTGCTGTCACCTGGGAATCGGCAATCTTGGAGCCCTTCTGAAAGCACTCTTCTGCCTTTTTCCTATCACCGGTGACAGTGATCACACCTTTGGGACCGGGCATCTTCAATTTGAGGTACACGTAACATGGTCGAGCCATGAACCGTGCATAGGCTGGTCTCCCCAAAATGGTATGATATGCACTCTGAAAATCCACGACCTCAAACGTCAACTTTTCTTTGCGAAAATGCTTCGAATCACCAAACACCACGTCCAAAGCTATCTGGCCGAGTGACTCGGCCTTCTTCCCTGGTATAAATCCATGGAAGCTCATGTTACTAGTGCTCAGTCGGGACATCGGAATGCCCATACCTTTCAATGTGTCAGCATACAATAAGTTCAGCCCACTTCCACCATCCATCAGCACCTTTGTCAGTCGAGTGCCTTCGACAACTGGATCGACCACCAAAGCTTGCCTCCCAGGGGTGGCAATATGAGTCGGGTGATCAGATTGGTCGAATGTGATGGGTGTTTGAGACCACTTCAGATAATTTGCCTTTGCTGGGGCAACCATGTTCACCTCTCGGTTAATCACTTTCAGTCGACTTCTGCTTTCCACATCTGCAAAGATCATTAGAGTGGAGTTGATATGCGGATATCCTCCCTCACTGTCCTCTTTGTCTTCGGCCTTGTCCGACTCCTTCTCCTTGTCCTTAGACTGTTTTCCCTGAAACTGCTGGATCAGGAGTCGACATTGGCGAGTGGTGTGCTTTGGGTAAATGATATTCCCCTCTTCGTCTTTCTTCGTGTGAATGTGACATGGCATATCCAACACGTCGTTCCCTTCTTTATCCTTTACCTTCTTGGGGTTCCAGGATCCTTTTGGTTTCCCCTTAAATTTTCCTTGAGTCACGGCGAGAGCCTCTCCAGGAGCTGCCGGTTCAGCCTTCCGCTTCTGTTTCCGACTGGTGTTTCCCTTTTCCGACTGACTCGGCTTGTGCTTGCCGCTTCGGAGTCGGTCTTCTTCTTCGCCATTGGCGTACTTGGTAGCAATCTCCATCATCCGACTCAAGGTCATGTCACCGGTTCGACCAAATTTTAAACTCAGTTCTCTGTTCTTGACGCCGTCTTTGAAGGCGCATACTGCCTGATGATCAGAGACATTTTCCACAGTGTGGTGCAAAGTGATCCACCTCTGAATATACTCTCTGAGAGTCTCATTAGCTTTCTGCACGCAGACTTGCAACTCTGTCAATCCAGCTGGTCGCTTGCAAGTCCCTTCAAACGTTCTGACGAACACTCGGGACAGATCTTCCCAAGTGTAAATGCTGCTAGGAGGTAATTGAGTCAACCATGCCCTGGCAGAACCTTCCAACATGAGGGGTAAATGCTTCATGGCCACCTCGTCGTTTCCACCACCAATCTGAACTGCCACTCGGTAGTCTTCAAGCCAAGTTTCAGGCTTAGACTCACCAGTGAACTTGCTGACTCCTGTTGCCAACCTGAAATTGGGGGGAATAACCGCGGCTCTGATAGCTCTACTGAAACATTCAGGACCAGAAACATGCACTCGACTGCTTGTGGGTACATCTCTGTCGAGTGCGCCTCGATGGGCTCTGTTCCGGTCGACCAACCCTTGCACGATAATGGATCGCGCGTCGAAGCCTGGCTCTCTGGGGTCAACTGGAACCCTACGCCCTGTACTATACTGACGCCTATCATCTGGCTGCCGAGGAGCGTAAGACCCACCCCTCGGAGGGGAATAGGGCACTCGACGCCTATCATCTCGGTCGAGTCTATCGCCGTATTGATCTTGCCGATTCTCACGCCCTTCGCGCCGCGGAGGCGATCTGGGGCTGTGAGCCGACTGAACCGTATTCACAGTGACGGATCGACTGTGAATTCTGTTGCGCGACTGAGACACGGCTGAATTCTGATCTCCTGCTGCCCGGAGCAGATCCCTGATCTGCAGCAAACCTCTGCCAGCTTCCGACTGCGAAGGCTGGATGGACTCTGCTATACGGGTCGCAGCTGCTAAATTCTGAATTGGGGTTCGATATACCTGAGTCGGCGGGAAGAGTTGACGTCGACTGGTGTCGGGAACTCGTTGCCGCGCGCGCTCGTCGAATGCTCGCTGAAGGTTCTCCAGTCGAGTGCGCTCGGCCAAATTGGCCAGACGCGCCTCCTCCAAGGCACGAGCCTCGGGGGTTTCTCCTGTGATGGGAATACACAGGGGATCCTCGTTCCTGCGGCGAAGTTCTTCTCTTTGCAGAGAGTCGAGTGGCTCGGGCTGGTACTCTTCGTAGCCTCGTGCAGGGTCGCCGCCGTCACCTGCTCCACCACCACGGGCGAAGCCAGGAGGGCTGTGGGGCCCGTCGACCATCAAGATTTCCGCCGCTGGATCACTGCTTCCGCACTCGGATGCAGTCTCTACGGAGCCAGTCGACTGATCGAACAAGCCGTAGAGAGATTCGTTGGGCTCAATTGCCGCAACTTGGGCAGTGGCCGATTGGCGAGCCACCGCGTGACTCACCCATCACTGAAGCCTCGACCGGCCTGAGCGCTTGCGCTGGCGGGAGACCGGGAGGGTGGACGATGGAGGAGCCGACCGATACTGGGTCGACGGTTGCCGCAGCAGAACGCCGCGGACACATGCGCGAAAATGCGTCGCACCGCGGACGGGGAGCGCATCTACGTCGAGTGGAGCCTCCTGGAGCCATGCGGAGTCGTCGGCGATGAAGGTGAGAGTGCCGAGACGGATCTCTTGACCCTCGACCAAAACTCCAGCAGACACCATGATGAAAGTACTCGGAAGAATCGCAACTTCTCCACAAAATCGCTAAAACACCTGCCCCACGGTGGGCGCCAACTGTCGTGGTTCTAAGCCTGACAGTAGAGTGGGGGGTAGGTAGGGAGAGGCAAGGTCCTAGCTATGGAGAGGTTGTAAGCACAAAGGACGTACGAGTTCAGGCCCTTCTCGGAAGAAGTAACAGCCCTACGTCTCGGAGCCCGGAGGCGGTCGAGTGGATTATGAGTGTATGAACTACAAGGTGCCGAACCCTTCTGCCTGTGGAGGGGGGTGGCTTATATAGAGTGCGCCAGGACCCCAGCCAGCCCACGTAGGAGAGGGTTTAAGATGAGTTAAGTCTGGGGCGTTACTGGTAACGCCCCACATAAAGGCCTTTACTATCATAAAGTCTACTTGATTACAGGCCGTTGCAGTGCAGAGTGCCTCTTGACCTCCTGGTGGTCGAGCGAGTCTTCGTGGTCGAGTCCTTCAGGCCAGTCGAGTGAATCCTCGTTGGTCGACTGGAAGGCGACCTCTTCTAAGGATGTCCTGGGGTAAGTTACTTGGATCAGGTCCATGACCCTACCCTAGGTACATAACCCCATCACTTTCCAAAGATTACCTTCAAATCCTTGACCATATCATGTACATCAGCACCAGTACGGTGGCGAGGCTTCATCCGATGATCCGCCTCACCTTTGAAATGCTTGCCTTTCTTTCTTACGGGATGCCTGCTCGGAAGAAATCGACGATGTCCCAGGTACACATTCTTCTTACAACTATTCAAATATATACTGTCGGTATCATCCAAACAGTGCGTGCATCCGCGGTATCCCTTGTTTGTCTGTCCTGAAAGGTTACTGAGAGCAGGCCAATCATTGGTGGTCATGAACAGCAACGCCTTTAGGTCAAATTCTTCCCCCATGTGCTCATCCCACGCACGTACACCTGTTCCATTCCACAGTTGTAAGAGTTCTTCAACTAATGGCCTTAGGTACACATCAATGTCGTTGCCGGGTTGCTTAGGGCCTTGGATGAGCACTGGCATCATAATGAACTTCCGCTTCATGCACAACCAAGGAGGAAGGTTATACAAACATAGAGTCACAAGCCACGTGCTATGGTTGCTGCTCTGCTCCCCAAAAGGATTAATGCCATCTGCGCTTAGACCAAACCATACATTCCTTGGGTCACCTACAAACTCCTCCCAGTACTTTCTCTCGATTTTTCTCCACTGTGAACCATCAGCGGGTACTCTCAACTTTCCGTCTTTCTTACGGTCTTCTGCGTGCCACCGCATCGCCTTCGCATGCTCTTTGGTTTGGAACAAACGTTTCAACCGTGGTATTATAGGAGCATACCACATCACCTTGGCAGGAATCTTCTTCCTGGGGCGCTCACCCTCGACATCACCAGGGTCATCGCGACTGATCTTATAATGCAATGCACCGCATACCGGGCAAGCATTCAAATCCTCGTACTCACCGCGGTAGAGGATGCAGTCATTAGGGCATGCGTATCTTTTGCACCTCTAACCCTATAGGGCAGACAGCCTTCTTTGCTTCATACGTACTCTCGGGCAATTCGTTGTCCTTTGGAAGCATATTCTTTATTATTACCAGCAACTTTCCAAATCCCTTGTCAGATACACCATTCTCTGCCTTCCATTGCAGCAATTCAAGTGTGGTGCCCAACTTTTTTTTGTCAGCTTCGCAATTTGGGTACAACAATTTCTTGTGATCCTCTAACATGCGCTGCAACTTCGTCCTCTCCATATCACTTGCGCAGTTTCTCTTTGCATCGGCAATAGCCCGACCTAGATCATCAGCGGGCTCATCTGATGCCTCTTCTTCAGCTTCTTTCTGCATTGCCGGCTCAGCTTCTTCCCTCATTGTTGTATCATCGTATTCAGGGAACCCATGGCCAGGATAGCCGTCGTCGTCCTCTTCTTCTTCATTGTCTTCCATCATAACCCCTATTTCTCCGTGCTTGGTCCAAACATTATAGTGGGGCATGAAACCGGACTCAAATAGGTGGACGTGAATGGTTCTTGACGTAGAGTAACTGTGACCATTCTTACAGCCAGCACATGGACAAGGCATAAAACCATCCGCCCGCTTGTTTGCCTCAGCGGTAAGCAGAAAAGTATGCACGCCATTAATGAACTCGGCAGAGCATCTGTCATCATACATCCATTGTCGGCTCATCTTCATTACACAACACCGAATAGACCAAATTAATACAAGTTCATACATAAAGTTCATATACAACACTTAATTAAATGCAACATACAAATAACTCTCTAGCTAAAGAATTTAAATGCAACAACAAATGCGATGAAGATCGCAATTAAGGTAACAATTGATCCAACAGCATAATGATACCAAGCCACACTATCAATGGCATATTTTCTAATCTTTCTAATCTTCAACCTCATTTTCTCCATCTTGATCTTGTGATCATCGACGACATCAGCAACATGCAACTCTAATTCCATCTTCTCCCCCTCAATTCTTTTCAATTTTTCTTTCAAATACTCGTTTTCTCTTTCAACTAAATTTAACCTCTCGACAATAGGGTCGGATGGAATTTCCGGTTCACATACCTCCTAGATAAAAATATCTATGTCAACTTGATGGGCATAATTTGTCATAAACATGAAATGCAACAACTAGTTTTAAAAGAGAATATACCACATCCGAATCATAACAAGGACGAGGGCCGACGGGGACGGATATCAAAACCATGGCACAATGTATAACAAACAACGTACGGGTAAGATAATTATACGAGTAACTATATATCCAAATCACATAAACATCAATTTGGTAATGTAAAACATTCATGAACAAGAGCCTCACCAGAAGGTGGTGCCGGCAACGGGACGGTGCGGGCGATCGACGGTGGTTACGACGGAGATTTAGAAGGCACTAAGTAAACCACACCTACATATGCAAACTAAGTGTTATTTTTGTGCTCAAATTGCATATAAATCAAATACTAGCAAATATAATTATTCCTCCCAAATTAATCACTATACAAAGCATTGCAAGAGCTAATCTAGCAATGAGAGTTGAAAGGACAAAGTTGCTAACCTTTGTGATCATTTGAATGGATGGGGGCCTTCAAATCTTGACAAATTTTGGGCAAAATTTGTGAGGAGCTCGAGGAGAGAGGGGGAAGAACATAGGAAGTGAGGGGAAAGGGGAAGAACAGAGTGGCTCGGGGGGACGAAGGGTTTATGTACGTCGACCTTTAGTACCGGTTCGTGCCATGAACTGGTACTAAAGGTGCTGGACGGGCCCCAGACTGACAACACCCTGCCACCACCCTCTTTAGTACCGGTTCGTGGCACGAACCGGTACTATAGGTTCGCCACGAACCAGTACTAATGAGAACGGCCAGCTAGCTGTTGGAACCGGTACTATTGGACACATTAGTGACGGCTCAAAACCAAACCGGCACTAATGTGTCTCATATTAGGTCCTTTTTCTACTAGTGACAGTCCATGGAAACATGGATCGTTCCCTCCGTACTGAGGAACACACCACGGCCCTACAGCGGAAGTACAGGTCGGTCTTATCACGCCGAACTCCACATCGACATCCAATCCACTGGACCCTATCAAATGAGTCCGAACTACCACACAGAATGATGTCCAGCCAACTAGGAGCTCGACTAGCAATCCGGCCTCTGTCTTCACCCCAACCAAATAGCGACGTATGTCCCGCGTGCTCATAATTATGCACTGAAAATTCCATGGGCAACGATGGAGGCATATCGAATATGAGGTCCACAATACGGCTCAACCGTGTTTGGACCCTAATTTATCTTTTTTCTTAACTTCGTTTTCCCTTTTAGGATTGTTACAACCTACATCGCCCTTTTTATGGTGTGAAAGGGCCCCTTTTCTGGCCCCTTGTGAAAAGTTATTCATTAATCCTCTCAAAGGATCACACACCAAGGCGAAAAGAAGCACAGATGTACGGCGGAGTACCTAAAGGATCTTTCAAGATCACCTCCCCCAGTGATTTTAAATATTGGTACACAGCTTTCCTTTGTGCTCGGCATGTAAAATAGCATCGATGCTTATGGCATTATCTGTACAAATACGTTTTGACGTATCAATCAGACTATAATGGAATTAGTTTCTCGCCCAAATTACTTGGCACTGACTTATTCCTTTTTGATGTATTCTTTTTTATCATTTGATCGCCATGTACACCTCGGCCCGACATAAATCGTCAGGGGCTCCATTCAGCCGCGTACATCTATTACATTTATTATAAGTTCGAACACTTTCACAAGTGCAATTCGGCGTCCCAAATTTAGCATTATATGCATCACCTCTGAATCATGTCTTGGGTCAATAGTTGGGTTGCTCGGCTCCTGTGGTTACTACCTTACGTTCTGATTGTTCGGCTAAGGAAGTAAAGGGAGAACTAATGCGATTGTGTTTCTGGTTGGTCGGACAAACACAGCAGTAGAGAAAGCCGAAAACTAACTGCCATGATGCGGCTAGAGCTGGTCAGCTATTCGGTGACTCAATATAAATCTCTTGCGATTTTTTCCGTGTCACACAAAGGACTAGTTTTACCTGGTCATGTGTATACAGCACCCGAGTTCGGATCGCTGATCAATACCAGGGGTTGCGCTTATAATTCTATTGTCAAACTCCTATGGCTAAGTGAGAGTAATAAAGCCGCATAGTCCCATTGTCTGGTTTGCCGCACTAGCACCTCCTTCAAGGACCAAATCGTTGGGTTAAGTGTGCTTTTGTGCTGTACCGAACACCCCCTAATATCTACGTGATGGGCCAAAGCTGACGACTGGCCAACTCTCAGACTTAATAAACGGCCGCAATGGAGGATAAATAAATTCAGATAAAACAAGAATAACATTATACGAACGCTCTGCTTTCATTACACAGTTTGAGCATTGCGGATACAATCATTCGAACATCGCGTCCTTCGAGCATAGGCCCACTATAATACGGGATCCTTCAAGGACGTCGTTGAAGTACTTCTCCGGCGTACGATGCTCCTTGCCTGCGGGCGGTCCTTCGGTTGCAAGACTGGTGGCATTCATCTTCGCCCGTTGTACCTTGACACGGACGAAGGCCATCCAGGCACCTTCGATGTAGACCGACCACTTGATAGCATCTAGACTTGGGCAGGCATCAACCAGCCGCTTCACAAGCCCAAAGTAGCTATTAGGTATTGGTTCGGCTGGCCAAAAACGGATTATGACATCCTTCATGGCCAGCTCGGCCATCCTATGCAACTCGGGCAACTGTTTCAGCTTATCGCTGAGGGGCAAGGGCTGCTCTGGCTCATGGTATTGTGAACAAAACAGTTTCTTTGTGGAGCTCCCCTCCTCGGCTCGGAAGAAATCTGTAGCATCTGCAACACTTCGGGGCAAATCCGCAAACGCTCCTGGAGAACTCCAAATGCATGTCAATAAGGTATACTTTCTCCTTACATATTTTCTTTGCATATTAAAAGTCTTACCGGCCGTGATCTTCTTGGCCCCGTGGATCTCCTGATAGGCACCTTGGGCTTCAACCCGGGCCTCCTTTGCACTTTGGAGCGCCAAGTAAGATCGGATTCTTGATCCGACACCTGCGCTCCAAAGACTCACATTTCTTTATGGCGTCTATGAGCTCTTGTTGGACTTCATCAGCCCCGCCTCATGCTTTTGGTGAGCAGTCCTCGTCCACCTCCTTCTTGGCTGCGGCTAGCACAATCTTGAGGGCTTCGGCCTCAGACGAGTCAGCTATGAGCATAAATATAAAGCTCACTCAGATAACAAATTGGAACTCATATCAGTTCAGGTATGCTTTGGTATTACATACCTTGTTTGGCCTCCAGCCTCCGCTTTAGTTCGGAGACTTCGGCTACATGCGAGGCTGCCGCCAACTTCGCAGCCTGCTCATCAACATAGACATATATATTAGCTCCTGTGATATATTATTCGATCCTCTGCCCGACCCTTCTTCGGGAAACGCCGAACAGTGTCTCAAGGGATACTCTCTATACACAGTTATTCCTTTTGTAAATAGCAAAAAATACATTACTTCACATACTCAAAGCCTATCAGAAGGATGGTGTAGGCTTGGTTCAATTCGCTTTTGGCAAACCAAACTTTTTCAACCACCATACCCATCTGGGTACGGTGCTCCTCTACAATGGAAGCACCTTGAAGCGCTTCCATCAAAGTGTCCGGCTCCTCTAGATTAATAGAGGACACCAGTGGATACGGTGCACCCCCTCCCTTGAAGAGGGTGGCTGTGCTGATTCCGGAGCCATGTTGGTCTCCGGAATAATATTCGGTTAGGGGCCAAACTGAGCGTTGCCCCCATCACCGGTCTCCATAGGGGTGGATTTCCCCCTCTCTTTGGTAACAGAGGTATAACCCTCTGCCACCACCTTCATGATCTCCCAAGATAACACTTCGATGTTATCCCGGGCAGTGGGTGGAGAGATCTGCGGAGGTGACTCACTCTCCATCGCATTCGTCCCTAGCGAGTTCCCGGATGACGATGATTGTTGGGGGAGATCGCAGGCCGGGCTGTAAATGCACACTTCGGCATGGTAAAACAATAAGGTATAAAATCCAATATGTATATGGTGTCTTCGGATACTTACGATTCAGCCAAGGGCTTCGACCTCGGGCACCACTTTGGGGTGGCATCGGCGTCCGCTTCGGAGTCGTCCGAAAATGAAGGTTTTCCCTTCTTGGCCGCCACCGCCTCCAGATCCATGAGAGCGCCCCTCTTCTTCTTCCCCCCTTGGGGGGAGAGTTACTCTCTTCCTCCTCTACGTCTTCGTCATGAAAGGAGGAGGCTTCGGAGTCTTCGGACATAGCGTCCGAAGTACCCTTATGACGGAGACCACCTCTGGTCACCTTACCCTTCTTCTTGGCCTTCTTCTCTGGCGCCTGATACGGTACCGGAACCAGCATCTTGGCCAGCAAGGGAGTGGCCTAGTCCTCGGGTAGCGGAACCAGACAGATGATCTGCTCCGCCTTCTTTGTCCAGCCCTGTGGAAGTAAGAGGGTTTAATATACTCCTTGGAATTGCAAATAAAAGTTATTATAAAACTTACGGGAGAGGTTGGACGCGCGCAGTTATAGCCGCGGTCTTCGGTTGACTCTGGCCACGACTTTTGAGTCTTGACGAGCAGCTTCCATATGTCTTCGTGCGTCGTGCTGAAGAATCGCTGCAGGGTCCGAGGACCGGCCGGGTCGAATTCCCACATATATTGAGACCGGCATTGGCAGGGGAGAATCCGGCGGAAAAGCATCACCTGAATCATGCTGGGGAGGCTGGTTATCACGCCCTTGATGCGGCTCTCCAGCGCTGTCAACTCGCCAGGTGATTCCCAATCTAGGCCCTTATTGAGCCAGGATGTAAGCTGCATTGGGGCCCCGAATTTGAACTCGGGAGCGGCAGCCCATGTGGCGTTGCGGGGCTCCGTGATATAGAACCATCTCTGCTGCCATCCTTTGACGCTCTCCACAAAGGTCCATGTTGGCCAATTGACGTTGGGGAGCTTGCTCACCATGGCGCCGCCGCACTCTGCGTGTTGGCCCTTGACCACCTTCGGCTTCACGTTGCAGACCTTGAGTCATAGACTGAAGTGTGGAGGGACACGGAGGAATGCCGCACACATAATGATGAACACCGAGAGATTGAGGAAGGAATTTTGGGCTAGATCATGAAAATCTAGCCCATAGTAGAACATGAGACCGCGGACAAAAGGATGAAGGGGAAAGCCTAGTCCGCGAAGGAAATGGGTGATGAACACTACCATTTCGTTAGGCTCTGGAGTGAGGATGATTTACCTTTTGGCAGGAAGTCGGTGGACTATGTCCGTGGCTAGGTACCCAGCTTCCCGGAGCTCCGTGATGTTCTCCTCTGTAACAGAGGAGGCCATCTACTTGCCCTGTGCTCCAGATTCGGACATAGCTAGGAGTGCTTGGGGGCAAAGGAAAGGACTGAGACTTGGGCGTTGGAGCTCGAGCGGTTGATAGGCAGAGGAAGCAAAGGGCGTGGGGTAAAAAGGCGGAACCTTATCTGCTTATAATGGCAGTGAATGTCAAGCGCCCCCTCACAAGCCTCAAATCTTGCCTATTCTCTAGGGGACGTGTGAACGGCACGGTTGGATAACCCAAACCCTCATTATGAAAATCCCATGATAAGGGGACACAATCTCTGCTTTGACAAGACGTGTCTATGGTCGTGCCTCAAAACACGAAACGGGGTTGTGAAATGGTTCAGAACAATAATAAGGCCAGAACATAACGTCTCGCCAAAAAAAGTGACCTACGGACACCGTTATTTTAAGAATTGTTGCTTTTTACAACTTAGGGTTGTACGTGTTAAGCAAGGCCGGACACAGTTCCTGTGTGCGGAAAACTATGTTGAAGTATTTGGAAAAGGGGAACCCGCATTGCAATGTCGAAGACAATCTGCGCGCCTGATACATCGTCATTAAAGCCTGGTTCAGGGGCTACTGAGGGAGTCCTGGACTAGGGGTCCTCGGGCGTCCGTGCTATGTGACATGGGCCGGACTGATGGGTCATGAAGATAAAAGATAGACGAATCTTCCCCGTGTCCTGGTCATGAAGATTGTGTTCGGATCACGCATTTTCTTTCCTCTGTAACCGACTCTATACAACCCTAGATCCCTCCGGTGTCTATATAAACCGGAGGGTTTAGTCACAGGGCAGGAACACAATCATACATGCTAGACATCTAGGGTTTAGCCATTACAATCTCGAGGTAGATCAACTCTTGTAACCCCTATATTCATCATAGTCAATCAAGCAGGAAGTAGGGTATTACCTCCATTAAGAAGGCCCGAACCTGGGTAAACATTGTGTCCCCTGCCTCCTTGTTACCTTCGACCCTTAGACGCACAGTTCGGGACCCCCTACCCGAGATCTGTCGATTTTGACACCGACAGAGCCAAGGTGGAGCGGCCCGCTGGGCGCGTCCGTGTGGTCATGGTGGCCATGGTTGCGGTTGCTGGTGGCTCGTCGATCTGGCAGCGGCGAAACGTGGCCGGTGGCGGCGGCGACGTTCGGCCTAGATCCCAGGGCGGCGGCAGGTGAAGCTCGGACTGCCCGCACGGCGGCATAGCGTGGTGGTGTCCCTGTCCAAGGCGAATCTGCACCGGCGATCTGGTGGCTTGGTCTCCGGATTGGTTCGGATCGGAGACGGTGCGTGCGTGCGGGATCCCTCTCGATGGCTCTCACGGTTTGGAGAGGTGGGGTGGCAGCCCTCCTCCCAGGCTTCAGTGGTGCCACCCACAGGCAGTGGCCGGTGTGCCAAGGGCTCCCACGATGACAGTGTTGTTGCGGATGGTCGCAGGATCTAGGCGGCTAGATCTGGGGCTTTGAAGGGGGTCGAGACGATGCGCAGGTTGTCGGCTGGATTACTCGGGGCAGATCCGGGTGAAAACCTAGTCTTCGGCCGGTGGCCGGAGCCGGTGATGACGACACCCTTGCATGGGTTCCTTTTTAAAGGCATCATCGAGGTGAAGCTCCCATCTCCCAGCTCATCGGTAATTAAATCTGCGAGGATTAGCTAAACGCAGAGAGCAAGGGTGGCTTGTCGATGAGACAATCACGATCTTTGGACACCCGGCCGTTCACAGCAGAAACACGGAAGGACAAAAGGCATGAAAAAGAAAGGAAGAGAGACAGACGGCTGGACGGGCAGTGAAAGAGACGGACCAGAATCCAAGGAAAGCCAGATGTACCACAGTAGCAACAACGATCAGATCAGATGAGAGCATCTTATCGCGGCGGAACCAGTCGGAGCACGACGCCCTTGCTCCATCGCCGGCTCCAGCTCCACGATCCCTTCCTTCCTTCCCGCGGACTCCACGAACTCTTTCTACCCCAAATACATCGCGTATATGGGCACGAATAAATATCTTCGACGCTGATGGACACTGCCATTACGGCGACTGATGCCGACGCCGATGCCACTGTGTGGATCGTTCAGAGGTCTGCCGCGTTTCAAGCAAAGCCGAGGCGATCCCACGGCCGGCGGCTGGGGTCCGGTCGCTGCCGGCCGCTGGGGCGTCATGTCGATCAGGTCCTGCAACCCTCTCAACTTTGGAGGATGACTTCCTCTTTTTTTTTTCTGGGACCGTCCTTTCGGTGTGACAGCAACGTGCAAATGTCGAAGAAACATGGGATGGGTCCTGCTCCTCGCACAACCGGTGGGCCGCTGAACGCAGGTTTTGGATCGGCATTGCTCCTACCATGCTTTTTCTGAAGAGAAACTTACGCATCAGTGCAGTTCAGACGAAAACCGTTCGTATGTTAAGATAGTTCTGTATGAAGAGTAGCCAGATATTTTGTCTCCATTTTTTTTTTAAAAAGTGCGGGTTTGTGGTGCAAGAAATTGACCAGCACTTTGAAACACAAAATATTCAAAGCAAGTTGGCATGAGTCCTTATAATATTTGGGAAGCTGACCTACCTGCCTTGAATCCTGAATCCCGGACCGATTCCGGTGTGCTGCCGTCCGGGCCCACGGCACAGCCACCCACAACGCCCACTGGTTTATGCCCATAACCCCGGTTAGTTAACTCGACCAAACTCCCCGCCCACTGAAGCTCGTTCGTCTCTATAAATTCCGGCCAACCCGCTTCTCTCAAGTTCACTCCCGATTCAAGTGACACCATAATCTCCATCCCCTCCACGCACCCGATTCCAACTGCTCGCGCTCTCGATCTCCCTCTATCTCTCATGGCTGCAGCTACTACAAGTCGGCCTAGCGGCCCGGTCCTGTCCATACCCAGCTACCGCTCCGCCTCGCCCACCCGCGTCAAGCTCGCCGGCAGCAGCGGCCCCACCCGCTCGCCGGGCAAGTCCGTCAGCGTCTCGTCCCCGCCCTCCACCAGGAGCCGGCGGTCCTGCATGTGCTCCTCGACAAACCACCCTGGCTCGTTCCGGTGCAGCCTCCACAAGGAGCGCAAGCAGGCGTCCCCCGCCGTGAGCAGCAAGCCGGCCTCCCCGCCGTCCATCCGCAGTAGCTGCAGCCTGGGCTCGAAGCGCATGGATAGCGCTCAGTGTGCCCGCAGAACCCTCGTGCCGTCCCCCGCAGCGCAGCAGTCACAGCACCGGAGGCGCGCGGGCGGGTTCCGCCCCAGGCCCAGCCGGCTCTCAGCCGTCTCGGTGGCCGGCGAGCGTCCAGGCGACAACCAGTAAAAGAACCAGCGTCGACATGCCATAGCAAGATAGTAGTACTAGTAGTACATAGTGATCTTCTGGAGATAGAATCGGTGGGGATTAGACCCAATCCGATTCCGGACTGGTCAATTTAGATAGAGTGAGCTTGTCCTCTCCTGTCAGCGGTGTAAAAGGAACGCCCTTGGCTTTTGGATATATACATGAGTGACAAATTGGAGACACATACATGCATCTGATCTGTCCCGTGACCGGAGGCTTATCCATCCTTGGATGATTTGTGTGCCGCAACAGCTTTCTGCTCTCGTTTCTGTTCCTGTTTCTGTTTCTGGAGTGGATGCAGATCCCCTGTTTCCGTTTCGGATAAGCTCCGCGAGAGATCATTGGCGTCTCGCCGTCGGTTGCTCCGGTCACGCGGCACCCGTGCGTGCCCCCGGCCGAACGGATCAGGCGAGGGGAAACACGCACGGGTCGGTTCTGATGAGATTTGTGTAAGAACTTTCATGATCGAATCGATAAATGAACTGAGAATTTTTCTTCTTCATGCTCGTGGTACTTTACTGTTGCCGGGATTCCCCTCCAACTCCTGAACTTGCGCAAGAAGATGATGGTGGGCTCGCACTCGCACAGCTGGCCAGCTTCTTGTTTAGTCAGTTGTGTTTCTTGGCCGGAGATGAGTTGCCCGGCACACCAACACTTATCAGTTGGCTCCCATGTCCCATCTCCCTATCAAATACAGTGTTTCTTTTGCTTAACGATCCGAATAATGATCATCTCTAAGATCTTCCGCTGAGAACCGCTGTCTGTGTATGTACACTGGATGCGTTGGGCATGTAGTACTAGGAGTTGCTGCTAAGCAAAATAACCAAGTGGGGCTGCTGATGCTGGAATAAAGTTCTCGTTGAATATCCGGCGACTTTTTCTTTAACTGAATATCTGACTAGTTGGTACTTGGTAGTACGTTCTAACAAACTCGTATAATATCCACTTCCTAACCAGATGTTCTGAAATGTCAGCGTCGCCAACATGCCCGCGGCGAGCACTTTAGGACGCACAAATGCTACGGACGCAAGCAGATGAAAGTCTCTTGCCGGCGCGGCAGGGCATGATCGAGTCAGTGCAGAGTCACCCGGGCTGAAAGATCTGCCTGCCACGGAACCTGGAGAAGTTCAGTGGCACCTGACCGGGCAGGCAATCCATGGCTACGCACTGCGTTTTTCCAGTGTCCAGATAGACCGGCCGGGGGAAAAAGTTCAGAATCAGTAAACCGCCGGTAAACGCCATGCGCCGGAGGCAATGTACCGGCCAAGAGCTGGCGGCGCCGCCAGTGAATCAGATGCCGGGCACACCAATACATATCACCTGTGGCAGTGGCGGCATGACTGTCAGTTGGCTCTGTTCTCTATCAAATACAGTGCCTGGGGTGCTCCTTTTTCTCAGCGAACGAAAAATATTAGTGTCCACTTTTCAGATGAACGAACGGAAAATATCATTGCCAGGCAGTATAGAGCATCTCCCATTGATGATGCAGATACAAAAATGCTTAACTTTTGCATCTTCAAAAGCCAAAAAATTGTCCAACAAATGTTGTAGATGCAAAAAAGATAAATACATCTTCGCCTCCCAAAAATGTAAAATACAACACTTCGAGTTGCAAATTTACTTCTCCGGATGCAGGAGATGTAAAACCCGCAAAAAAAAGAGTTGCAAAGTTACATCTTCGGATGCAGGAGATGTAAAACCCGCAGTCGCGCGCCGACCGCCAACGGCCGTTCATTCCACTTCAGCCCGTCGCCGCCCCGACCCCGACCCCATCCGCCCGCCGCTGCCCCGCTCCGCCTGTCGTTGGAGGACTGGGGTGACTCCGACAAGGAGGACGAGGGGTGTGACGACCCAGACAACGACGAGTTCTGGGAGCAGTTCCGCAGCTCCGACGATGAGGAGTAGTTTCATCTATTAGTTCGAATACGTAATATTTTAATTTATGTATGAAACTATGTTGAATTTAATGTTTAAACTATGTTGAAATGAAGTAGTAGTTGGTCGTTTACAGATTTTTACATCTTCATTTGCATCATCTGTTGGAGTTGCTGTTTTACATCTCTAAAGTACATTATATGTTGGACTTGAGACTTTTTGGAGATACAGAGAACACTTCTTGAAGTTTTTTTTACATCTCCTCTTTACATCTTCAAAATTTGCATCATCTATTGAAGATGCTCTTATGCATGTGCTCTTATGCATGTACATACACTAGATATGTTTGAACAGCTACCTCCCAAGTGGAGTTGCTGAGAGTGGAATATAGTAGTACTACTGGTTTTTTTTTTGAACAGTCACCGGGGGATCCCTGCCCACCTAAATATATTGCTCAAAAAGCTGTCAAAGTTAAGAGTTGTCCCTTAAGCTTTGGCTGATGACTTTTATAAGGGAAACAAGATCGAAAATCTAAACAAATTGACCCTGTTTATGAGGAAAACCGGGCCGAAGACTGTACAAGGAACAAGGTTGCAAAAGATGAGAAAAAATTAACGCACATCAAAGACTAAGAAGAGAAGGGAAAAGGACGCCCAAGACAAGTCATGACCTTGTATAGATTGAGGTAGAGGTCCACATTATACATCATATATACGTGCATATTGCCCTGATCAATATATCGTCCATGACCACAACTCTCTACAATATCAACGAGATTCTTCCAAATGATGCATTGTGTTCTTCGTATTGTTAGATGATGGACTTGCGTTGTAACGTGACATGGTCACGATTGTAGATGTGTGTGCGTGTGTGTTAACTTGTGTATCAAGGCAGGTGGTTAGAGGAACCGGTGCTAGTAGATATCCATGTATAGCTTGCACTAGGGGTCAAGACTTAACCACCTGCCGCCGCATCTTATATTTCTGTTGGTTATATAACACGCATACGTCCCTGCCAGGAGGCATACGCTTCATATCATCACCTCGCAATCTTATATGGTAATCAGAGCCTACCTCGAATTCATCCATGGCGAGCTCATCCACAAATACATTCCCCTCATCTCCCTTTGCACACATCGCCACAGAGAAGCTATCGAAGGGGAACGAAGCTCTCTGGCGTGCCACCGTCCTCTCTGCCATCAGGGGGGCGCAGATGGCGGGCTTCCTCGATCTGGAGCAAGAAGTGCCTCCCACGACTATCGAGGTGACCAACAGCGACGGCAAGACCAAGTCGAAGGCCACCAACCCTGAGTTTGGCACATGGTATGCTCGTGATCAACGGGTGTTTTCCTATCTGCTGACTACGCTACCTCGTGAGATGGCCATCCAAGTGGCAACCTGCCACACCGCCGCGGAGCTGTGGAACACCATGCAAGGGATGCTCACCTCGCATACCCGAGCACGGTCTGTCAACGTCAGGATCGCACTGGCGAATCTTCAGAAGGGAAACTCCACCATCACGGAGTACGTTGGTAAGATCAGAACTCTTTGTGATGAGTTGATGGCTTCACGAAAAAAGGTGGACAAAGAAGATGTGCTTTCACACATCCTTGCCGGGCTGGAGGAAGAATTCGATCCCGTGGTTTCTGCCATGTGCTCACGGGTCGAACCTGTAACCGTCCCGGAGCTGTACTCGCAGCTTCTGAGCTTCGAGACACGCATGAACCTTCGCGGGGGAGCCTCCCAGTCCTCCGCCAATGCTGCATCACGCGGGCGCTTCACCAACTTCAACAACAAGCAGAATGGCAACGGCGGCGGCGGTGGTGGTGACCGCGGTCGCTCCTTCAACAACAAACAAGCTGGCGGCGGTGGTGACCGCGGCCGGAGCTTCAACAAGCCCAACGGCGGGGGTGGCCGTGGCAATTCAGGAGGAAACGGTGGCGGCTTCAACAACAACTCCGCCGCCAAACCAACGTGCCAGATCTGTGGCAAGGTTGGGCATGTTGCTTGGAAGTGCTGGAAGCGGTACGACTCCGCTTACCAGGGAGGGGAAGAGCGCTCGGCGAATATTGCTGCTGCGCAATACGGCGTCGATACAAACTGGTATATGGACAGTGGTGCAACTGACCATATCACCGTTGATCTAGAGAAGCTCACAGTCCGGGAGAGGTACACCGGCAATGAGCAGATTCACACCGCAAACGGTTCAGGTATGGCGATTAATCATGTTGGTCATACAACTATTTATACCCCAGATCGTGAACTTCATCTAAATAATGTTCTTCATGTTCTGGAGGCCACCAAAAGTTTGATCTCTGCAAGTAAACTTGCTCTTGATAATGACACTTTTGTTGAAATTCACCCTCATTTTTTTCTTGTCAAGGATCTGGAAACGGAGAGGGTTCTACTTCGCGGCAAGGGTAGGAGAGGTCTCTATCCTCTCAAACACATCGGGGGAAATGTCACAAAGCATGTGCTAAGTGCCACCAAGCCATCTTCAGACTTGTGGCATCGACGTTTAGGTCACCCATCTTCCATTGTTGTTAGGAAGATCATTAGTGAGAATAAACTCCCATGTGTTAGCAATGATGAAAATAAGTTTGTATGTGATGCATGCCAAAAGGGCAAAAGTCACCAACTACCATATCCTCAGTCTGTGAGTGAATCAAAATTTCCTTTGGCACTTATCTTTTCTGATGTTTGGGGTCCTGCCATTGAAACTGTAGGTAGAAAGAAATACTATGTGAGTTTTATAGATGATTTCAGTAAATTCACATGGGTCTACCTCATTAAGCATAAGTCTGAAGTTTTCCAAAAATTTCATGACTTCCAAAATCTTGTTGAAAGACAATTTGATCGAAAAATCCTAGCTCTCAAACAGATTGGGGAGGGGGTATGAAAAGTTGAATTCTTTTTTTTACCAAAATAGGAATTTCTCATCATGTTTCCTGTCCTCATGCTCACCAGCAAAATGGGTCAGCTGAGCGAAAACATCGCCACATAGTTGAAGTTGGGCTATCTTTACTTGCTCAAGCCTGCATGCCCTTAAAATTTTGGGATGAGGCTTTTCTTGCTGCCACCTACTTAGTCAATAGGATGCCAAGCAAAGTTATAGACTTTGAAACTCCTCTCACTCGTTTATTTGGTGACACACCCAATTATTCTTCTCTACACATATTTGGTTGTGCATGTTGGCCAAATCTCAGGCCCTATAACACACATAAACTCCAATTTAGATCAAAACAATGTGCTTTTCTCGGTTATAGCAACCTCCACAAGGGATATAAGTGTCTAGATATCTCCACATGAAGAGTCTATATTTCCAGAGATGTGGTGTTTGATGAAAACATCTTTCGTTTTTCCACCTTGCATCCAAATGCCAGTGCACGGCTAAGAGCTGAAATTCTCTTGTTGTCACCAGATCTTTTGAATCCTACTGATCAGGGGGATAATAGTGTTGATCATATGATTAATGGTGCTACTAATCTGGATCATGATGCTGCATGAAACAGTGAAAAAAATTGGCAGAAAAAGGCACTTCATCACATGATTTTATGCAGCATATGAGTCCAAATCCGACCAGCACAGAACACGAGGGTGATTCTGCTGCAGCTGCCGATCCCGAGAGATCTGGCGGTGCAGGATCCCACGCACCTGCGGCGGCAGGCACAAATCCTCTGTCGCTGTCCCCCTCGGCTGGCGCGATCTCCTCGGCCAGCGTCTCAGCGGGCACCACGTGTCGTGGTGGGTCCGGCGCGGGCGCGTCGCCTAGCACTGGCGCCTCCCCACGCAATGATGGCTCTGGCGGCTGGGCCCACAGGCGTGTGCCTCCCGCCCGGTCGCCCGTGCGGCCACACAGTCCAACGCCCGACCGCGCTGCAACCGAGGCGGTTTCGCCCGTTCTGTCGCCTGGGCGGGCACGTGATCCCACGCCCGACCGCACAGCAGGCGAGGAGGATCCTCCTGGTTCTCTGGATGCCGCTAGTCCTGCTGGATCCGCTGCGGCTCCTGGATCTTCTGCGGATTCTGCTCCTGTACGCCCTCGTACATGAGCTCAGAAAGGTATTTTTAAACCTTTGGTTCCTAAAGATGGGACGGTCAGGTATGATAAAAAATTTAAATTTGCAAATCTTGCTGTCACTCAAGAGCCTAGAAATGTGGCAGAAGCTCTAGGAGATAAGAATTGGCAACGTGCCATGGAAACAGAGTACAATGCTCTTATGAAAAATCAAACTTGGCACTTGGTTCCTCCCAAGTCAGGGAGGAATATTATTGATTGTAAGCGGGTGTACAAAATTAAACGACACTCTGATGGCACTTTAGATAGATATAAAGCTAGGCTAGTTGCTAAAGGTTTTAAGCAACGCTATGGCATTGATTATGAGGACACGTTTAGTCCAGTTGTTAAAGTTGCCACCATTAGACTTGTTTTGTCTATTGCTGTCACCAGGGGATGGAGTCTTCGTCAATTGGATGTTCAAAATGCGTTCTTACATGGCGTTCTCGAGGAAGAGGTGTATATGAAGCAACCACCTGGTTTTGTCAATGAGACTCAACCTCAACATGTTTGTAAGTTGAACAAAGCCCTGTATGGTCTGAAACAGGCACCAGGGCTTGGTATTCACGATTGAGCACAAAGTTACAGCAACTTGGATTTCGGCCCTCCAAAGGTGATACCTCCTTGTTCTTCTTCCAGAAAGGAAAGGTGATCATTTACATGCTCATTTATGTAGATGACATAATTGTTGCTAGTTCCTCGCAAGAGGCTACCTCAGCATTGTTAAACAATTTGAAAAATGAGTTTGCACTTAAAGACTTGGGAGAGTTACATTACTTCCTAGGCATTGAAGTAAAAAAGATATCTAATGGGATTTTGTTGACGCAAGAAAAGTATGCCACTGATATTCTCAGGCGTGTGGGCATGAAGGGATGCAAACCTTGTAGCACTCCTTTGTCCACTACAGAAAAATTGTCCTTACATGAAGGGAAGCTATTAAGTCCAGAAGAAGGGACTAAGTACAGAAGTGTTGTTGGTGCACTTCAATATCTGACATTGACAAGACCTAATATATCTTTCTCAGTTAATAAGGTTTGTCAATTTTTACATGCTCCTACTACTGTGCATTGGACGGCTGTTAAGAGGATACCGCGTTATGTCCAAGGAAGTGCTGGAATAGGACTGAAAATATGTAAGTCACCATCAACTACAGTAAGTGCGTTTTCTGATGCAGACTGGGCAGGATGTCCTGATGATAGGAGATCTACTGGTGGGTTTGCTGTTTTTCTTGGTTCTAATCTCATTTCATGGAATGCAAAGAAACAAGCAACTGTCTCTAGGTCTAGTACAGAGGCTGAATACAAGTCACTAGCAAATGCTACTGCTGAGGTAATGTGGGTAGAAACCCTGCTTAATGAACTAGGAGTTGAAAGAACACACGTCTCTTGTCTATGGTGTGACAATATTGGAGCAACATATCTTTCTGTCAGTCCTGTGTTTCATGCAAGGACAAAACACATAGAGATTGATTTTCATTTTGTTAGAGAAAGAGTTGCCAGGAGGCTTTTGGACATCAGGTTTATACCAACTGGAGATCAAGTGCCTGATGGTTTTACCAAGCCCTTACAAGCTCGACAATTGCAAGTCTTCAAGAACAATCTTAACCTTGACATGTTCAGATTGAGGGAGGATGTTAGATGATGGACTTGCGTTGTAACGTGACATGGTCACGATTGTAGATGTGTGTGCGTGTGTGTTAACTTGTGTATCAAGGCAGGTGGTTAGAGGAACCGGTGCTAGTAGATATCCATGTATAGCTTGCACTAGGGGTCAAGACTTAACCACCTGCCGCCGCATCTTGTATTTCTGTTGGTTATATAACATGCATACGTCCCTGCCAGGAGGCATACGCTTCAGATCATCACCTCGCAATATTATACGTATCACATCTCCGGTCGAATCCCATGCCACTGCACTAATTTAGCTCGTCCTATTTTGTGTTTTGTTCCACAATCAACCAAGGAATATATAGAGCACATGGTGTCATATAGTACTGTATATTGTTTCTTCAAAATCAGATACGATAATATTCACGTGCACGCATTCAACAGAAGAATCTACAATTCGAATACACCAACTCTTCAATTATATGCTTTCTAGAAAATTGCACTCCAATTATGACAGTATTATGGACAAAAGCAATATACTATTTGGAGATTCACAGCCACAGGTATACGGACAGAGCTCTGTATGATTGGAGATCCGTCTGAAACTAAATTTTAGGACCGTGTGGCCCGCTGTCAACAACAACAAAAGGGGATCTGATCATCAACCACCATGAGTGATGCAGACGCACGGAGGCAGGCAATGGCGGGTCGGGCCGGCACGCGACGAGCTTTTTCCAAATCCAGGACCGAGAACTAAAAAGAACCCTAGTTGCCCCCGCCCCATAGCTCAGAGTGCCCCAGCTGTCGTGGCCGGCCGTGGCCACGCACTCTCCAAGTCCGTGACACGCAGCGAGGCTGACCATGCGCCCGCGGCTAGTGGACGTAGCCGCTGCGCGCCGTGTCCGGATGCGTGTCTGTGCTATGTGTCTTACCGTTCGCCATGACCGGGGCAGTGCATTGCTTTAGCACTAGATGTGCAGTCTAGTGAGGAAAAAGAACACTAGAGACGTACTGTGTGTGAGTGGCTGGGCTACTAATTATGCCCACTGAGGCACTGATCACAGCGTTTGACGCAGCAGAAATACAAGCCTGCATGCATGTGGCTAGTGTCAGTGCAGCAGTACATGGCTGTAATTAATTAAGCCTGTTGTAATTAAAGCGGCCAGGATTAACTAAGGTTACAGACGCAGATAGCAAAGACGGCTTGTCGATCAGACGATCATGATCATTGGACACAGCAAAAATGGGGAAGGACAGAAGGCAGGCAGAAGAAAGCGAAAGAGGGACGGACGGGCAGTGAAAGAGATGGCCACGTCTCATCCTTCGGTCGACCGGAATCCAAGGAAGCCAGATGCGGCGCAGTAGCAACAGCGATCAGATCAGATGAGAGCATCTTATCGCGGTGGAACCGGCCGGATCAGGACGCGCTCGGGCACCATCGCCGGCTCCACGATTCCTTCCTCTTTTTCTGGGACCGTCGTTTCAGTTTCGGAAGTGTTGTCCGCACGATTGCTAACGCACGAGTTGTGCTGGACGGGATTACAAGCCACACAGATAAAACAAGTAATCGAATAGTGTAGGATCGTTGTCGTGTGTTTGTCGTGCGTGGAATCATCGTGTGCATAGCAGTTCTATTTCAGTTTGCCCCGGTTTTGCTCAACGACAACATGCAAATGTCGAAGAAATATGGGATGGGTCCTACTCCTGGCACAACCCGTGGGCGGCTGCACGCAGGATTCGGATCGGCATTGCTCCCAAGTCCGAACACGCTTTTTCTCAAGAGACTTACGCATCAGTGTTGTTCACACGGAAACCGTTTGTATGTTGAGATATTTCTATATGAAGTATATAGTGAGGGACACGGACGTTTGGTTCCTTGGTGTTTCTACCTTCTATATGGAAAAAAAATAAATAATTCAATAAAAATAAAAAAATCGGAAAATATTTTTGAAATAAACCCGACCTTTCATTGTATCCCTCCGTTCCAAAATAGATGACTCAAAGTTAGTACAAAAATAGGTCATTTATTTTGGAACGGAGGGAGTACCAAAAAAAAATCCCCCTTTGACTTATTTTTAAAAAAGACATTTTTTTAGCTAAAATAGTGTGAATAGTAAGCTACGATAGCAAATAATTTTTGTCATTTTTGCCTTCAAGTTAACGTTGGTTTTTTTCATGAAGATTTATATAAAAGTGCGAAAGAAAGTCAAGTTTTTTTTAATCTAAACTATTTTGACTTTTTGTTTAATTTTAAAAAATCCTCATACAGGGTGTATATACAATCAGGTTTCGAAGTTTATTTCCGTATATAGCGAGATGCTACTAATCAAAGTACTAGGTTGTGTCCATCTAAAAAAGGAGCACTGGTTTGTGGTGCAAGAAATTGACCAGCACTTTGACACAAAATATTCAAAGCGAGTTGGCATGGGTCCTACAGTAGAATATTGGGGAGCTGACCTACCTGCCTTGAATCCAGGACCGATTCCGGTGGGCTGCCGTCCGGACCCACAGCACAGTCACCCACAACGCCCACTGGTTTGAGCGCACAGCCCCAGTTAGTTAACTCGACCAAACTCCCCACCCACTGAAGCTCGAAGTTCTCTATAAATTCTGCCCAACCCGTTGAAGCTTCTCTCAGGTTCACTCCCGACTCAAGTGACACCGTAATCTCCATCCCCTCCGCGCACCCCATTCCAAGTTTCCAACTGCTCGCGCTCCTCGAATCTCTCATGGCGACAGCAACCACAAGTCGGCCCAGCGGCCCGGTGCTGGCCATACCCAGCTACCGCTCCGCCTCACCCACCCGCGTCAAGCTCGCCGGCGGCAGCGGCGCCACCCGCTCGCCGGGCAAGTCCGTCAGCGTCTCTTCCCCATCTTCCTCCACCGGCGGTGCCCCCGCCAGGAGTCGGCGGTCCTGCATGTGCTCCTCGACGAACCACCCCGGCTCGTTCCGGTGCAGCCTTCACAAGGAGCGCAAGCAGGCGGCCCCCGCCGGCAGCAGCAAGCCGGCTTCCCCTCCGTCCATGCGCAGCGCCTGCAGCCTGGGCTCGAAGCGTATGGAAAGCGGACATTGGGCACACAGGGCCCTCGCGCCGTCCCCTGCGGCGCAGCAGTCGCAGCACCGGAGGCGTGCGGGCGGGTTCCGCCCCAGGCCGAGCAGGCTCTCCGCCGTTTCCGTGGCCGGCGAGCGTCCCAACGACAACCAGTAAAAAGAACAGCGTCGACATGACATAGCAATATGTAGTTAGGAGCTTTTCCGTTTTGACCCAGTTCGATTTCTTCCTGATCAATTTAGCTCGCCCGTAGCTGTCTGTCCATAGAATGAGCTCGTCCTCTGCTCTCCGCGGTGTAAAACGAACGCCCTTGGTTTTGGATATAACTACATGAACTTGAGTGACAAATTGGGGACACATACATGCATCTAAATCTGATCTTTGCCCCGTGACGGGAGGCTTATCCGTCCATGAATGATTTGTGTGCCGCAACAACTTTGTGCTGCTGTTTCTGTTTCTGGAGTGTGGATTGGTCTCGCCTCTGTTTCGGTTTCGGATAAGCTCTGCAAAGACATCAGTGGTGTCTCGCCGTCACTTGCTCCGGTCACGCGGTACCCGTGCGTGCCCCCGGCCGAAAGGATCAGGCGAGGCGAAACACGCGCGGGGCGGTTCGGACGAGATTTGTGTAGAACTTTCATGATCGAATCGATGAATCAACTGAGATATTTCTGTTTAATCAGTTCTGTTTCTTGGCCGGAAATGAGTTGCCCGGCACACCAACACTTATCAGTTGGCTCCCATCTCATCTCTCTATCAAATACGGTGTTTCTTCTGCTTAACGATCCTGATACTGATCATACATATAATGATCTCTAATTAAGATCTTGTGTTCAGAACCGCTGTCTGTGTACGTACACTCAGATGGTGGATGCGTTGGGCATGTACTACTAGCTGCTAAGCAAAATAACCAAGGGGGGTTGCTGATGGTGGAATGAAGTACTCGTTGAATATCCGACGACTTTTTCTTTAACTGAATATCTGACGAGTCGGTAGTACTCCGTTCTAACAAACTCTGTAAAATAGCTAACCAGAAATTCTGAAACGTCAGCGTCGCCAACATGCCTGCGCCGAGCACTTTCAGACGCCAGACTTGGTCGCGCGCGCGGACGCACAAATGCCACGGACGCGAGCAGAAGAAACTCTCTTGCCTGCGCAGCGGGGCATGATCGAGTCAGTGCAGAGTCAGCCGGGCTGGAAGATCTGCCTGGCACGGAATCTGGAGAAGTTCAGTTGCACTGGCACCTGACCGGGCAGGCAATCCATGGCTACGTACTGCGATTTTCCAGTGTCCAGGTAGGACGCGAGGGCGACCTGATAGGCCGGCCGGGGAAAAAAGTTCAGAATCAGTAAACCGCCGGTAAACGCCATGCGCCCGAGGCAATGTACCGACCCCGAGTTGGCGGCGCCTCCAGTGAATCAGCTTTTCCATCCGTGGATGATTTGTCTGGAACGTCAGCGTCCACGGCGGAGCAGGTCAACAGAACGCATGACCCGTCGGAATAACTCGATATCCACGTTCCCGTCAGAGCCCGGACTCCGTCGGACGCATAGTTGGACTTGGCGCTTCCGAAGGAAGGTCGGTCTCTTTTGCTCCAGGGACACTCTTGCCCGAGCACCAGGGCACGATCCAGTCACTGCACAGTCACTCGACCTGCAATTATTCCGAAGTCACGGAACCTGGAGAAGTTGGGTGACACCAGACCGGGCAAACAACCCATGGCTGCGTACGAGCTTGGTTGGTCCAGGTAGGACGTGAGCGCGACCGGTAATAATAAGCCGGGGAAAATGAACGTACATCGAATTGGCAAAGCGCAGGTAAACGGCCTGTGCCGGAGGCAATGTAGCAGCAAAGAGCGGGCGGCGCCGCCGGGGAGCGCCATATATGCACGTGCGCCGGCCCTAATCTCCGTCCCGGTGAGTAGCCATAAACTAGCGATGCTGCACGCCGCGCCGTCGGGCAATTGCATCACGCAGAACAGGACCGGAAGATTCGACTCGTTCTGAATTATTGCCGGTTTCTTTTTGTTGTATCGCACAAAGTGGACTACCAATTGTTCTTGTAGATGCTCTGATAAAAATCTTGCTGGGAGGTCGTGGAGTTGGAAGTTGACCTCTAAGTGGCGTGCACTGGCATGTCCCCTCGTCGACGTGTCCACGTTGACCTGTAAAAATACCCCGACTCTGCACCAGTTCTACTACTTCAGAGTATGCAACACAAAGTCTGCTTCCCTTCCCTCGGGCGCACGGGGTCCGACTTGGAGGCTGAATAATTAGTTAGAGACGATGACCTACTGTAACATCACGGCTAGCCTGTGGGAAAGGCAATGCCAACCGATCCAAACTCCTGACTTTGGTCGTTTGGATCTAGTGACAAATGCTTCCCAAATGTAGCTAGTTGGACAAAAATGTTTTAGATTTCAGATCGATTGGGGCACACACTAGTACATATAGTGCAGTGAGTCCTTTCTGTCAGAAATTCGTTACTCCTAAAGTATTGCTACTCCTAGAGAAGCTAATTCATTACTGTGGTTGATCATGGGCTAGCTAATTAGGTACAATTGAAGATTACAATGCCAAAAAAAAAAGCAGTTGCTTACGGTGCAAGACATGTATGTTTTTCATACTCGTTTCTAGAAGAATTCACGTAAATCCGATACCCATAGGAACGGCCGTCCCAATCAACTGATGCATGTGCAAATTTGATCTCAGTATACATGTCGGCCAGTCGCTATTGCCCAGTTGATCCACACGCAGCGTAACCGTAGCGACAGGGACCGGGATGGACGCTTAATTTCCCACAGCCTCACCATGTCAGTCGTCGGCCGTGCTTAAATATCTAGATATTTTACTAGGGAATTAGTTGTTGTCCCAACCTGCTGCGTCGACGCAAAGATAAAGCTTGCTGGCGATCGATCGGGCATTAGTGTCGCTTTCGTTGCTAAACATGGATATTACACCTAGTTACAGATGTACGACGTAAGATGTCGGCTGAAAGGGAGATCGAGCTTGTTAAGATTACACACGATCATAATAATTTTGGTCGCCACATCGCTTACGTAGGTGGCTCGATCCCAACAGCGTGCCGTGCCCACAGTGAGAAAGGCCAAGGCACGCCGTGCGGAGGGCGAGTCGCACCATGCCGCGCCGGACAAGCCCATGGAGGACAAGGCCACGAGGGAGAAGGGCGTGGACGATAGCCAAGCCCGGATCATGGTGAAGCGGCAAGCCCAGACGGTGTGTGTGCTCGCGGAGGAGCAAACCCAGGTTGTCAATGCCCTCACCGGCCTGCTAGGAGGAGACCGGGGCCCCATCCGACACCTCTAGCTCCGGCACCGAGCAAGTCTGCCCTCGACCCGTCTTCGAGCACTACAATCTTTACCAACCCGACAAGGCCAAGGGCAAGGACAAGGGCGACATGGGAAACTCCTTCAATAGCCTGATTTTAACTAGTAGAACATGCCTAATTTTAATAGTCCGATGACATGTATGAGGAATTCCCCTATGATAGGTCCTAGTTTGCTATGTCCAGTATGAACTATGTGCTCTGCCAATTTACCGCATTTGATGTATGTTGCATGATATTGTATGGATTTGGGCGTTTTCCTATGACGGAAATGATTAAGGACATAGATAAATGAGGGGTGACCAGACGATGCATGCAGACGCGTCCGGACACATCTACTAGGGGATCAAATTAGGACACTTGGTTGTAGATGCTCTTATCTGATCAATAAAGATTGAAACACTATTCCTTAATGAGTGCAATCCCTTTATCACATAAAAATAAGTCGCTACGGGGATGAAATCTAATTGTATTTGCACTCATATTTAACTAGAAAATGCCATGCGCATTGTCGATGGAACCGGCAAATCATATTAAGAGATATGCATAAATAGATGATTAAAAACAACAACTAAAACTAATTGAATGAAAAAACACAACAGCTTTCTCGGTTTACATCTTTAAAAAGAAACTACAAAGTACGTGGAGTGGTGTGTAAGAAGATAAAAGCTTTTGAATTGAACTTAACACAATACAATCTTTTCAAAAAAAAATGTGAAGTATGCACTATATATTTTTGCTCCAAGTATCCAACGAATACCGTCTGTGATCACACAAAAATTAGCACAAACAAATTAACTTGTGACTGATATGCATGACTTGATTGACTTGATGATTGGTCATTGTTTGCATGGACAAATTAATGCAAATTGTAACTTATGAGTAACATGCATGAGTTTTTGATGACACACAATTTCAATCGGGTGACTATGAACTATTAAGATGAAGTGAAAGACTGCATGTGGAGAGAAATCTAGTGATGGCGTTAGCTATTTAGATATACAAGATAAACACGACTTTTGGGTATTGGAGATATTAAATTTCATTGTGATTTTTTTAATCTTTTATCACCTAAGGTTTTCTTACGTCTACCTCAATATTCTTTGCAATAACATACTTCGTCCAGTCCGCATAAATGCATTTGCAATTAGCCCCCTAATAGCAGGTGAATTCAGCAAATACTCCTTAATTAGGCTAATCATGTATTACTTATCGGCCAAATATGAATTATTTATAATTCATATTTTCTATTTTTGGAGAAAATATAATTCTCTTCTGGGTCGATGTCGTAAGGGAGAAGCATTTATGTACATTAACAGATATAAAATTATAGTATCATATGAGATGCATCAAATTAATATATTCCAAAAAAGCAAAATTGTATGAAATGGATATATTTGTAATTAATTCCTGCCTTGTAGTGCTACCGAGCCCAGGCCAGTATATATATTGCATCTTCTTTGCCCATCAGCACAACCATTGTTAACTACATCTCAGACTTCAGAAAGCACATCGATTGATCCAAGGCTAGATCGTCGCAACAACCCCGATGTCGGTGTCTAAACCGGCGGATCTCGGGTAGGGGGTCCCGAACGGTGCGTCTAGGCGGATGGTAACAGGAGACAAGGGACACGATGTTTTACCCAGGTTCGGGCCCTCTTGATGGAGGTAAAACCCTACGTCCTGCTTGATTAATATTGATGATGTGTGTTACAAGAGTAGATCTACCACGAGATCAAGGAGGCTAAACCCTAGAAGCTAGCCTATGGTATGATTGTTGTTCATCCTACAGACTAAAGCCATCCGGTTTATATAGACACCGGAGAGGGCTAGGGTTACACAGAGTCGGTTATAATGGTAGGAGATCTACATATCCGTATCGCCAAGCTTGCCTTCCACGCCAAGGAAAGTCCCATCCGGACACGGGACAGAGTCTTCAATCTTGTATCTTCTTAGTCTTGGAGTCCGGCCAATGATGATAGTTCGGCTATCCGGACACCCCCTAGTCCAGGACTCCCTCAGTAGCCCCTGAACCAGGCTTCAATGACGATTAGTCCGGCGCGCATATTGTCTTCGGCATTGCAAGGCGGGTTCCTCCTCCGAATAATTTATAGAAGATTGTGAACACCAGGATAGTGTCCGGCTCTGCAAAATAAATTCCACGTACCACCGTAGAGAGAATAATATTTACACAAGTTCAATCTGCTGGCGTATTTGGTGGCGTGACGTCACTCCACAACCAAGCCTTTTCTTGAATCGTTTTTGTTGTGCCACCTCAGCGTGTTTAGCGAAGCGGTTTCCTTGGCACGTCTTGTCGGGGCAGAGATCGTGTTCCCCTTATTCCGGGATCCTCATAAATACGGACGTGGGTAACCCAACCGCGCCCGTTGCCACGCCCCTCCATCGAAGGCGGGTTCCAAACGGTCACGGAGACGGCTCTTGGTATTCTTCCTTCTTATAATGAGACCAAGGCCCGTTCTTTTTCCTCAATCGAATCCGCCCCTTGCCCCGAGTTCCAACACCCCGGGCTCCAGATTCCGGTACTTTCGACTTTCGACGATGTTCGGCTCCGACCTACGAGGCCGATGGATGCCCTCTTCCGTCACGGAAGAGGACGTGCTAAAGCTGAGAGACGCCAAGTACTTGACCTATGAGATTTCGCATAGGTTGCCTGCCCGAGGGCAAGTTATTCCTACTCCCGAGCCCGGCGAGAGCGTCGTGTTCGTGTCTCACCTCCGTCGGGGTTTAGGCTTCCCGACGGATCCCTTCGTGAGGGGGCTCATGTTTTACTATGGGCTGGAATTCCATGACTTGGCTCCGGAGTCCATCCTCCACATCTCATCATTCATTGTCCTCTGCGAAGCCTTCCTCCGCACTACCCCTCACTTCGGCTTGTGGCTCAAAACCTTCAACGTGGAGCCGAAGATGATAGAAGGGCGTCAGGCAGAGTGCGGCGGGGCGGTTATAAGCAAGAGGGCCGACGCTCCATGGCCCGAGGGCTCTTTTCAGGAGGAGCTCGGCTTGTGGCAACAGGAGTGGTTCTATATCACCGCTCCCAGGGGCAGCAGGCAGAGACCGCCGCCCTCTTCCGCTCGGGCCCTCCACAACAGTTGACGTCATGGGTCAACAAGGGGCTTAACTGGGGGCCGTCCAAAGACGTACCCCTGTTGCAGGACCGAATTCGAGGCCTCCAAGAAAGGGAGATTAATCTGGTCGTAGTGGCACGGGTTATGCTGATTCGGCGCCTTCTGCCCTGCAAACGTCGCCCCCTCCGCCTGTGGGAATTTAATCCGGAGGGGCCACGAGCTCTCCAACACTTCATGGGTTTGACACCCGCGGAGATGTACAAACTGTTCTTCGGATCGCAAGAGATGCGTCCGGACTTGACCGAGGACGCTGGCCTAAGCTGCAATCGCGCGGATACTCAAGTAAGTAGCCCTGTGTCCGGACATATTGTCCATTTATTTATCATGGGTTTGCCTTTTAACCAGCTATCCCTTGGACAGGAGTGGATAGCGCAAGCAAAACTGATACGGTGTCCGGCCCCCCTCCCTGAGACCACGCCGGATCCCGTGTTAGTCAAAATGTTGGAGGTTGCGCCTTTGGAGGAGAGCGAAGGGGGGCACAGGGAAACTACTACCTCTGCCAAGGAGGCCTTCAATAAGGGGGGAATCGAGAATCCCTCCTTCCATGGGGAGAAGAGGACCGCTTCCAAAGACCCGGAGGCCAAGGCCTCAAAGCGGGGAAGGAAATCTACGCCGGGAAGAGCCCCAGCCGCACAGTCTCCCCATAGGAATCAGCCCTCCAGCGAGCCGTAAGTAAAAAGGGGGAATTTTGTAATAGGGGACGCCCCTATATTATTTCCAAAGGTAACCGAAGTTTGCACCTTGCAGTACGGATCTCAGCCCATCTCAGCAGAGCTCATCTTCGGGGGACCTTCGTCCGGAGATGATGGAAAGCGAGACGCCTCCATCTGCTGCCCCGTCGGGCGGGGCGGACGACCCTGAGGTGTCGTCATGGAGGGTCTCCCCGAGTCCGGTGGGGCCAGAGAGTTCAGCACCCATTGGAGTACGGTCGGTGGAGCTGCAGGATTTGCAAAAAAGGGCGTCTATCTCGGAAGATCACCGCGCATTAATGAGTATGGTGATTGAGAGGATCTCATCCGCCGAAAGCGGGTTGTATGAGGCCGTCGGAAGTTTGCTGACGGGGTTTGAGGTACACAAAAAATGACATACCTTTTGACAGTTTTGCACATGGAGTGTGCCCTGTATAGATAGTAGCCCCTAAGACTTGGTATGCTGTCGAAAGCGACGGCGTGCCAAGGATCATAATCTCAGTTATAGAATGTCGCCTTTCCAGTGCAGGTGGCGGAAAGTTCGATGGCCAGCCGGACTGATGGAGTTGCCGAACTGAAGAGGCAACTCGATGTTGCGGATGCGGACATCACGCTGGTCAATAAACGACTTGATGATTCACAAGGTAGGTGGTTGCTCCGCGGTCGCCTAGTAAGGGAGCTGACGCCCATTCCTTACAATTTGTATGCTTGATGCAGATGGTGCCGCTGCTGTGGAAGACCTTCGAGCAGAGCTTGCTCGAGCCAAGGAGCAAGCCAGGAAAAGTGATGCGGCTGCCTCGAAGGCAGCGAAAGAGCTAAAAGCCGAAAAGGCTGCTCATTGCCGAAGCAGGGAAGAGATGGCCGGAATGGCCTTGAAATTAAAAGATGCTACCGACTGCTGTGAGGTTCTTGAAGGAGAACGCCGAGTGGAACAAGAGGGCCTGAAGAAGGCCGCCGCCGAAGTCAAGGATGCCCGGAGTGTGATGCAGGCTATGAAGGAGGAACTGCGTCAAGCCGGAGACATTGCGGCTGGAAAGCCCTTTCTTCTACGTAGGAAGTTGAAGGATCCGAAGTATGCTCAGCTGGGCCAGTTGTGTGGTGCGGAGGATCCTTATCTGGATTTGGCGGCGAGTGCGGCAGACGCAGTCGTGCACTTCCGAAGCCAGAAGGATCATGAAATGGAAGAGCTTTACGGGTCTCAATTCCATAGTCTGGAGCGTCCACTTCCGTTGACTGATCGGCTGGCTGAGTGGGCTGAGCTGAATAGATTGTCCGGACTTGCCATGACGGATGTGGTCGCTCATCTATGGCCGGAAAGGCCCAAGCCGAAGAGTTATTTTGGCTTGTTGCAGCAATTCCTTGGGGCGGTGCCGCATATCAAGGTGATGAAGCGGTCGGCATGCATAGAAGGTGCACGGATGGCTCTCGCCCATGTGAAAACATACTGGGCGGAGATGGATGCCACCGCTGTTGCATCCCGGGGTTCGGACAAAAGCCGATTACCCGCCGAGCACTATTTTGAGGAAGTCCTCCAGGGCGCTCATTTAATAGAGTCGTAGTGCTCGAAAGATGTTATGTTTAAATGACATGTATGATTTCTGAGATCATGTTTATAATGCAACGGCTTTTTATACTTGTGCGTTCAAGTATTGAACTATCTCTTGTGCGGCCGTATATGTATGAATAACCTGAAAGTTGCAGTCTTTGGCTTCAGCCCCCACGCACATGGTGCGGGGGTGTTTGCAAAAAAGAAAAGCGCTTTTTCACACTTAATCCAACGTCTTGATCCTTTGAAGGAGGTGATAGCATAGCAAACTAGGCAACCGGACTATAATGCTTTATCACTTTCACTTAGCCATAGGAGCTCGATGGTGGGGCTACTATATAGCCCCTAGAGGCACCGCGCTCTCCGAACTCGGGGCGCGTATGTGCCTGACCGGGAAGCGGTCCTTCGTCAAAGCGGAGGAATTCTAAACATTCCAATGGTCGATCGAGTGGTTGACCAGTCTCTCGCTATATCATGACAGTCAGTTTTTGGCTTTCTCTACTGAGGTGCTCTCCCGACCAAACCGGGGCACAATCGCAGTAGTTCTCCTGGTGTCGCGTTAGCCGATGGAGCGGAACGTAAGGCAGCAAAACACAGGAGCCGGGAAAACCCAACATTTGACCAAAGACATGATTCGGAGCTGATGCATATAAGGCCTAACTCGAGACGCCGAACACTCCCTGAGGTGTTCGGTCTTTATGATACCGGGCAGAACAATGCCCTAAGCCCCTAGTGTCCAGGTACAGGCGGGAACTTCTGACGCGGCCGATGCCAAAACGCCAGCCTCCTCCTCGGTTATGGTAGAAAACTGGGGGATGTGTATCAACAAGAGACAGTAAGAAAGGTTTACGCAGGGTCTTAATCTGAAAAGAATCCTTGCAACGGGTCCCTGCTGCACGTCTGCGCCTGTGTCTCCGTTGTGCTGTATCCTGGACGGGTGTAGCACGTGTTTCATCTGTAAAAGAGAAGGACTTAGTTTGGAAGAAATATCGTGCAAAAGTTGTATTTAAAATAAAGTATGATTTGGAAGATGAATAAAGTTGAGCTTTATTGGCTCTCATCATTTATACGCGCAGCCCCTTGTAAAGGGGTATGCGGCTGGGAAGCCCCTTGTTTATTTACGCCGGACTCGCCTAACCGTGTCCGAGGTCTGAATGACCTGTTTTTAGGGGCTTTGACCTGCAAGGTCGGATTATTGTGTGGCTGTCAAGGCGGCCTCACGTTCTCCATGGTCGAGGAACACTCGGAGTTACTCTTTAATGAGATTCTGCCGCGTGGACCAGGCATTTTAAGCGTAAGAGACGCGTATTGTGTTAAAGCGGGCGGAAGCTTCGCGTCCCAGTAGTGCTTGGGGGCCACTGTGAAATGGGGCGATATGGAAAGTGAGCTTTTCGGGACGGAGGTTGTCGGATGAACCGAACACAACCTCTAGTGGTACAGAGCCTGTTCAATTGGCTTAAAGGCCTGGCGTCACTCCTTTGAAGGAAGTGCTGCTACGGTGAATTTTGGTAGGGTCTATCCCCATTCTGCGGTCGGTGTCCTGGTATGGCAGGTGCCGCACTGTGTTTTCGCGTTATCACATGAAGTGAGTTCACTGTTTTGACTTCTAGTGGGAACGTCTTCTGTTTTCCGGCGTGTTGCTTGGGGGGTTCGTCGTCTTCGCTTGGTGTGTCGGACCCCTTGCGTTCGGCGTTAAGTCGGCCGAACTGCTTGAAGACCCAACAATCTCTAAGGGTATGGTTTGCAGGCTTCCCGGGGGTACTATGTATTTGACATATCCTATCCAAAATTTTGTTTAGGTTGGATAGCTCGTCACTGCTGTCCTTGAGGGGCAGTGTTTTACTACTCGGCCGAGAGCTTTTGAATCCGGCGTTGACCGCCGTGCTATTTGGGCCATTTTCCTTATTCCGGCGCTGATCTTTTCTGCGTCATGATTTCCCATTTCCATCCATAACTTCGGATGTACTCGGGTCGCTGGTGCTGCATCTAGCCAGCCAGCTGTCTTCCCCCGCGCAAAAGCGGGTCATGAGGCTTGTTAGTGCGGCCATTGTTCTTGGTTTTTCCTGGCCAAGGTGTCTGGCGAGCCATTCATCTCGGACGTTGTGCTTAAAGGCTGCTAAGGCTTCGGCTTCCGGACAGTCGACTATTTGGTTCTTTTTGGTGAGGAACCTATTCCAGAATTTGCGTGCTGACTCTCCGGACTGTTGAGTTATGTGACTTAAATTGTCTGCATCCGAAGGGCGGACATAAGTCCCTTGAAAATTTGCTCGAAACGCATCCTCAAGCTCTTCCCAACTTCCAATGGTATTTTCTGGGAGGCTTTTGAGCCAATGCCGAGCTGGCCCTTTGAGCTTGAGGGGTAGGTATTTTATGGCATGGAGATCGTCTCCTCTGGCCATATGTATGTGTAGGATATAATCCTCAATCCAGACTCCGGGGTCTGTTGTTCCGTCATATGCCTCTATGTTTACGGGTTTGAATCCTGCTGGAAATTCATGATCCAGTACCTCGTCGGTGAAACATAGTGGGTGTGCGGCGCCCCTGTATTTAGGTGTACCGTTGTCTTCAAACGCTCGGCGGGTTGTGTTGCTTCCTGGAGTCATCTTTTTTGGCCCATAGATAGACCTGACCGGGTCATCCGTTTTCCGAGGATCTTTATGCTGATCGTGTGTCGGCTTGTGTGCGGAGCCCCTTGCTGCTCTTAGCCTGTCATCTGGTCGTCTATCCGGCCAGGCGGCCTCTTTATTTTTTGACTGCGGGGGCTCTAAGGCCTCCTCGTCGAATTCGGGCAACAGCTTGCGCTTCGGGTAACTCTTTGCCTGGCGACTAGCGTCATATTTATCTGCGGTACTGAGTACTTTTCTCCATCTCATTCTGAGTGCGTCCTCTGCTGTTCTGAGCTTCCGCTTTTGCTTCTTCAAACTTCTTGCAGTAGCGACGAGCCTTTTATGAAGGTTCTTATCCTCTGGTGATGTGTTCGGCGTGAGATCGTCTAGGCTCTTGTTTTCGCCGGGGATGGGTTGCTTGTCCAGTTCACCGTGTTCGGATGATTGCTTGGTGGCATGTTCACCGTCCACTGCTTCGCCCTGCTCTAGGGCCGGGTCTGTATGGGTGCCGTTTTTATCGAGGCGGGACTTCGGGCGGCGCTTGCATCGCCGTTTTGGTTGTTTGTTGGGGGAGTTATCCTTCGCCACGTCCCGTTGTTCCTCATTATCGCTTCATTGTGGTGTATCCACCATGTATACGTCGTGAGTTGGGGTGGCTTTCCAGTGCCCGATAGGTGCTGGTTCTTGGTCGTCTCCGGCATCGTCGTCCATACAGTCGATGTCTTCGGAGTCGAAGTCTAGCATGTCGGTTAGATCGTCGACAATGGCTACTAAGTGGGTGGCGGGTGGGCGTTGAATTTCTTCATCGTCCGCATCCCAACCGTCCTGACTGAAGTCCGGCCAGGGCTCTCCTGATAACGAGAGATACTTTAGCAAACTCAAGATGTCGCCGAAAGGTGAGTGTTGAAAGATGTCCGCGGCGGTGAACTCCATGATCGGCGCCCAATCGGATTCGATTGGAGGGGGCGCGGGAGGCTCGGAGTCCGGCGAAGAGTCCGGCACCTCGGAGTCACGGGCTTCACGAGGGACAAGATTAGTGTTCGGCTCTATCGCCATAGGGGTTGCAGCCCCCGAGGCGGTGTCTAGCCATCCGTCCTCGATCTGCACAGCCGGCTCCAGATTGAAGATTGGAGCGGACTCGAGTGCGGCCTCCAGGGTACTGTCCGGCTGCAGAGCTAAATCATGCCCATCGTGACAGTGCGGCGCGCTTGTCTGTGGCTCGAATCCATCGAAGATGAAGTCCCCGCGGATGTCAACCGTGAAGTTCAAACTTCCAAATCTGACCTGACGGCCAGGGGCGTAGCTTTCGATCTGCTCTAGATGGCCAAGCGAATTGGCCCGTAGTGCAAAGCCCCCGAATACGAAGATCTGTCCGGGGAGGAAGGTCTCACCCTGGACTGCGTCGTTGATGATGATCGAAGAAGCCATCGAGCCTATCGGTGACGACACAGAGGAACTCTCAATGAAAGCACCAATGTCGGTGTTGTCGTGGTCCTAAGTCTGACAGTAGAATGGGGGGTAGGTATGGAGAGGCAAGATCCTAACTATGGAGTAGTTGTACACATGAGTGTTTAGCGAGTTCAGGCCCTTCTCGGAGGAAGTAACAGCCCTACGTCTCGGAGCCCAGAGGCGGTCGACTGATCTCTGTGTATATGAGTTACAAGGGTGCGAACCCTTCTACCAGTGGAGGGGGGTGGCTTATATAGAGGACGCCAAGACCCCAGCCAGCCCACGTTAGCAGAGGGTTAAAGTACATTAAGGTCGGGCATTACTGGTAACGCCCTGAATAAAGTGCCATCATGACCATTAAGACTACTTAATTACAGACCGTTTAGATGCAGAGTAGACCCTGAACTTCTGATGGTCGAGTGAGCCTTCATGGTCGAGTGTCTTCTAGCCGGTCGAGTGGAGCCTCTCTTTGTCGACTGAAAGGTAGCTTCGTCTAAGGATGTCCTTGGGCATGGTATCCTGGATAGGTCCATGACCCTACCCTAGGTACATAACATCATCATTAGCCCCCGAATGGATCGAGGTTCAAGTGAGGAAGGAGTTGGTGATTTTCTCCGACTCATTTTCCGTGTTTTGATTGAGTCGTATCTTGGATCGGTGATCTTCCTTTCGACGCTGGCGTCAACTTGTACTTCAGTCGCCTTGATCCATTCTTATCTTCTGTCGAGTGGACTTTTGGACTTGGTGAACTTCCGAGCGACGGATCGTGGGAAGGATATTGTCTGACAGATCGATCTGGTGTTAGCGGATTTTGCGGGATCTGAAATTTGGGAAGCGCGCGAAGCGGGGCGATCCGTGGCAATCGGGCGGGATAAGGCATGGACGCCTCGATTTCCGTGCCGCCTTTTTCGCCATGTATCATGCATGCGCGACTATTTCGGGATGTGACAGGTCTGCTCAGACCCACTCGTCAGCCACTCGGAAGCGCCCTTATATAAAGCGTCGGGGAAGGGTTTTTGAACAGTGCCCCCCCATTCTCCTCTCTTCCCTCTCTGCTTCCGCCCACAGCGCCTGCTCCCACCTCCGCCTCATCCGCCTCTCGAGCGCTTCGCCGGTGATAATGGTGAAGGAAAAGACGGTGGCTCTGGAGCGCGCGAAGAAGGCGACGGCGACGGGGCAAGCCAAGGGGAGACCGTCCAGTCGGGGCGGATCTTCGTGGAGGTCCCGCCTGCTGAAGGGTTGGGTCCAAGGGGATTGGATCCACTCGACCATCACTGAGAAGGACCTCAACGACCTGGCCAATGAGGGACTGATCCCCCACGGGTCAGCGAGGCTCGCGGGGTCCGAGTCTCAACCGCAGCCGCAGGAGGGTGAGTGTGTTCTCTTAGCTACTCACATAGATCGTGGTTTCTCTCTGCCGCCGAGTGTCTTCTTCCGAGGGTTTCTGAATTTCTTTGGGGCACAACTCCATCATTTTAATCCCAATTCCATCGCCTATCTTGCTGCCTTTGTGTCCATGTGCGAGAACTTCCTGGGTTGCCGACCGCACTGGGGTCTCTTCAACTACATATTTACCTGCCGCTCGCAGATAGTGAAAAAGGCGAGTCCGGACGATGAGAGGACCAAGGTCATTCAGATGTGTGGGGGTCTTGGGATTCAGTTGAGGAACAAAAGCACTTTCCCAACCATGACCCTTCCTGAGTCGGTCAGAGGGTGGCAGTCGACTTGGTTCTACTGCCAAAACAAGTCAACGCCGGGACAGTCGACCGGTCTCCCTCCGTTCTCCATGGACCGAGTGGACAAACCATCTTCTCTAAAGGTGCTTCCCGAGGAGAAAGCCGAGTTAAAATGTTGATGGAGCGCGTGGTCCAACTCGTTTGGGACGGGGTGACGGGCATGGACCTTTTGGAAGTCTTCCTTAGGCGGCGCATCCAACCGCTTCAGTACCGAGGCCACCCGATGTGGTTGTACTGTGGTACCGAAGACACCACTCGGGTCCATCCAGAAGCAGTCGACGACACCACGCTGGAGAGGTGGGTGGCCACCATCACAGGGAACAAGGACAACCCTCGAGGGGCTAGGAGGATCCCGCCACTCGACTGTACTTATACGCCGGACAAGGTATGACCACTTATCTCTGATTGTGATCTGGCTCTATCCTTTCTGCTTTGCCACGAATTGGTCGATTGATCTTTGCTTTGCCTTGTTATCTGACAGGCCACCACCGAGCTATACTTGATGCCCAATGGGGCGCAGACGCCGACTGAGGAGGAGGAAGGAAGCGGGGGCGAAAGCCCGGAGGAGTGGGACTCGAATGCTGACGATGACAACGAGGACGACGACTCTGATGAGGAGGAAGATGAGGAGGAGGAGGAGGAAGTTGTGCCTCCTCGCTCGGAGAGACGTTCGAAGCTCGCCCATGATCCCGCGACTGAGCGCGGTAAGGGGGTGGCGACCGCTACCCAGTCGACCAAGCGCCCTCGGACGGCTTCTCCGGCGCCGACTGAGAAGGCCCTGAAGCAATCTCGAGTGGCACCGTCGAAACCCGCGAAGGTCTTGCCGAAGATGAAGATGGTGATTCCCACAATCTCAGGGTAATGGTAACTTCGAGCTTTCCCCATTTCATGAACATGTTCTTGGTCGACTTATGGGTCAATCGACTGTTTTTTTGGAACTGCAGCGCTGCTACTTCCGACACTTCGGCAAGGGCCGAAGACCACGAGATGGAGGATGCCGCAACTTCAAAGCCTGGTATGACTCTTGTGACGCCATTTTCAGTCGACTGACTCATTGTCTCTAATTTTGATTCTTTCTGCAGTTTCATCTAACATTGTTATTGACCTTCCTGACGACGACGACGAAGAACCACCACGGCCGAGGAGGAGCAAGAAAACGTCTGCTGGCAAGGCGACTCAGGATGTGCCGGCACCCGAGCCGTTGGTCGCGGAGGGAGACAATGTCACTCGACCCACCGTTACTTTTGCGGTGCCGTTGACGAGTGCTCGCCCTTTGTCGTCGAGTGCCGCTCAACCCTCGCTTTTCTCCACCTACCCCATTCCAGAAGACCAAGCTAGCGCTGCTAGAGAAGCAATACGCCAAGCGGGGGTCATGATGGAGCAAGTGAAGGCTATACGAGAAGCTAGCCAGGCAGCCTATGACGCCAGTTCGGCTCTTCAAAGTAACGTTTAGGTCAGTCGGTCACTGCCTGTTCTGTTAGGATATGATATCTGCAAGCTCTTCTTTCTGCAATCCTTGGGGTTTGTCCTACACCCACTGGGTGTGTCAATTGAAAATCCGGATGAATGGGGGCACGCTGAGTGCACCCACTGGGTGTAGTCCCCAAGGCTATGGTCGACTGCTGGCAGTCGACCATATGCTTTATGTCTTGAGTTTTTTCTTACTCGTCTAGACCGAATAGATTCATAGACCGGTGGGGGCACGCTGAGTGCACCCACTGGGTGTAGTCCCCAAGGCTATGGTCGACCGCTGGCAGTCGACCATAGGCTTTATGTCTTGAGTTTTTTTTCTCTTTTTTGTTGGTCGACTGGTCGACTTTAACCGATGAAACTAGTGGGGGCACGCTGAGTGCACCCACTGGGTGTAGTCCTCACTCTGTGCATTTTAAAACCGAACCGAAAAACCATACCAAAAATAAACCGAACCGAACTGATTTTTTTGTTTTTATGGTTTCTGGTTTCGGTATGGTATGAATTTTTCATACCGATTTGAACTTTGGTTTTTATGGTATATACCGAAAAACCGAATGGTTAACCGAATGAACCGAAGTAAAAGATAAATTTATATTTCTTGAGATGAACAACCGTACAAGTTGTCATTTTTCTTGTACATGAGTCAAATTCACTACTAAGCACCAACATTTTTCTTGTAACATTGTCATTTTTCTCTTTTTAAAATGCTAAGCACGTCCATAACCATCAACAGATGAATCAATGCATGCATATATACTTATATATATAGTCATATACTATTTGTGTAAAATAGAATGTGTTTTGAGTCATAAATTTGCAAATTATTATTAGGTCATTTTCAAATTCGCGTCAACTTTGGTTTTTATGGTATATACCGAAACCATACCGAAATAATTTGGTATATACCGAAACCGAAACGTATTTTAATTTCATACCATATTTACCGAAGTATTAATACCGTACATACCGAAAAACCGTATAAACCGAACCATGTAAACCGAATAAACCGAACGCACAGGGCTATGTAGTCCCCGAGACTATGGTCGAATGTTCGCATTCGGCCGTAGTCTTAGAAACGTTATGATTTTTCCTTATTCACTCGGAAGTGAATTGTCTTTGACATTTGTCGATTGGTTCTTCTTAGAAATCTTGTGACCTTGCGGCTCGTTATACTGAGTTGGAGAACAAACACATTCAGCTTGAGCTCGATCTGAAACTAGTCCAAGAAAACTTGACGAAGGCGAAGGAGGAAGCTAAAGGTATGCTTGGTGAGGCTTTTGACGATTGCCTTTGCCTCTCACTTGCTTCCCAATTTAATCTTCACTGTAACTTTGCAGACAAAGTGAGGGATGCCCTGAAGAAACAAGAGCTTGACTTGGCTGAGATGCAAAAAACTGCTTTAGAGAAGACCAAGCTTGCTGATGAGAAGCTGGCTTCAGTGACCAAGCTTCAAGAAGAAAACACCAATCTGAAAGCTGCTCTTGATGCTGCCAACTAGGAGGTCAGTCGACTAAAAAACGACAAGACCACCCTGACTGATAAGGCCAGTGAATTGAAGAGAAAGAAGAATGATCTAGAAGCTTATCTGGGTGGGCTCGCAAAGAAGTTGTTCTCATGCTTGAAGGTAACCCTTTGTTATCAACCAAATAGTTTAACTGTAACCTCCGGCTGTTTGTCTTGACTCGGTGGTCGTGTTTGCAGAATTTTGTCAGAACTTCGAAGAGGATACTGGTCGACTGGAAGTAAACCTTGACCCCATCAACTCTCCCGTGAACGATGAAGTCGCCATGAACGTGCTCCGGCTGGAATCTCGTGTTGCTGCTGTCACCGATTATCTTGCAAGGCTGAAGGTCGCAACTTCCCGCATCGACACAACACTCTGGCCAAGAGAGATGCTCCAGAACGACCTCGAGTCTCTGATGACTCGACTGAACGAGGTCCCAAGTCGAGTGCAGGAGTGGAAGAAGTCTTCGGCCAGGTGCGGTGCGGATGTTGCTCTATCTCTGGTCCGCGTTCACTGCAAGGATGCACGAGAGGACAAGCTGGTGGCCCTTAGGGTGGCTAACACCAAGAAGCATGACTTCATATCTTTCATGGAGACCTTCATTGCCGCTGCCACTCGGATTGCAGATGGAATTGATCTGGACGAGTTTGTGGCACCTTCCAGCCCTCCGCAGGAGGGGTAAAAAACTTATGAGCTTGATACTTTAAATTTGCCTCGATATGCCGAGTGAGTTCTGTAACCGACAAACCTTAACAGGCCTAGCGCCTGAGCACTTTCGGTTCCGTTAGGTGTTATCAGAACTTGGATTCGTTGCTGAATATGTTTGCATTTGGTTTGAGGTGTCTTTTGCAGGTTTAAAGCGAAGCGCTTATTGCAATCGACTTGTTCCCCAATACTCTTAGGCGAGCACTGGGCTGCAGCTAAGCCTCCGAGTGGGAGGTCTACTCTCCACTCGGTAGGATTTAGATACTTAGGCGAGCACTGTGCTGCAGCTAAGCCCCCGAGTGGGAGGTCTGCTCTCCACTCGGTGGATTTCAGATACTTAGGCGAGCACTGGGCTGCAGCTAAGCCCCTGAGTGGGAGGTCTGCTCTCCACTCGGTAGGATTTCAGATACTTAGGCGAGCCCTGGGCTGCAGCTAAGCCTCCGAGTGGGAGGTCTGCTCTCCACTCGGTAGGATCTCAGATACTTAGGCGAGCGCTGGGCTGCAGCTAAGCCCCCGAGTGGGAGGTCTGCTCTCCACTCGGTAGGATTTCAGATACTTAGGCGAGCGCTGGGCTGCAACTAAGCCCCCGAGTGGGAGGTTTGCTCTCCACTCGGCAGGATTTGAATTGGTGGCGTAGCTCGGAAAGAGAGGGTAGCAGTCGACCTGCACCTCGTCCTCCTTGCGAAGCGCACGTTGTATTCGTACTTAGGCGAGCGCAATGCTGCAGCTAAGCCCCCGAGTGGGAGGTCTGCTCTCCACTCGGTAGGATCTCAGATACTTAGGCGAGCGCTGGGCTGCAGCTAAGCCCCCGAGTGGGAGGTCTGCTCTCCACTCGGTAGGATTTCATTTGTCTTAGGCGAGTACTTGGACTGCAGCTAAGCCTCCGAGTGGAAGGCTGGCTTACCACTCGGTAGGATTTTATTTGTCTTAGGCGAGTACTTGGACTGCAGCTAAGCCTCCGAGTGGAAGGCTGGCTTACCACTCGGTAGGATTTAATTTGTCTTAGGCGAGTACTTGGACTGCAGCTAAGCCTCCGAGTGGAAGGCTGGCTTACCACTCGGTAGGATTTTATTTGTCTTAGGCGAGTACTTGGACTGTAGCTAAGCCTCCGAGTGGAAGGCTGGCTTACCACTCGGTAGGATTTTATTTGTCTTAGGCGAGTACTTGGACTACAGCTAAGCCTCCGAGTGGAAGGCTGGCTTACCACTCGGTAGGATTTTATTTGCCTTAGGCGAAACGGATTTCGCAGCTAAGCCTTCACGTGGGAGGCTGGCTCACCACTCGGTTAGGATTTTTTTTACATACTTGAGCGAATCGGATTCGCAGCCAAGCCACCCACTAGGGATTATTTTGAGTAGACAAAAGGAATAACGATTACAGGGAAGATTATAAATCTCTTATCTTTGATCAAAAAACTATAGAAGTACTTTTATTACAACTCGTCTGAGTGAATACTTAGGTGTAGAAGGGACGGAGAAGTTCCGCATTCCAAGCTCGGGGCTCGTCGATCTGATGCTCGACATTGTAAAGACGGTATGCTCCATTGTGGAGAACCTTGGTGACGATGAAGGGACCTTCCCAAGAAGGAGCAAGCTTGTGTGGTTTCTGCTGATCCACTCGGAGAACTAAATCTCCTTCCTGGAAGGCTCGACTCTTCACGTTTTTGGCATGGAAGCGACGCAAGTCTTGTTGGTAAATTGTCGATCTGATCAGAGCCATCTCCCTCTCTTCCTCTAACAGGTCGACTGCATCCTGCCGCGCTTGTTCTGCTTCTGCTTCATTGTAGAGCTCGACTCAAGGAGCATTGTGGAGAAGGTCACTCGGTAAGACTGCTTCAGCCCCATAAACCAAGAAGAATGGAGTTCTCCCAGTCGACCGGTTGGGCGTGGTCCTTAAGCCCCAAAGTACTGAGGGAAGTTCGTCGACCCATGCACCAGCCGCATGCTTAAGATCACGCATTAAACGGGGCTTCAACCCTTTGAGGATCAAACCGTTGGCTCGTTCAGCTTGTCCATTCGACTGTGGGTGAGCGAGTGAAGCGTAGTCGACTCGTGTGCCCTGGGATGTCCAGAAGGCTCTGAACTCTTCGGAGTCGAAGTTTGACCCATTGTTAGTGATGATGCTGTGCGGGACCCCATATCTGAATATCAATTCTCTGATGAAGCTGACCGCAGTACCGGCATCGAGGTTCTTGATGGGTTTGGCTTCGATCCACTTAGTGAACTTGTCGACTGCTATCAGCACATGGGTAAAACCGCTTCTGCCTGTTCTCAAAGGGCCGACCATATCTAAACCCCATACTGCAAAGGGCCAGACGAGTGGTATAGTCTTCAAAGCTGACACGGGCTTGTGCGACATATTGGAATAAAATTGACACCCCTCGCACTTGTCGACTATCTCCTTAGCCATTTCGTTCGCTCTTGGCCAATAAAATCCGGCTCGGTATGCTTTGGCCACGATGGTCCGAGAGGACGCATGGTGGGCACAGGTCCCTGAGTGGATGTCATCAAGGATTATTCGACCTTCCTCTGGCGTTATGCATTTCTGACCAACTCCAGTCGCGCTTTCTCTGTACAACTGTCCCTTTATCACAGTAAAGGCTTTAGATCAGCGGACGATCTGTCGAGCCTCTTCTTCGTCCTCCGGGAGCTCTTTCCTCAAGATATACGCGATATATGGTACTGTCCAATCTGGAGTGATCACAAGAACTTCCATGACCAGATCGACCACTGCTGGGACTTCAACCTCAGTCGGGTCCATGACACTCTTAGGCTGCGGGGCTTCATCGGTAAAAGGATCTTCTACGACCGACGGAGTGTGGATATGTTCCAAAAACACATCACTAGGGATGGCTTCTCTCTTGGATCCTATCTTCGCCAGATCGTCAGCTGCTTGATTTTTCAGTCGGGGTATGTGGTGGAGTTCTAACCCGTCAAACTTCTTTTCGAGCTTCCTCACTGCATTGCAGTATCCAGTCATGTCTGGGCTTCTAACGTCCCACTCCTTCATTACTTGATTGACCACCAAATCTGAATCGCCGTAGACCATAAGGCGACAGACGCCGAGTGAAATGGCCATGCGTAATCCATACAAGAGTGCTTCATATTCTGCTTCATTGTTGGAGGAATCAAAGTGGATCTGGAGCACATATCTGAGCTTGTCTCCTCGGGGGGAAACCAAAACAACCCCAGCACCAGAACCATTTAACATTTTAGAGCCATCAAAGAACATGGTCCAATGCTCGGAGTGGACTTGAGTCGGCTGTTGTTGCTCAATCCATTCGGCAAGGAAATCTGCTATAGCCTGGGACTTAATGGCTTTCTTTGCTTCGAATTTGATATCAAGGGGAAGGAGTTCAATCGCCCATTTAGCCACTCGACCAGTTGCATCTCTATTGTGCAGAATCTCTAACAATGGTGCGTCGCTGACGACTGTAATGTCGTGATCAAAGAAATAATGAGCAACCTTCTTCATGGTCATGTAGATCCCATATACGAGCTTCTGATAATGAGGATATCTTTGCTTCGATGGGGTTAAAACTTCAGAGAGATAATACACTGGGCGCTGGACTTTGAAGGCTTTCCCTTCTTCTTCCCGCTCGACCGTAAGTATTGTACTGACGACTTGACCTATGGCTGCAATGTAAAGCAACAGAGGCTCTTTGCTGATTGGAGCAGCAAGCACCGGCTGGGTGGAGAGCAGAGTTTTTAACTCGGCAAACGCTGCATCAGCTTCTGGAGTCCACTCAAACTTGTCTGCCTTTTTCATCAGTCGGTAAAGGGGAAACGCCTTTTCACCGAGGCGAGAGATGAATCGACTTAACGCGGCCAAGCATCCAGTAAGTTTCTGGACGTCGTGCACACGCGCAGGGCGTTTCATTCGGAGTATGGTGCCAACTTTTTCTGGGTTAGCATCGATTCCTCGTTCGGAAACGAGAAAACCAAGTAACTTTCCACCAGGTACCCCGAATGTGCACTTTGAAGGATTGAGCTTAATATCATACCTCCTGAGATTGGCAAATGTTTCAGCTAAGTCAGTCAATAGGTCGGAACCTTTTCGCGACTTGACCACTATATCATCCATGTACGCTTCCACATTCCGACTGATTTGAGTGAGTAAACACTTTTGAATCATTCTCATGAACGTGGCTCCGGCGTTCTTGAGGCCGAAAGGCATGGTGATATAGCAGAAGCACCCGAATGGAGTGATGAAAGCTGTTTTGATTTCGTCAGGCCCATACAGATGGATCTGATGATACCCGGAATAAGCGTCTAGAAAAGACAATCTCTCGCATCCCGCGGTCGAGTCGACAATTTGGTCGATGCGAGGGAGAGGAAAATGATCTTTCAGGCAGGCCCGATTGATATGTTTGAAATCAATGCGCATGCGAAGGGAATTGTCCTTTTTGGGAACCATGACGACATTGGCGAGCCACTCGGAGTGGTATACCTCTCGGATGAACTCTGCTGCAAGAAGCCGAGCCACCTCTTCACCAATGGCTTTCTTCTTCTGAACGGCGGACCGTCGAAGATGTTCCTTAACAGGCCTTGCTTTTGAGTCGACTCTAAGGCGATGCTCAGCTAGTCCCCTGGGAACACCCGGCATGTCAGCTGGCTTCCATGCGAAGATGTCCCAGTTCTCACGGAGGAACTGGATGAGCGCTTCTTCCTATTTGGAGTCGAGTATTGTGGAAATATGGGTCGGAGCTGCATTGGGGTCAGTCGGGTGGATGTGAACTGGCTTCGTCTCACCGGACGACTGAAATGCTGACTCTGTGGCGGGCTTCTTAGCCTGCAGTAAATCACTCGGATCTGCATCCTTCTTGTATCCCTCTAGCTCTACTACTGTTATCTGTTCATCCGCAATCTTCGAGCCTTTCTGGAAACACTCTTCTGCTTTCTTACGGTTGCCAGTGACTGTGATCACGCCTTTGGGGCCAGGCATCTTTAACTTGAGGTATACGTAACATGGTCGAGCCATGAAGCGGGCGTAGGCTGGTCTTCCCAAGATAGCGTGGTAGGCGCTCCAGAAATCTACGACTTCAAATGTCAGCTTCTCTTTGCGGAAATGCTTCGAGTCGCCGAACACCACATCCAGGGCTATTTGGCCGAGTGACTCAGCCTTCTTTCCTGGGATGACTCCGTGAAAACTCATGTTGCTGGAACTGAGCCTGGACATCGGAATGCCCATTCCCTTGAGCGTCTCTGCATACAGTATATTCAACCCGCTGCCACCATCCATCAATACCTTCGTTAGTCGAGTGCTTTCGATGACCGGGTCGACCACCAGTGCTTGCCTCCCAGGGGTGGCAATATGAGTAGGATGGTCAGACTGGTCGAAAGTAATGGGAGTTTGTGACCATCTCAGATAGTTTGGTGTCGCCGGGGCAACCATATTGACCTCACGGTTGATCACTTTCAGTCGACTTTTGCTCTCCACATCAGTAAAAATCATCAGAGTGGAGTTGACATGAGGGTACTCTCCATCACTGTCCTCCTTGTCCTCAGCCTTGTCCGACTCCTTCTCTTTGTCCTTAGGCTGTTTCCCTTGGAACTGCTGGATTAAGAGCCGGCACTGGCGAGTGGTATGCTTTGGGTAGATGAAGTTACCCTCTTCGTCTTTCTTCATGTGGATATGACACGGCAGATCCATCACGTCATTACCTTCCTTATCTTTCACCTTCTTGGGGTTCCAAGATCCTTTGGGCTTCCCTTTGAATTTGCCCTGCGTCACGGCCAGAGCCTCTCCAGGAGCTGCTGGCTCGGCCTTCCGCTTTTGCTTCCGACTGGAGTTTCCTTTATCCGACTGACTCGGCTTGTACTTGCCGCTCCGGAGTTGGTCCTCTTCTTCGCCGTTGGCGTACTTGGTGGCTATTTCCATCATCTGACTCAGGGTCATATCTCCAGTTCGACCAAACTTCAGGCTCAACTCTCTGTTCTTGACACCATCCTTGAAAGCGCAAACCGCTTGATGATCTGACACATTCTCTACAGTATGATGTAAAGTGATCCACCTCTGGATGTAATCCCTCAGTGTTTCACTCGACTTTTGTACACAAACTTGCAGCTCAGTCAATCCGGCGGGTCGCTTGCAAGTTCCCTCAAACGTCCCGACGAACACTCGAGAAAGATCTTCCCAGGTGTAAATGCTGTTGGGAGCTAACTGATTCAACCACGCCCTGGCCGAACCTTCTAGCATAAGTGGCAAATGCTTCATGGCCACCTCGTCATTACCGCCACCAATCTGAACAGCCACTCGGTAATCTTCGAGCCAAGTTTCAGGCTTAGACTCTCCGGTGAACTTGCTCACCCCAGTCGCCAACCTGAAGTTGGGGGGTATCACTGCGGCTTTGATTGCCCTGCTAAAATATTCTGGGCCTGAAACGTGGACTCGGCTGCTTGCGGGCACATCTCTGTCATAACCACCTCTATGAGCTCTGTTCCGGTCGACCAAACCTTGCACGATGATGGACCTCACATCAAAGCCTGGCTCTCTGGGGTCGACTGGAACCCTCCGCCCAACACTGAGCTGGCGTCTGTCATCTTGCTGTCGATGGGCGTTAGACCCACTTTTCAGAGGAGGAGTGGGCACTCGACGCCTGTCATCACGATCAAATCAATCATCATAGTGGTCCCGCCGGCCTTCACGTCCCACGCGCCTCGGAGGCGACCTTGGACTATGAGCCGACTGAACAGTATTCGCAGCGATGGATCGACTGTGAATCCTGTTGCGCGACTGTGACACCGCTGAATTCTGATCTCCTGCCGCACGGAGCAAATCTCTAATCTGCATCAAGCCTCTTCCAGCCTCCGACTGAGAGGGTTGAATTGACTCTGCTATGCGGGTTGCAGCTGCCAAATTCTGAATTGGGGTTCGATATACCTGAGTTGGTTGCGGAAAGAGCTGACGTCGGTTGGAGTTGGTAACCCGTTGACGCGCGTGCTCGTCGAGTGCTCGTTGAAGGTTCTCCAGTCGAGTGCGTTCAGCCAGGTTGGCTAAACGCGCCTCTTCCAGGGCACGAGCCTCAGGTGTTTCAACTGCAATGGGAGTATGCAGGGCATCCATGTTCCGGCGGCGAAGTTCTTCCCTCTGCTGGGAAATGAGTGGCTCGGGTTGGTACTCTTCATGGGCCTGAGCGGGGTCGTCCTTGTCGTCCATCCCGTCGCCGCGGGGGAAACTGGGAGGACTACGGGGCCCGTTGACCATCAGGACCTCCGCTGCTGGATCACTGTTATCGCACTCGGATGCAGTCTCTACGGAGCCAGTCGAACAGGGCATAGAGAGATTCGTTGGGCTCAATCGCTGCGACTTGGGTGGTGGATGATTGGCGAGCCACCGCGTGTCTCACCCATCGCTGGAGCCTCGACCGACCAGAGCGCTTGCGCTGGTGGGAGACAGGGAGGAAGGACGGCGCAAGAGTCAACCGGTATGGAGTCGACGGCTGCCGCAGTAGGACGCCGCGGACACACGCCCGAAAGTGCATCGCCCCGCGGACAGGGAGCGCGTCGATGTCGAATGGTGCCTCCTGGAGCCAAGCAGAGTCGTCGGCGATGAAAGTGAGCGCACCGAGACGGATCTCGTGGCCCTCGACCAGAGCTCCGCCGGAAACCATGATGAAGGCGATCGGACAAATTGCAACTTCTCCAAAAAAGTCACTAAGACACCTGCCCCACGGTGGGCGCCAACTGTCATGGTCCTAAGTCTGACAGTAGAATGGGGGGTAGGTATGGACAGGCAAGATCCTAGCTATGGAGTAGTTGTACACACGAGTGTTTAGCGAGTTCAGGCCCTTCTTGGAGGAAGTAACAGCCCTACGTCTCGGAGCCCGGAGGCGGTCGACTGATCTCTGTGTATATGAGTTACAAGGGTGTGAACCCTTCTACCAGTGGAGGGGGTGGCTTATATAGAGGACGCCAAGACCCCAGCCAGCCCACGTTAGCAGAGGGTTAAAGTACATTAAGGTCGGGCGTTACTGGTAGGGCCCTGAATAAAGTGCCATCATGACCATTAAGACTACTTAATTACAGACCGTTTAGATGCAGAGTAGACCCTGAACTTTTGATGGTCGAGTGGGCCTTCATGGTCGAGTGTCTTCTAGCCGGTCGAGTGGAGCCTCTCTTGGTCGACTGAAAGGTAGCTTCGTCTAAGGATGTCCTTGGGCATGGTATCCTGGATAGGTCCATGACCGTACCCTAGGTACATAACATCATCAGGTGTCAAAACCGGCGGATCTCGGGTAGGGAGTCCCGAACTGTGCGTCTAGGCGGATGGTAACAGGAGACGAGGGACACGATGTTTTACCCAGGTTTGGGCCCTCTTGATGGAGGTAAAACCCTACGTCCTTCTTGATTAATATTGATGATGTGTGTTACAAGAGTAGATCTACCACGAGATCAAGGAGGCTAAACCCTAGAAGCTAGACTATGGTATGATTGTTGTTCGTCCTACGGACTAAAGCCATCCGGTTTATATAGACACCGGAGAGGGCTAGGGTTACACAGAGTCGGTTATAATGGTAGGAGATCTACATATCCGTATCGCCAAGCTTGCCTTCCACGCCAAGGAAAGTCCCATCCGGACACGGGACGGAGTCTTCAATCTTGTATCTTCTTAGTCTTGGAGTCCGGCCAATGATGATAGTTCGGCTATCTGGACACCCCCTAGTCCAGGACTCCCTCACCCGACAACCATGAACCATTCTCCTCCTTGTGTCTATTGCCACCATCATCTATGCCGTTGCTACACCATCCACAGCAAACCTGGGGTTTTGGCACAAGATCAAGAACATTAACGACCCACATATCCAGGACCTTGGCAAGTGGGCAGTATTGGAGGACACCAAACAAGAGGAAAATGACAGGGCTCAAGTTCCACAAGGTGGTGAGCTGTGTAGAGCAGTTTGTACATGGCGTAAATTATCGGCTCGTCATCAAGGCCCTTGAAGGCGATGGCACACATGCCACTTACGATGCAGTGTTGTTCGAGGAGGACTTGAGTAACCCGAAGACACAGAAGCTCTTATATTTCATGCTAGCAAACTGACCAATGCCCAACCGATGCTATTTAGACTAGTCGTAATATTTTGGATGTAATAAGAAATTTCAAGGAATTATATCCCTTGAAAAAGAAATTTCAAAGAATTGATGTGGCATTTCTACCTAGCATATTATGGAAAAAAATTATGATTGGCAACACTCAATGTTTTACCTTTTTAGGCGATAGTGAGGGTATCACTAGTAGAAAACAGGGCATTTGTTCCGGTTCGTAAGGGCCTTTAGTCCCGGTTCATGAACCGGGACTAATGGGTCGTTACTAATACCTCCCCCCTTTAGTCTCGGTTCAAACACGAACCGGGACAGATGGTCCTCCACGTGGCCGGTGCGCCAAGCCCAGGCAGGGCGGCCTTTGGTCCCGGTTGGTGGCACCAACCGGGACCAAAAGGCATCCATGCGTCAGCATTCCAGTGGCTGGGTTTTTTTTTGAAAGGAGGGGGGTTGGGGGTTTTGGGGGGTTAATTTAGGTGTTTCATATATTGTGTTAGCTAGCTAATTAATAGAGAGAAGTGTCCTCTCTTATGCCCGTGCTTGGTCGACGCTACGTAATATATTCATAAGTGATCGAGAGAACCATTGAGTACAGAAGTTCGTCATGCATACCGAGAGAAGTGATCGATTGACCTCTCCTTCTCCTAGAGATTGGTCGAACAACAAGTTTTCATATCATGTATCCGACGCTACTGGCTACATACATGTACAATATGCATAAGATCTCTTCATTACAATCCCCTAGCATTTGAAATCAACTTTCACATGGTATTCTCCGGCTTTATTGATGACATGGTCAAGAAAGAATCCCGCCAATTCCTCTTGAATTGCTTTCATGCGATCTGGTTCTAGGAGTTCATTCCGCATCTGCCACGTCTAATTTGAAGAAGGGGGTTAATTAATACATATATATATGAATGAAACTCAACAGAAATGATGGTGTAATAGAATGAAATTGTGAATATTATTGCTTACACACTTCATATTGTCTTTTAGAGTAGCCCCGCTTGTTTTTTAAAGTCGCGTTGTGGATGAACTCGCACACGTAGTATCCATAGAAATCATTCCCTTATTCCTGCCACAAGCACTTTACGAGAAATAGAGGTCAATCAAACTGATAATGAAGCATTATAAATGGCATTGATGAAAGTATAGCTATAGAATCAACGGGAGATGCGCACAACTAGCTAGCCAGTAGTACTTACTTTCGGGTATGTATATCGCAGCTCCTTCGACAGTCCCGGAGCTTCTGCAGTGAACTGTTTCCAAACCCTGCAAGACAAAGAAAATAATTATTATTACTTGAGATATCAGGAAATGAACAAAAAGTTGTCGATATGGTGCGATAATGATCGATTGAACTTACTTGTTGAGCAATTCAGTCATGTCCGCATAGGTTTCGGGATCTTTCCGTCTCGAGTCTAAGACGGTTACTAGTCCCCGCTCAAGCTTCATCTCCAGAAGAACATAGTGGTACCTGCGCACGCATGCATAACTCATCAATTACATTACTATAATCCTTATTCAGGGGGCACATAGTTGTCACCGTATTCAGGGGGCACATAGTTGTCATCGTACTTTTCTTCTTCGCCGTCTTCCATCATAACCCCTATTTCTCCGTGCCTCGTCCAAACATTATAGTATGGCATGAAACCCTTGTAAAGCAGGTGGGTGTGAAGGATTTTCCGGTCAGAGTAAGACTTTGTATTCCCACATATAGGGCATGGACAACACATAAAACCATTCTGCTTGTTTGCCTCAGCCACTTCGAGAAAATCATGCATGCCCTTAATGTACTCGGAGGTGTGTTTTGAACCGTACATCCATTGCCGGTTCATCTGCGTGCATTATATATAATTAAGTGTGTCAAAAATCATTACAGAACATCATGAATAGATAATTAAGTGACCAAACTAATAGAAGTTCATCATCACATTAAAACCAAAGTACATACATAGTTCTCATCTAACAACATAAAGCTCTGCAGAGCATCTAAATTAATTAAACCATACATTGAAACTATGTAAAACATTTCAATGCGAAAACAGATGCGATCGTAATCGCAACCAATGTAACAACCGATCCAACGGCATAATGATACCAAGCCTCGGTATGAATGGCATATTTTCTAATCTTTCTAATCTTCAAGCGCATTGCATCCATCTTGATCTTGTGATCATCGACGACATCCACAACATGCAACTCCAATATCATCTTCTCCTCCTCAATTTTTCTATTTTTTTCCTTCAAGAAATTGTTTTCTTCTTCAATTAAATTTAACCTCTCGACAATAGGGTCGGTTGGAATTTCCGGTTCAACAACCTCCTAAATAAATAAAATCTATGTCACGTTGGTCGGCATAATTGTCATAAACAATAGATGAACCACTAGTTATGAAAAGATAATATATACCACATCCGAATCATAGTCAGGACGAGGGCCGACGGGGCGGATACCAAAACCATCACACTATATAAGATGCAATAATAAAAGTAAGAAAATTATACAAGTATTTATATAAACATACAAGTAAGAATTTTGTTTTCCTTTCAGAAAGAAGATAAGAACAAGAGGCTCACCACGGTGGTGCCGGCGACGAGATCGACGCGGGCGATCGACGGCGGTGATGACGGGGATGGGACGTGAACGGACCGCTAAACCTAGACAAATATTAAGGAAAATGGAGTTTGGAGGTCGAGCTTGGAGAGGAGAAAGCTTAAATAGTATGGCTCGGACATTTCATCGAACACCTCGTGTGCATAGGAGGTGAGCTAGAGCACCACAAAGCTCTTTCCTTTCCGGCCACGAAAAACAGAGCAGTGGGATTGCTCTGCTCGCGGGCAAGGGGTATATATAGGCAATTAATTGGTCCCGGTTCGTGGCAAGAACCGGGACTAAAGAGCAGCCTTTGGTTCCGATTCATGCCAACAACCGGAACCAATGGTGGTGGACCAGGAGCGAGGCACATTGGTCCCGGTTCGTCCCACCAACCGGGACCAAAAGGTCCAGACGAACCGGGACCAATGACCCACGTGGCCCGGCTGGCCCCCGGGGCTCACGAACCGGGTCCAATGCCCCCATTGGTCCCGGTTCTGGATTGAACCGGGACTAATGGACTGACCTGGCCTGGACCATTGCCCCCTTTTCTACTAGTGTATGCTGCCACTTGAACTAATTACTGTAGCAACACCGGAAGTGTTGTGCAGACGACGCTTGAAGCTACGATTCTTATACGGTGCTCAATCCAGCGAACTCCCTTCATTTGGCTCGGTACGTCAAAGATTGCTATGCAATGTCATACCAAACTTATACCGAATTTATTGTATTTATAGCAGTGCTCAACAAATAATAGCATATCAGTATGTTACATCGGTCACATCACAAGATGGTATGGCGTTCCATTCTTCATTAATGGTTGCTTTTATAGAGTTTACAGAACTGCCCATCTAAACAACAATTGGCAACTACTCACGCAATACAATTTTCTCTAGTTTCTTAGCACCCATGGTGATCCAAAGTTTCGCCTCATCTTTGATGATGTCGATAAAGATTGGCGGCGGGGCGCTCTGTTGCCGGAAAACGCGGGAGTTTCTCTCATTCCAAATTGTCCAAGAGACAAGCATTGTGAAAGAAGATATGACTCTTTTATTGGGGTTTTTCATGTTGGTTCTCTTATCCCACAAATAATTGACAGAGCCTTCAGGGTGCCAAGTGGATGTACCCATGTGTACAAGGCCTAGTCTCATAATGTGCAATTTACTACTTCCTCCGTCCCAAAATAAGGGCCTCTTTGATTCGCAGGATTGTCAAAATGAAGGAATAGGAAAATTTCAGGAATAGGATGGCATGTCCCATAGTATCCTACAGGATTTGAAAGAATGTTTGATAGCGCAGGAAAAACAAAGGAATACTACAAAGAGGTTTGAGTGGATGGAAATTTTCCTCCAAAATGTAGTACAAATGGATCCTATGGAAAAGTTCCTAAGGATGTCAATCCTACGAATCAAACGAGCATCACAGGAAAAATTCCTAAGGGTTCAAATCCTCCAAAAATCCTATACAATTCCTTTGAATCAAAGGAGCCCTAAGTGTATCAACTTTGTACTAGCTCTAGTACAAAATTGTACTAAGCTTAAGACAATTATTTTAGGACGAAGGGAATATTATGCTAAGAGACACAAGATGACCCCTCATATAAAAGTTAGACACTAGATGGTGTTTCATCTTAAGATGACTTTTGTGACCTTTGTTCCTATTAATCTTTATGTATTTTTATTTCGTGTTGGTGTATGTGTCGACGTCGATGCTCTGTCAACTTGTTGTTCCATAAGTCGGGCTTATTAGTTCTTTTATATTGATGATTTCATAAAACTTATTTCTCCAAAATAATTGCATCTCAGAGCATGTTTGCATAAAACATGTAAACATGATGTTCTTCGAAATCACTCCGGGAAATTGGAAATATGTCACCAACATATTACAAGATACTAGACATATTACTCGTAAAACATTGAGATCCAACACCATTTATTTTTCAAATGATTTACTTATCATACTCATTTCACCGGTAAGATGTGCTTGCGCAAAGGAAAACTAGAGGCTCCACGACTAGAGATGGAGGTTAGTGAGGGCTAAGCTGATATATTAGGCCGCCACATGTATGGCACTACCTCTTCCGGTTTTGGGAAGGTCATGATAGGTTTTTTTTCTTTCAATTTTCCTCTCCAATTTTACCAGGCTTTTCGGGTATTACTATTATTTTCCTTTTCATGTTCATTTTTTGTTTCTTTTAATTTTATTTTTTTATTACCTGTACTCCTATTTACAATTCCAGGACATTTTAAAATGCGTGAAGACTTTTAAAAATTACCAAAGGTTTACAAAATTTCATGAACATATTTTACATTTCCTGCACACTTTAAAAAAATGTGGTCCTTGTTAAATTACCTGAAATTGTTTTTACGCACCTTTTCTAAATTCAAGAACATTTTTTTAAATAGATGACCATTTTTTAATTTAAGAATATTAATCAAATTGAAGAACATTTGTCCAAATTTTCGTTTTTAAAAACATTGAACAATTTTTACATCCTCAAACACTTTATAAATTCATGATTCAGAAAAATCATGAAATTTAGTTTAATTTTCCAATATTTCGGCAGTAGTTGCTTTTGGGGGGAAAAACGACACAAAATCATATAGCAGCAGTCCGACCAAAACCTGTAAAAACCTGCTACAAGCGGAACAGAAGCAGTCAACTACCTGGGCGACCACCCCCTCTACAGGAGATTCTTTTTAACTACTCAGTTTGATTATTTCTACTTCTCCTGTTAGTTTAGTCAAAAGTTAAACTTTGTAATGTTTGACGCAATTTATATAAATCAACATTTACAACACCAAATAAATATATATAATATGAAAATATATTTCATGATGGATCTAATAATATAAATTTTGTATTGTGAGTGTTAATTACTCCCTCTGTAAAGAAATATAAAAGCTCCTATATTTCTTTACGAAGGGAGTACTTATTTTTTAGTCTAAACACACTTCATTTAATCATCATAAGCCATATACATTGGAATACAATTTAAGTCTGAAGGTTTAAGGAGCCACACATGGGGTCCCAAAAAAAGTCTAAAGCATGTTTAGCGAGACTATGAGCTTTTAAGTTTGTCTGACGTCCCTTCGAGGACATGCCGCAAAATGTGACGAACTTTCTTTGATCTCTTTTACTATGCTGCCATACAGCCCGCCTGCATTATTTTTTATGTCCACGATGACCTTCTGAAAATCCAAAACTATTATGATATGCGTTAAAGAGAGATCCAGAGTCAGGTTGAGAGCTTCGCGACAAGCTAATGTTTCCGGTACTGTCGTGTCTGTAATGCCTTCACACCTGATGGCTGAAGCGCCCAATCCAGGCATACGCCACTTTAAGATCCTCCTGCTGAGTTCCGATTTGTCGCCCCGTCAACATTGATTTTTGCATACCCTGCCATTGGAGCTTTAATTACTAGAAGCATCACTATTAGAAAAAAGATTGTTCATGACGCATCTATTTTTGCTATTAATGGCGCACTATAGGTGTGCCACTATTAACACGTCACTAGTAACAGATAGTAATGGCGCACCCCTGATGCGCCACTAGTATCTCAGATAATAATGGCGCACCACATAGTGCGTCATTACTATGTCCACCAATGCGCCATTACTATGCCTCCCATGGAGCCATATTTACCTTGTGCTCTGGGTCACTAATGGCGTACTTTTAGATAATGCGACACTGGTGTGTTTATTTCAGTGCGCCACTAAACTGCAATATGATGCGCCACTACTATGAATATTAGGAATTTTTTTTCTTTTCTGATATTTGCACATGTTACAAAATACATTACAGCATAGAATATAAACAGCACAACATATAAACAGCAGATTTATCGAATACAATAAAAGATTAGTCTCTGAATACAATTCATCATATTAGTCTCCGAATTCAAAATACCGAACAAAATTAGAACATCACAAGTCTCGAGACCGCGAGTAGCGAGTTTGTCTTCACATTGCAGGTCGATATCGATCATCTAAATTACCATCACATAGAAGAGAGCTGCGGTCATGATGAGCATCATCGCGATGAAACTGGTCTTCATCCGGTTCCTCCAGCGCTCCCTCCTCTCTTCCGCTAGATAGCGCGCGTATCTAGCTTTCACCTCCGCCCTAGTGGTGTACCATTTGTAACTGTTACCGCTGAAACGGTGAACCTGTCTCCGACACTCCTCCCAGTCGTCGTAGACTTCGGGAACCTTACCCTTGTACACAACATACGACGGCATCTCTATGCACTAGACAAACAAAATGTTAGTAGCAATTCACAGACAATACATAAGCAATATATAGGTATGCAACAAAAGGATCGGAAGAGAAAAGCAACACATTAATAGCATGATTCATGGTCCTAATAATAAATAGCATCGATTAAATATAAGTTGAACGACTGTCCAAACTAAAGAGACATACAAGTTCATTAAAGTTTAATTACAACATGAGTTAATCGATATTTCAGAACAACATAGCATCATTACTTTCGACTCGACTCAGGGGACCAGAGCGTGGATGAAGCCACCGTCTTTCGTGATGGTCATGAAATCGCGATCGTTGTCAGCCTGCATTTGTAGTGTTGTTTCTATTTCACTGTTGGACGGTTGATATCTGTGGTAGAACTGCCCCGAGGTACGAAGGACATCTCGATGGATGATTTCCGCAAACTCCGACTGGATGCGGAAGAATTCTTATCTGATGTCCGCGTCCTGGATTGCCGACAAGCGTGCGGCCCAATCTTTGAGATTAGTTGGTAGTAGAAGGTGATTATGGTCCCGTACGATCGCTCGCATGTGATGGAGGACGTAGTAGGCATCCTTCTGACCGCCAGGCGCCTGCTTGACGCAGGGGAACGTCGTTACGGGGTGAACACGTGCTTGTCGTACCTACAAATTGGCCTCCTGAAGGTGCCTCTAGATTTAGCGTAGCCGGGGAGAGCATCATCAAGAACTTTCTTGATATTTGTGTAGTCTTTCTTCGACTGACGGTCCGAGTCGAAATACGTGGCCATGGAATATTTCGGGCTTAAGAGGATGAGTGTGCAATGTGTGTCACTACACAAAACACGGAATGTTAGAAAAAAAAGAACGATCGAAATCTAAGAAATCATATGTTACGGGACGGTGAGGGGATGACTTACTCGGGAAAGTAAGGCACGAGGAAGTTATCCTTATCTGGGTTCACAGAATGACGCTTTCGAGGTATGAACTCGTGACTTGCCGTTCCCCAGCGCTGCCCAAGATCTTGGCACGCATGTAGAAGGGCTCGACTATCATGATGTCCGGGGTCTTGTCTATAATGATCCGCATCTTCATACTGAGCTAAAATAGCCGAATGAAGGTGTAGTGCAGCGGATGAAGGTTAAACATAGCGAAGATGTCATCAAACCGCAGGACGATCATACCCCCGATGGTGCTATCGACAAAGCCCTTGCCCTCTAGCACCTTGGCCACGAAAACCGGGTATGCCACATCATTCTCGGAGAGACGCCGCTTCTCCAAAGAAAGAACACTGTCATGCAGACTCCGCGTAGCATCGGTTGCAGCATTGAGCAGATTAGTCGGTAGCATCGGCCTACCCGCCACATGCACCCTCCTCGAGATATCCTTAGGTAAAGGTGGCCCGTCCTGAGCACGGATCGTACTCGGTGCCGGCTGGCTTGCACCCCTGTTATTTTTTCTTTTCCGTCTCTTTTTATTCTGCTGTAATGGGATCGAGTTCTGCTTAGAGACCGCCTTCTTGAGTGTGTTGGGGCTGATAATATTTCGCACCTCGGCTATCTGAGACTCGGTGAAGGCGGCAGCTGGAGGCGTCTCCTGAGAACTGAATACCAGACGACGCCTGTTGCAATTGGGTTTCTCCGCAGTACCAGTTAGATCGCGATCGTCTTTTGCAGGGTTGGGTTCTCGAGAATGAGGCCCCAAGATTTCGGCACCATACCCATGTTCGTTCAAGTACTTATCGATGTTGGAAAATGTACCATTGTCGTTGTCCGGATCATGTGCTATATGCATGTCCGGATCAGCTGATGGCGGTAGCGTTGCGGCGGTCTTGCCATGGCTTGGCGTCGACACGACTGGCGGTGTTGTCTGTGGGGTGGTGTCCCCCGCCCCCAAACGAATCTAACTCTTCGGCCAAAGCAGGGGCCAGCTTAAGCAGGCGCTGAGGGTCATCACATCATCTTCGTCGCCCCCAGGGGTCGAAATGGAGGTAACAAGTCATCGCAGCCCCGCAGCACCCAAACCATTTGAGTCCTATACATGGTGGGTGGCATCGGATTACCGTGGAACACGCCGTTGCCCGATTGAACGATTCTGGCCTTGGCGGCATCGATCAACTCGACGTCCACGAAGTGCAGGAGAGTGCATGGAATGTCGGCGGCGCCCTGCGAAAACATGTAGGGCATCAGGATGCCCAGTCAAAGGCAAGGAGATGAAGTCATCGGCCGAGCTTAGTTACCGTGATGGCGTCGAGCTCGGCTAATGTCGAGGCACCGCCAACGGTGAGCGTGCAGGTGCCGGAGGGGCCGCTTGCTGCCGAGGTGCCGGCCGGCGTATTCTTCCCACACCCGGGTGCATTAAGCTCCAATGTCGGCGCCGGCGCCGGAGACACCAATACCGCCTCCGCCGGAGACACCAATGGCGCCACCGATGCGTTGTGTGAGTTGTTGCCCATGAAACTGGGAATCAGGGGCGGCCCCTGTTGGCCGCCCGCAATCCACGCCTGCAGCCCCTCAATCAAGGTAGGCACAATGGCGGTGATCGTCGCTCCCAGTTGGTCTCGCACTTGCTCTTCGACTATCACCGGAATCCGCGCCACTTTTGCCTTGAGTTCATGAACCTCGCGCTCCTGGCTTTCCGAGCTGGTCTTTCTCTCCTTTCGCCCAGCGTTATAGTATTTCGACCATTTCGTGGACAAGCTTTTGTCGGCCACACAACCAGCTGACGACGGCTTACTGAACTTATCCTTGTGTTTCATTACGTTCAACGCCCTATTTAAAGTGGTGTCCCAAGGGGAGCTCTGAGACGACCCCGCGCTACTGCTTTCAGTGTCCTGCGAAAGGAACGTGAACCATTTAAAAATTTGGCTTCATTAATTAGAATGCAACAATATGAAACTAATTATGCAGGGGTGTATTCCTTACCAGAACACGTGGGCCAGAGGCATGGCAGCCATGAACGACTGATGGTGCGCGCCCTCGGACAATTGCATCGCACAAGGCGGGGCGGGAAGATTCGATTCGTGGTCAATTATTGATGGTTTTTCCAGATGCTCTGATAAGATCTGGCTTAGAAATTGACTTCTCGGTTGTGTGCGCTGGCATATGTGCCCGTCGTGCTCGCTTTGACTTGTGATGCTGGTTCCGCACACTCTAGTTCAGAGCATACCGCTTCCCTCGGGAGCAGGTCTCTAACTTGACCGTAGAACAGTTAACTAGGGCCTTCGGATGCTGACCTGTGAGTGATGGCCGGCTAGAATGCAGGCATGTCAAAAAGAGTTGTGGTCCGAACATGACTTTGTAGGTTTTGTACACCTTCCACAAAAATGTTGGAGTATGGTTTTGTATACTCAGTTTTTCTAGAAGAATTTACATAAACAGAAACTTGAACGCATCGATCTGGAAATTTTATCTCAGTTTACATTTTTTTCCTATCGCTATTTTTTTATTTTTCTGTCTCCCGCCGACTTGCACAATTGATCTACATGCCTAATTCCCCTGCGCCTCACCTCGTCGTTGTGCGTCGATCGATGTCGTCATCACCTTAAATTAAAAATCTAGATCTTTTGCTAAAATGAATCTAGCTGATGTCCCAACATACGTCCACGCGAAAGAGAGAGCTAGCTAGCGATCGATCGGATATGAACATTGCTTTTTTTTACATAGTAACATTGCTTTCATTGTTGAACATGAAAAAAAAAGAACTAAATTTGCTTAGCTCGTGCGCTACAAACGTTCAAACCATATATTGTTGTATAATACTCCCTCTTTACCGTAATATTCGCTGGAGTAGCTGAAGTTCAGCTACTCCAACGACACATATTACGGTATAGAGGGAGTACAACACAGTACATATGTATCTAGCATTAGGGGTAGTGTATACTTTCTTTGTAAAGAAATATAGGAGCGTTTACATTATTATAAAATAGTTATCTAGAGGAGTACCGATCAGTGGTCAGATCTGCGCTATTTATAGCCAGCATGTCAAGCATTTCAGATTAATCCAAGAGTTTAACGGGCGTCGCATCAGAGTAGGAGGTGACCATGATGGATTAACCGCCTCGCCGAACGACCAGTTCGTTCCGACGCGTGTTGCTCCGCGTGGCTCTTGCCCGGATCCGGGCAATGCGACGGCCAACCAACCGAGACTCGTACACGATCATCGAGTGATATCACAGTGGAAACTTTTACTTCCGTGCCACATGTACACCTATACTTAGGCCAACTCCACCGCACGACCTCAAACGGACGTCTGGATTGACCGGATTTTATCCCTTTGGGGTGCCGATGGGTTCGCCCGTGTCCGGCTTTGTCCGTTGGATCGTGCCTGCGCCCACCGCGCGGCCGCACCCCAAATCACGTCCGTGTCAGAACATGATTTAAAAAAATAAAAAAATCAATAAAATGACTAAAAAGTAAATAAACACAGTTTAATAAACATAAAACTTAGTTAGGGGGTCACGGCCACAAAACGGCCCAGTTTCACGTCCGAGTGACATTAATAATTAAACATAAAAAAGAAAAAAGAAAAACGGACGCCACCAGCGCGCTCTTGCCCGTGCCCGCCGAAGTCATCGCCGTCGCCGTCTTCAGTGGCCTCCGGTGTCGTCGTCGTCGCTGACGAGGTCGACGTAGGCCGGCGGCGTCCAGAGGTGGGCCGACAGTGCATGGTAGACGGGGGCGGGCTGGACGGCGGGAGGTGCCTGCACCACCTCCTCCCGTGGCGACGCCTCCCGCTCCGGTGACCGCGGCGGAGTGGCGCACCAGTTCACGCCCACGCCGGCGGCCATCTCCGGAGCAGTGCAGGACCAGCCCCACCCCTGGCCCAGCAGACCCAGGTGTAACGCGGCCAACGGCTCCTCCTCCATCTCCGGCTCCGCGGCCACCATATCTAGCTCGGGGATGGCTACCTCGCCGGCGGCGGAGCGGGCCATCATCTCCTCGAGGCCCTCCCATTGGCACTCATCGTGCGTGCGCATGGAGTCCTCCATGGCACGCACCATGAGACGGGCCTCCTCCTCCGCTGTCATGCGAGGAGGTGGTGGTGGCGATGGAGATGGCGAAGGCGACGGCGTGGGCGTGAGGCCGCGCACCCGCCTATGCCCGCGCTCCTGGGGAGCAGCCGCTCGGCGCTTTTGGCGTGGCCCCGTCGACATGCCGACGAAGAAGGACGCCCGCCGCGTGTCTTGCTCATCACGGAACCAAGTGTCCCACAATGGCGAGTCGGGGGCGTACCTCTCGTCGTAGTAGAGGTCGTCCGGGAGGAGGCGGCGGCGGCGCTCGATCTCCTCGCGGCGCGCACAGCCGGTCACCGGGACCGGCGGGATCGACACGCGGTCGGTCGACAGGTGCCACTTGTTGGGAAGGTGGGTGTCGCTCCAGGGGAGCAGCGTCCCCATCTCCCAATAACGGCGGCACACACTAGCGCGGATGTAGTGCCGGTCGCGCTCGCCGGCGGACGCGGGGGCGATGGAGAATGCGGGTGGCGAGGGGGCCCGGCGTGGTTGAGACGGGGGCTCCTCCTTCTTCATGGAGCCGGCGCGGCACCCCGACGAGGAGCCGGCCTCGCGGTCGTGCTTCCCCTTGCGGCCTTGGTTCTGGAAGCCCATGGCTTCGAGGTGTCCGGACGGCGAGCTCGAGAACGGGGGAGGGCTAGGGTTTGGCGCTGTTGGGTTTCGAGGAGGTCGCGGAATATGGAGTGGGGCAGTGTGGACGACGGCCGGTCCACGGGTTGCCCATTTAAGAAGGACGGGGACCTTCCACTGGGCCGATGACAGATGGGGACGGTCGCCCGTGCGCATTTATGTTGGCGGGTGGGAGGTAGGTGGCCGCCCCGCCACGCGGCCAGACGCGGACGAGCGGCGCGTCCGTTCGGTGTCCGCGACGCCCCAAACCCGGAGCAACTTTGCTCTCCAAATGGGTAGCCCTGTGCGTTCGGTTTATTCGGTTTACATGGTTCGGTTTATACGGTTTTTCGGTATGTACGGTATTAATACTTCGGTAAATACGGTATGAAATTAAAATACGGTTCGGTTTCGGTATATACCAAATTATTTCGGTATGGTTTCAGTATATACCATAAAAACCAAAGTTGACGCGAATTTGAAAATGACGTAATAATAATTTGCAAATTTATGACTCAAAACACATTCTATTTTACACAAATAGTATATGACTATATATATAAGTATATATGCATGCATTGATTCATCTGTTGATGGTTATGGACGTGCTTAGCATTTTAAAAAGAGAAAAATGACAATGTTACAAGAAAAATGTTGGTGCTTAGTAGTGAATTTGACTCATGTACAAGAAAAATAACAACTTGTACGGTTGTTCATCTCAAGAAATATAGATTTATCTTTTACTTCGGTTTATTCGGTTAACCATTCGGTTTTCGGTATATACCATAAAAACCAAAGTTCAAATCGGTATGAAAAATTCATACCATACCGAAACCAGAAACCATAAAAACAAAAAACTCGGTTCGGTTCGGTTTATTTTCGGTATGGTTTTTCGGTTCGGTTTTAAAATGCACAGAGTGACAAATGGGTCGGTCCGGACACAAAACGGATCAGATGGGTCCGGACCGTCGCGCGCTGGGCCGTCCCGTTTATCCGTTTTACCCCAAACAGACGGGACCGGATAGGATAGAGTCGAGCGGTAGAGTTGGCCTTAGTCCCCCTCTCGCCGGTGGCCTCACTGCGCTGCGCACGTCGTTGCCAAACCTAGCAACTAGCCAGCTTCTCCGTGCTGATTAGGGTCTAACACAGACGTCCGATCTTGCTTGCTTCACTGTTGATTGAGCCTGCCGGGATAGGCATACATGATTTCCGATCGATTGCATGCGCGAACACCTCACGAGATCACGCTACATGAAGATTTGGTCGGGCCAGCCTTAGCACAATTTGACACGTGCGGCGCATGCTTTGAACGAAAAAGATAACAAGATATTCCTCTTTCGGAACGTATCAATAAGATCGGCATCACCGAAATGCATTCCACCCAGATTGTTCCGGTTGCATTTCATTTCAGATCGAATCGATCCCAAATTCCTAGATGGTCAGACACATGCACTAATGTAGCTCGTCGTTTTCAATTTTTCGGTCCACTATCAGTCAAAGAATATATTTGGCACATGATACTGCACTACCACTCCGTATCTATTATTTCTTATGCAAAATCGGACACAATCATATATATGCACGGAATCAAATGATTGAAGAATCTGCAACTATAAGCACGAGCTCGACAATTATATGCTTTCAAAAAAGATTGTAGTACTGCAATAATGCGAGTATGCGGACAAATGCAGGTGTTTGGAGATCCAGGTCTATACGGACAGAGCTCGGATTGTTGAACATGACATTAAAGACAGTATAACCGAGCCTAATCCCAACCCTCTCACGCACTTAACAATTTTGACCGTCAGATTTTAGTTACTGGCCGTCCGATTGTTGAGTAATCTCGCGCTATGTCTCTAAGTGGGCTGGCCGGCCTATGAGCAGCTACACCGGTGGCTGAATCGAAGCATTCTGGTATCTTTGGGCCAGCTCCCGCAAGAAGCCCATGTCATATTTTACAATTGACACAGTGCCTCGCGATATCATGAAAACACGCCGTTTACCCTAATGGAGGAGATGGCCCTGGCTCATGGCTCGGCGCCGCCGCCTTCCCCCTACCTTTACCCCATGCGGTGATGGCTCCTCTCCGATACTGAAGCCGTTCGGCGACACCTACCTCAACTCATCAACTTGCCCCGTGCGGTACCGTCTCTCGTCCGACTCAGATCTCATGCGGCAGCACCTACCGTGACACGTTAGCTGGCTGGTGGCGAGTCAACCTGGCAATCGGGTCGGGTCGACCTATACCAGACCCATGCCCGAGTCTGCTATCGGGTCAATCATCATCCCACGACCCTACCCATGGATCTAGAACGGGACCCATGCCCGAACCCACCGGGTAACCCGACCCAATCGGGCACCCATCAGGTATTGTAGCACAGGCCATTTTAAACAATTTTTTATGTTTATCAATTTTTCTTGCCCAACATTTTAAGGAAGGTGGGGTCTTTCAATGCAAACTACCTGTCATTTTAGTAACAAAGCGTTTATGCCATACGCCACAACCAGCGATTGGGTAGTCAGCCTCCTCCTAGCTTTATAGTGCTGCATATGCTTTCATTCTTCCTGGCTGGTCGAGGTGGTACTAAACTACGTGCACCTGCGAGGTAGTGTGGTGCGGCTGGCTATCTGCATGGGCCGATCTCAAAATGAATTTTGGCCTAGTGTGAATGAAAAAAGGAGCAAGGCCCGTGGTCTGGGTTCGTCTTGGACCCCCAGTAACTGCATGTGAAGTGTGCTAGTATATACACATGGGCTGCATGTTGTGGGCTGATCAAAGATTTACTCTATTTTACTGGGAAAACTGGCAGCTAGTTCTGAACTGCATAGCGCGGGCTACTAGATGCTATTTTTAGAGAAAAATGTCTATATAAAGTGACTTTTTCAAATAACAATCCATGTAAAACAAATAAATATGATTATTAATAATAATCGGGTGACCCATCGGGTGACCCATGGGCACAAACCTGCGCCCATACCCTACCCACTACTAATCGGGTTACCCATGGGCAAGACCCATGGGTGAAGACGACGACCCATACCCTATCCATTCGGGTCGGGTGCCCATGGGTGGCCAAACCCATGGGTCGGATTGCCGGGTTGAGTGGCGAGGCTCCCTTCCTGTCCCGACCTGCATCGTGCAATTTCGTTCCAATTATGATATGAACTGGGGTTATCTTTTTAACTATTGTGACATGATCTCCAGATTGCCTTTATTTAGCACCTGGTTCCTCTGATGATTAAGGGATTGCAGATAGGTATCTACTGTATCTTTTAGAATCCGTATCCTTCTGAAGTTATCTGACACCTCACGGTCTCATCCATGGCGCCTCTCCCTGTCACCCGCGTCGCTGCAGTTCCCCGCCTCTTCTTTGTCTCGGCGTTCCTTCATACTAGATTGGAGGACGGGGAGAAGGAGATGCAGAATAACATGAATGTATTAATAATAGGCATCTGGTGAACCAGGCAGGGAAACAGAGGAGGATGAGTATGAATCACGAGAGAAACTTCAGTTCAAAATCATGAGAAAGGTAGCACGCATGATGCAGATGGTCTGCATGCTGCAGGTTCAATCGTTCTTCCTCCATCTCCTTATTTCATTTTGATAGTCAGTACACACGCTTGCCAAGAAAGTGGCTTCAGGTAGATGCATTGCAAAACATGAACGTTATTGGAAGTAAAAATACATGGTTATTGTTTCCCAAATGAACCTAACAGTAAGTGTGTTACCATGAATTTCGTATGTTTCTTACTGATCCATTTCCATGAAATTTACAATTGTTCTTTATCTATCTATTTCCTTGATCCTACTGTTTTCTAGGGTTTGTGTACTTAGACACGGATTTGTGGAGTGGATCCAGCCAAGACGCGCCGCGCGCGAGGGGTTCCAGCAAAATCGCGTGATGCGGGTGAATCGTGCGTGTTAGAGGGCTGGTAAGGTGCACCAAATTTTACTGTCCTAGATTTTTGCTGAAGGTTTCCCTTCCCCAATGCAATCCCTTTGCACTCAATGTATGTACTCTGATCGGGCTCCTGCTGATGTTGATTTCCACTTTTATTTTGTTGCAGTTATTATCATCCAAGTGCTTGGGACTGGTAGTGGCTTATTGGAACAAAATTCAGTAGTGTTTCTGGGTTTGTGTTTAGCTTTTTTTGCTGGACCGAATACCTGGTGAACACCAGGTAAGAGGAATCAAAGATTTACGAGTATAAGACATGATGTTGACATCATTTTTATGAATTTTGTTTCTTGTACTTTTTTTAAAAAGTGTTTCTTGTACTATTGTACGTAAGCATTTCTCTCAATAATTAGAAAAAACTTGGGTGATAATAACTACTGAATTTCTGGTAAGGTGCACCAAATTTTACTGTCTTAGTTTTTGTACTTACACACGGATTTGTGGAGTGGATCCAGCCAAGACGCGCCGCGCGCGAGGGGTTCCAGCAGAATCGCGTGATGCGGGTGAATCATGCGTGTTAGAGGGCTGGTAAGGTGCATCAAATTTTACTGTCCTAGATTTTTGCTGAAGGTTTCCCTTCCCCAATGCAATCCCTTCGCACTCAATGTATGTACTCTGATCGGGCTCCTGCTGATGTTGATTTCCACTTTTATTTTGTTGCAGTTATTATCACCCAAGTGCTTGGGACTGGTAGTGGCTTATTGGAACAACATTCATTAGTGTTTCTGGGTTTGTGTTTAGCTTTTTTTGCTGGACCGAATACCTGGAGAACACCAGGTACGAGGAATCAAAGATTTACGAGTATAAGACATGATGTTGACATCATTTTTATGAATTTTGTTTCTTGTACTTTTTTTAAAAAAAGTGTTTTTTGTACTATTGTACGTAAGCATTTCTCTCAATAATTAAAAAAAACTTGGGTGATAATAACTACTGAATTTCTGGTAAGGTGCACCAAATTTTACTGTCTTAGTTTGTGTACTTAGACACGGATTTGTAGAGTGGATCCACCCAAGACGCGCCGCTCGCGAGGGGTTCCAGCAGAATCGCGTGATGCGGGTGAATCATGTGTGTTAGAGGGCTGGTAAGGTGCACCAAATTTTACTGTCCTAGATTTTTGCTGAAGGTTTCCCTTCCCCAATGCAATCCCTTCGCACTCAATGTATGTACTCTGATCGGGCTCCTGCTGATGTTGATATCCACTTTTATTTTGTTGCAGTTATTATCACCCAAGTGCTTGGGACTGGTAGTGGCTTATTGGAACAAAATTCAGTAGTGTTTCTTGGTTTGTGTTTAGCTTTTTTTGCTGGACCGAATACCTGGAGAACACCAGGTAAGAGGAATCAAAGATTTACGAGTATAAGACATGATGTTGACATCATTTTTATGAATTTTGTTTCTTGTACTTTTTTAAAAAAGTGTTTCTTGTACTATTGTACGTAAGCATTTCTCTCAATAATTAAAAAAAACTTGGGTGATAATAACTACTGTCTTAGTTTGTTTATAATTTGTGTATGTCTAATCATCCTACCCTTCTCAGTTTTTGTAACTGGTACCCTTCTCATTTTCAGTGGAATTTACAAATATTATCATTATTTATTTTCTCCCTCGTAACACACATTATATGGAAATTGCTTTACATGTCAATATCCTTTTGCAGAAAGAACTACATATACTGGACACTTGATAGGTGGTTTGATTCAATCTATATTGTCCTAACTGACCGTGAGTGAGGTTACACTAATCAAGCATCACATGATGTTTTTTTCCTGGTGTTCCAATCTGCATGGTTTGTGAGTTTGCATGATGTAAAGAGATCTATCTAGAACCTACTGTTTATTGCTCTCATGGCTGCTTTACCTGCAACTGACTTGTATATATACATGGTGTATCGATTATTTTACACACTTTGTATTACAAATTTTTGTGACTCTTTGCTATAGCGCTTTTTTAGGGGCAAAACCAGGTGATGATCAATTACAAATCATGTTTTCATCAGCTATCCAACAAGTCTATTAGACCTAAGAAAAAAAGGCAACACACTATTTTCTTGCAGATCAATTGGATTCCTCGCTTCAGTTACATAGCATTATGGTAGATCAACCGGTTCCTTTCCTTGGTTGCATAAATGTACTGAAAAATAAAATGAAAACAAGAACAAGCTACAAGAAAGACCAATGCATTAAAGAATTGCAAACAAATGCATATAAATTACTTCATATCCCTAACAACTAAGATCCTAAATAGACGGGCGCAGCAACGCGCGCCATCAATGATCTAGTATCTTGTATTTCTAGTCTTATCTTCTCTAGCCTTGTATAGCTAACTCCTAGAGATATGGTAGGATTAGTTACCTTGTCACGCAAGACATCCTGTGTACATAATGTAACCTACTCCATGGAATACAATGATTTGCACCAAATATCCTCTCTACATGGTATCAGTTTTACCGTGATCTTCTGTCGCTTCCGCATCCCTAAGCCGCTGCGCCTACCCCTAGTCGCCGCCGCGCCAACTCCTAAACCCTACCGCCGCCGCCGTCACTACTCTTCCCGTAACCACCGCTGCCGCCTCCTCCTTCCCACACCTCAAGCCGCCGCCACCTCTCCCGTAGCCGCCGTCGCCGCCGCTTCTCTTCTTCCCCCTGCCCCCACCACCTCTCTCCCGAAACCCTAAGGGCCGCCGCGCCGCTACCCTCTTCCCTCTGTAGCCGCCTCCACCTTCTTCACACCCATCGCAGCCACCGCTCCCTCCTTCTCTCACCACCACCCAAAACCCTAACCACCCGCCGTCTCCATGGCCAAGGCTGACGCATCCGACGCCGGTTCCTTTTCCGGTGCCATGTTCACCTCCGATCGCCTCAACGAGATTCACATCAAGGACCATGTACCTGTCATCCTCGACCTCGACTCGCCGTCCTACAACGCATGGCGCACGTACTTCGCGCTGCTGTTCCGCTCTTACCGTCTCATAGAGCATGTTGACGGGAGCGTTGACATCCGCGACATGAAGGAGGACGACGAGTGGCTCGCTGTGGACGCCTGCATCATCAAGTGGCTCTTCCTCACCATCTCCGGCAGCCTCTTCAACATGGTGAACGCCCGCGATCCGTCCGCGTATGCTATGTGGACGCGCCTGTGTGATCTCTTCCTCGACAATAAAATGCAGCGCCGCGTCTTGTTGGGGAACGTTGCAGAAAACAAAAAATTTCCTACTCGTTTCACCAAGATCATCTAGGAGTTCATCTAGCAACGAGTCATTGGATGCATCTACATACCTTTGTAGATCGCGAGCGGAAGCGTTCAAAAGAACGGTGATGATGTAGTCGTACTCGACGTGATCCAAATCACCGATGACCAGCGCCGAACGGACGGCACCTCCGCGTTCAACGCACGTACGGGACGGGAGACGTCTCCTCCTTCTTGATCCAGCAAGGGGGAAGGAGAGGTTGATGAAGATCCAGCAGCACGACGGCGTGGTGGTGGATGCAGGGCGTCACAGCAGCAGGGCTTCGCCGAGACTACGAGGGAGAGACGTAACGGGGGGGAGATGGAGGCGCCAGGGGCTGGTGTGAAATCCCTCCTCTCCCCCCCACTATATATAGGGGTGCCAGGGGGGCGCCGGCCCTAGTAGATGAGATCTACTAGGGGGGGCGGCGGCCAAGGGGAGGTTTCCCTCCCCCCCAAGGCACCTAGGGGTGCCTTCCACCACATGGACTCTTCCATGGTGGAAACCCTAGGCGCATGGGCCTATAGGGGCTGGTGCCCTTGGCCCATCTAGGCCAAGGCGCACCCCCTACAGCCCATGTGGCCCCCCGGGACAGGTGGCCCCACCCGGTGGACCCCCGGGACCCTTCCGGTGGTCCCGGTACAATACCGATAACCCCGAAACTTGTCCCGGTGCCCGAAATAGCACTTCCTATATATAATTCTTTACCTCCGGACCATTCCGGAACTCCTCGTGACGTCCGGGATCTCATGCGGGACTCCGAACAACATTCGGGTTTCTGCATATACATATCTTCATAACCCTAGCGTCACCGAACCTTAAGTGTGTAGACCCTACGGGTTCGGGAGACAAGCAGACATGACCGAGACGACTCTCCGGTCAATAACCAACAGCGGGATCTAGATACCCATGTTGGCTCCCACATGCTCCACGATGATCTCATCGGATGAACCACGATGTCGAGGATTCAATCAATCCCGTACGCTATTCCCTTTGTCTATCGATATGTTACTTGCCCGAGATTCGATCGTCGGTATCCCAATACCTCGTTCAATCTCGTTACCGGCAAGTCACTTTACTCGTACCGTAATGCATGATCCCGTGACCAGACACTTGGTCACTCTGAGCTCATTATGATGATGCATTACCGAGTGGGCCCAGTGATACCTCTCCGTCATACGGAGTGACAAATCCCAGTCTTGATCCATGTCACCCAACAGACACTTTCGGAGATACCCGTAGTCTACCTTTATAGTTACCCAGTTATGTTGTGACGTTTGGCATACCCAAAGCACTCCTATGGTATCCGGGAGTTACACGATCTCATGGTCTAAGGAAAAGATACTTGACATTGGAAAACTCTAGCAAACGAACTATACGATCTTGTGCTATGTTTAGGATTGGGTCTTGTCCATCACATCATTCTCCCAATGATGTGATCTCGTTATCAATGACATCCAGTGTCCATAGTCAGGAAACCATGACTATCTGTTGATCAACGAGCTAGTCAACTAGAGGCTCACTAGGGACATGTCGGTGTCTGTTATTCACACATGTATTACGATTTCTGGATAACACAATTATAGTATGAATAAAGACAATTATCATGAACAAGGAAATATAATAATAATGCTTTCATCATTGCCTCTAGGGCATATTTCCAACAGTCTCCCACTTGCACTAGAGTCAATAATCTAGTTACATTGTGATGAATCGAACACCCATAGAATTCTGGTGTTGATCATGTTTTGCTCTAGGGAGAGGTTTAGTCAACAGATCTGCTATATTCAGGTCCGTATGTACTTTACAAATCTCTATGTCTCCATCTTGAACATTTTCACGAATGGAGTTGAAGCGACGCTTGATGTGCCTTGTCTTCTTGTGAAACCTGGGCTCCTTGGCAAGTGCAATATCTCCAGTGTTGTCACAGAAGAGCTTGATCGGCCCCGACGCATTGGGTATGACTCCTAGGTCGGTGATGAACTCTTTCACCCATATTGCTTCATGTGCTGCCTCCGAGGCTGCCATGTACTCCGCTTCACATGTAGATCCCGCCACGACACTTTGCTTGCAACTGCACCAGCTTACTGCCCCACCATTCAAAATATACACGTATCCGGTTTGTGACTTAGAGTCATCCAGATCTGTGTCGAAGCTAGCGTCGACGTAACCCTTTACGACGAGCTCTTCGTCACCTCCATAAACGAGAAACATTTCCTTAGTCCTTTTCAGGTACTTCAGGATATTCTTGACCGTTGTCCAGTTTTCCTTGCCGGGATTACTTTGGTACCTTCCTACCAAACTGACGGCAAGGTTAACATCAGGTCTGGTACACAACATGGCATACATAATAGAACCTATGGCTGAGGCATAGGGGATGACGCTCATCTCTTCTATATCTTCTGCCGTGGTCGGACATTGAGCTGAGCTCAATTTCACACCTTGTAACACAGGCAAGAACCCCTTCTTGGATTGATCCATATTGAACTTCTTCAATATCTTATCAAGGTATGTGCTTTGTGAAAGACCTATGAGGCGTCTTGATCTATCTCTATAGATTTTGATGCCTAATATATAAGCAGCTTCTCCAAGGTCCTTCATTGAAAAACTTTTCTTCAAGTAGGCCTTGATGCTGTCCAAGAGTTCTATATCATTTCCCATCAAAAGTATGTCATCTACATATAATATGAGAAATGCTACAGAGCTCCCACTCACTTTCTTGTAAACGCAGGCTTCTCCATAAGTCTGTGTAAACCCAAACGCTTTGATCATCTCATCAAAGCGAATGTTCCAACTCCGAGATTCTTGCACCAGCCCATAAATCGAGCGTTGGAGCTTGCACACTTTGTCAGCATTCTTAGGATCGACAAAACCTTCCGGCTGTATCATATACAATTCTTCCTTAAGGAAACCATTAAGGAATGCCGTTTTGACGTCCATTTGCCATATTTCGTAATCATAGAATGCGGCAATTGCTAACATGATTCGGACGGACTTCAGCTTCGCTACCGGCGAGAAAGTCTCATCGTAGTCAACCCCTTGAACTTGTCGATAACCCTTAGCGACAAGCCGAGCTTTATAGATGGTCACATTACCATCCGCGTCTGTCTTCTTCTTAAAGATCCATTTATTTTCTATGGCTCGCCGCTCAATGGGCAAGTCAGTCAAAGTCCATACTTTGTTTTCATACATGGATCCTATCTCGGATTTCATGGCTTCCAGCCATTTGTCGGAATCCGGGCCCGCCATCGCTTCTTCATAGTTCGAAGGTTCACCGTTGTCTAACAGCATGATTTCCAAGACAGGGTTGCCGTACCACTCTGGTGCGGAACGTGTCCTTGTGGACCTTCGAATTTCAGTAGGGGCTTGATCAGAAGTATCTTGATCATTGTCATTAACTTCCTCTCTAGTCGGTGCAGGCACCTCAGGAACATTTTCTTGAGTCGCGCCATTTTCGGTTCAAGAGGTAATACTTCATCAAGCTCTACTTTCCTCCCACTTACTTCTTTCGAGAGAAACTCTTTCTCCAGAAAGGACCCATTCTTGGCAAAGATCTTGCCTTCGGATCTGAGGTAGAAGGTGTACTCAATAGTTTCTTTTGGGTATCCTATGAAGACGCATTTTTCCGACTTGGGTTCGAGCTTTTCAGGTTGAAGTTTCTTGACATAAGCATCGCATCCCCAAACTTTTAGAAATGACAGCTTAGGTTTCTTCCCAAACCACAATTCATACGGTGTCGTCTCAACGGATTTCGACGGAGCCCTATTTAAAGTGAATGCAGCAGTCTCTAAAGCATAGCCCCAAAAAGAAAGCGGTAAATCGGTAAGAGACATCATAGATCGCACCATATCTAACAGAGTGCGATTACGACGTTCGGACACACCATTACGCTGAGGTGTTCCAGGCGGCGTGAGTTGTGAAACTATTCCACATTTTCTTAAGTGTGCCCCAAACTCGTGACTCAAGTATTCTCCTCCACGATCTGATCGTAGAAACTTGATTTTCCTGTCACGTTGATTTTCAACCTCACTCTGAAATTCCTTGAACTTTTCAAAGGTTTCAGACTTGTGTTTCATTAAGTAGATATACCCATACCTACTTAAATCATCAGTGAGGGTGAGAACATAACGATAGCCACCGCGAGCCTCAACACTCATTGGACCGCACACATCAGTATGTATGATTTCCAATAAGTCGGTTGCTCGCTCCACTGTTCCTGAGAACGAAGTCTTGGTCATTTTACCCATAAGGCATGGTTCGCATGTGTCAAATGATTCATAATCAAGAGACTCTAAAAGTCCATCAGCATGGAGCTTCTTCATGCGTTTGACACCTATGTGACCAAGGCGGCAGTGCCACAGGTATGTGGGACTATCATTATCAACCTTACTTCTTTTGGTACTCACATTACGAACATGTGTAGCATCACGTTCGAGATTCATAAAGAACAAACCATTCACCATAGGAGCATGACCATAAAACATATCTCTCATAAAAATGGAACAACCATTATTCTCAGATTTAAAAGAGTAGCCATCTCGAATTAAACGAGATCCAGATACAATGTTCATGCTCAAAGCTGGCACTAAATAACAATTATTAAGGTTTAAAACTAATCCCGAAGGGAGATGCAGAGGTAGCGTGCCGACGGCGATCACATTGACCTTGGAACCATTCCCGACGTGCATCGTCACCTCGTCCTTTGCCAGTTTCCGCTTATTCCGCAGCCCCTGCTTTGAGTTACAAATGTGAGCAACTGCACCGGTATCAAATACCCAGGAGCTACTACGGGCACTAGTAAGGTACACATCAATTACATGTATATCACATATACCTTTTGTTTTGCCGGCCTTCTTATCCGCTAAGTACTTAGGGCAGTTCCGCTTCCAGTGACTGCTTCCCTTGCAATAAAAGCACTCAGTCTCGGGCTTGGGTCCATTCTTTGGCTTCTTCCCGGCAGCTTGCTTGCCGGGCGTGGCAACCTCCTTGCCGTCCTTCTTGAAGTTCTTTTTACCCTTGCCTTTCTTGAACTTAGTGGATTTATTGACCATCAACACTTGATGTTCCTTCCTGACTTCTACCTCTGCTGATTTCAGCATAGCAAATACTTCAGGAATGGTCTTTTCCATCCCCTGCATATTGAAGTTCATCACAAAGCTCTTGTAGCTTGGTGGAAGCGACTGGAGGATTCTGTCAATGACCGCATCATCCGGGAGATTAACTCCCGGCTGAGTCAAGCGGTTATGCAACCCAGACATAGTGAGTATGTGCTCACTGACAGAACTTTTTTCCTCCATCTTACAGCTGAAGAATTTGTCGGAGACTTCATATCTCTCGACCCGGGCATGAGCTTGGAAAACCATTTTCAGCTCTTCGAACATCTCATATGCTCCATGTCTCTCAAAACGCTTTTGGAGCCCCGGCTCTAGGCTGTAAAGCATGCCGCACTGAACGAGGGAGTAGTCATCGAAACGTACCTGCCAAGCGTTCATAACATCTTGTTCTGCAGGGAGAACGGGTGCGTCACCAAGCGGTGCTTGTAAGACATAATCTTTCTTGGCAGCTATGAGGATGATCCTCAGGTTCCGGACCCAGTCCATATAGTTGCTGCCATCGTCTTTCAGCTTGGTTTTCTCTAGGAACGCGTTGAAGTTGAGGACTACGTTGGCCATTTAATCTACAAGACATGTTGTAAAATATTTAGACTAAGTTCATGATAATTAAGTTCAACTAATCAAATTATTAATGAACTCCCACTTAGATTAGACATCCCTCTAGTCATCTAAGTATTACATGATCCGAGTTAAACTAGACCGTGTCCGATCATCACGTGAGACGGACTAGTCAACATCGGTGAACATCTTCATGTTGATCGTATCTTCTATACGACTCATGCTCGACCTTTCGGTCTTCCGTGTTCCGAGGCCATGTCTGTACATGCTAGGCTCGTCAAGTTAACCTAAGTGTTTGCATGTGTAAATCTGTCTTACACCCGTTGTATGTGAACGTCTGAATAAAACACCCGATCATCACGTGGTGTTTTGAACAACGAACTGTCGCAATGGTGCACAGTTAGGGGGAACACTTCTTGAAATTAGTATGAGGGATCACCTTATTTACTACCGTCGTTCTAAGTAAACAAGATGCAAAACATGATAAACATCACATGCAATCAAATAATAAACGTGACATGATATGGCCAATATCACATAGCTCCTTTGATCTCCATCTTGGGGCTCCATGATCATCTTGTCACCGGCTTGACACCATGATCTCCATCATCATGATCTCCATCATCGTGTCTCCATGAAGTTGCTCGCCAACTATTACTTCTACTACTATGGCTAACGCGTTTAGCAATAAAGTAAAGTAATTTACATGGCGTTTCTTGATGACACACAGGTCATATAAAAGAATAAAGACAACTCCTATGGCTCCTGCCGGTTGTCATACTCATCGACATGCAAGTCGTGATTCCTATTACAATAGCATGAACATCTCATACATCACATATAGATCATTCATCATTCATCACAACTTTGGCCATATCATATCACAAACCACTTGCTGCAAAAACAAGTTAGACGTCCTCTAATTGTTGTTGCAAGTTTTATGTGGCTGAATTAGGGTTCTAGCAAGAACGTTTTCTTACCTACGTTAAAGCCACAACGTGATTTGTCAACTTCTATTTACCCTTCATAAGGACCCTGTTCATCGATTCCGCTCCAACTAAAGTAGGAGAGACAGACACCCGCCAGCCACCTTATGCAACTAGTGCATGTTAGTCGGTGGAACCGGTCTCACGTAAGTGTACGTGTAAGGTTGGTCCGGGCCGCTTCATCCCACAATACCGCTGAAGCAAGAAAGGACTAGTAACGGCAAGAAAGTTGACAAATCTACGCCCACAACAAATTGTGTTCTACTCGCGCAAGAAGAACTACGCATAGACCTGGCTCATGATGCCACTGTTGGGGAACGTTGCAGAAAACAAAAAATTTCCTACTCGTTTCACCAAGATCATCTAGGAGTTCATCTAGCAACGAGTCATTGGATGCATCTACATACCTTTGTAGATCGCGAGCGGAAGCGTTCAAAAGAACGGTGATGATGTAGTCGTACTCGACGTGATCCAAATCACCGATGACCAGCGCCGAACGGACGGCACCTCCGCGTTCAACGCACGTACGGGACGGGAGACGTCTCCTCCTTCTTGATCCAGCAAGGGGGAAGGAGAGGTTGATGAAGATCCAGCAGCACGACGGCGTGGTGGTGGATGCAGGGCGTCGCAGCAGCAGGGCTTCGCCGAGACTACGAGGGAGAGACGTAACGGGGGGGAGATGGAGGCGCCAGGGGCTGGTGTGAAATCCCTCCTCTCCCCCCCACTATATATAGGGGTGCCAGGGGGGGCGCCGGCCCTAGTAGATGAGATCTACTAGGGGGGGGCGGCGGCCAAGGGGAGGTTTCCCTCCCCCCCAAGGCACCTAGGGGTGCCTTCCACCACATGGACTCTTCCATGGTGGAAACCCTAGGCGCATGGGCCTATAGGGGCTGGTGCCCTTGGCCCATCTAGGCCAAGGCGCACCCCCTACAGCCCATGTGGCCCCCCGGGACAGGTGGCCCCACCCGGTGGACCCCCGAGACCCTTCCAGTGGTCCCGGTACAATACCGATAACCCCGAAACTTGTCCCGATGCCCGAAATAGCACTTCCTATATATAATTCTTTACCTCCGGACCATTCCGGAACTCCTCGTGACGTCCGGGATCTCTTCCGGGACTCCGAACAACATTCGGGTTTCTGCATATACATATCTTCATAACCCTAGCGTCACCGAACCTTAAGTGTGTAGACCCTACGGGTTCGGGAGACAAGCAGACATGACCGAGACGACTCTTCGGTCAATAACCAACAGCGGGATCTAGATACCCATGTTGGCTCCCACATGCTCCACGATGATCTCATCGGATGAACCACGATGTCGAGGATTCAATCAATCCCGTACGCTATTCCCTTTGTCTATCGATATGTTACTTGCCTGAGATTCGATCGTCGGTATCCCAATACCTCGTTCAATCTCGTTACCGGCAAGTCACTTTACTCGTACCGTAATGCATGATCCCGTGACCAGACACTTGGTCACTCTGAGCTCATTATGATGATGCATTACCGAGTGGGCCCAGTGATACCTCTCCGTCATACGGAGTGACAAATCCCAGTCTTGATCCATGTCACCCAACAGACACTTTCGGAGATACCCGTAGTCTACCTTTATAGTCACCCAGTTACGTTGTGACGTTTGGCATACCCAAAGCACTCCTACGGTATCCGGGAGTTACACGATCTCATGGTCTAAGGAAAAGATACTTGACATTGGAAAACTCTAGCAAACAAACTATACGATCTTGTGCTATGTTTAGGATTGGGTCTTGTCCATCACATCATTCTCCCAATGATGTGATCTCGTTATCAATGACATCCAGTGTCCATAGTCAGGAAACCATGACTATCTGTTGATCAACGAGCTAGTCAACTAGAGGCTCACTAGGGACATGTCGGTGTCTGTTATTCACACATGTATTACGATTTTCGGATAACACAATTATAGCATGAATAAAGACAATTATCATGAACAAGGAAATATAATAATAATGCTTTCATCATTGCCTCTAGGGCATATTTACAACACGTCTTTCTTCAAGGGGAGTTCTTCACTATGAAGCAAAATGATCATTCGATCGACGAGTACTGCATGCGGCTGAAGGTTCTCGCCGATGAGCTACGCGACGTCGGCATGACCATCGATAACTCGGTCCTCCTCACCAACCTCCTCCGGGGCGTCCACTTCGACCTTGGCCAGTCCGCCGCCAACCTCTCCCTCATCACGCCGATGTACACGAAGCCGGTCACATATCTTCGCAAGGAGGAAAAGCGTCTCCTTCACACTGCTCGGCAGGCGACCCACGCCGCTCTCCACGTCGGCCTCGCCGCCGGCCACGGCTCTTCTCCAACCCAGCCGGGGCCGCACGCTCCCGCTCCTGCCCCGCCACCCGCGCCCTCTGGCGGCCGCAAGCAGAAGGGTCACGGGGGCAGGGGCCGCAACTCCAACACGACGTCGCGCCCTCCTGCGCCCGCGGCGGCTGCACCTTCCCTGCCTTGGCTCTCGGGGTATAACCCATGGACGGGAGTAGTGCATGTTGGAAATATGCCCTAGAGGCAATAATAAATTAGTTATTATTATATTTCCTTGTTCATGATAATCGTTTATTATCCATGCTATAATTGTATTGAAAGGAAACTCAGATATATGTGTGGGTACATAGACAACACCATGTCCCTAGTAAGCCTCTAGTTGACTAGCTCGTTGATCAATAGATGGTTACGGTTTCCTGACCATGGACATTGGATGTCGTTGATAACGGGATCACATCATTAGGAGAATGATGTGATGGACAAGACCCAATCCTAAGCCTAGCACAAAGATCGTAGTTCGTATGCTAAAGCTTTTCTAAATGTCAAGTATCATTTCCTTAGACCATGAGATTGTGCAACTCCCGGATACCGTAGGAATGCTTTGGGTGTACCAAATATCACAACGTAACTGGATGGCTATAAAGGTGCATTACAGGTATCTCCGAAAGTGTCTGTTGGGTTGGCACGAATCGAGACTGGGATTTGTCACTCCGGTTGACGGAGAGGTATCTCTGGGCCCACTCGGTAGGACATCATCATAATGTGCACAATGTGACCAAGGGGTTGATCACGGGATGATGTGTTACGGAACGAGTAAAGAGACTTGTCGGTAACGAGATTGAACAAGGTATCGGGATACCGATGATCGAATCTCGGGCAAGTACTACCGCTGGACAAAGGGAATTGTATACGGGATTGATTGAGTCCTTGACATCGTGGTTCATCCGATGAGATCATCGTGGAACATGTGGGAGCCAACATGGGTATGCAGATCCCGCTATTGGTTATTGACCGGAGAACGTCTCGGTCATGTCTGCATGGTTCCCGAACCCGTAGGGTCTACACACTTAAGGTTCGATGACGCTAGGGTTATAAAGGAAGTTTGTATGTGGTTACCGAATGTTGTTCGGAGTCCCGAATGAGATCCCGGACGTCACGAGGAGTTCCGAAATGGTCCGAAGGTAAAGATTTATATATGGAAAGTCCTATTTTGGCCACCGGAAAATGTTTGGGATTTTTCGGTATTGTACCGGGAAGGTTCTAGAAGGTTCTGGTGTGGGGCCCACCTGCATGGGGGGACCCACATGAACGTGGGTAGTGGGGGCAAGGCCCCACACCCCTGGTCAAGGCGCACCAAGATCCCCCCCTTAGAAGGAATAAGATCATATCCCGAAGGGATAAGATCAAGATCCCTAAAAAAGGGGGATAACAATCGGTGGGGAAGGAAATGATGGGATTTCTTTCCTCCCACCTTTGCCAACGCCCCAATGGACTTAGAGGGCAAGAAACCAGCCCCCTCCACCCCTATATATAGTGGGGAGGCGCATGGTAGCTTCACCCTTGCCCCTGGCGCAGCCCTCCCCTTCTCCCAAGTCCTCCTCCTCTCCCGCGGTGCTTGGCGAAGCCCTACAGGATTGCCACACTCCTCCACCACCACCATGCCGTTGTGCTGCTGCTGGACGGAGTCTTCCTCAACCTATCCCTCTCTCCTTGCTGGATCAAGGCGTGGGAGACGTCACCGGGCTGCACGTGTGTTAAACGCGGAGGTGCCGTCCGTTCGGCACTAGGATCTCTGGTGATTTGGATCACGACGATTACGACTCCTTCAACCCCGTTCTCTTGAATGCTTCCGCTTAGCGATCTACAAGGGTATGTAGATGCACTCTCCTTCCCCTCGTTGCTGGTTTCTCCATAGATAGATCTTGGTGACACGTAGGAAAATTTTGAATTTCTGCTACGTTTCCCGACAGTGGCATCATGAGCTAGGTCTATTGCGTAGATTATTTGCACGAGTAGAACACAAAGTAGTTGTGGGCGTTGATTTTTTCAATATGCTTACCGTTACTAGTCCAATCTTGTTTCGACGGTATTGTGGGATGAAGCGGCCCGGACCGACCTTACACGTACACTTACGTGAGACAGGTTCCACCGACTGACATGCACTTGGTGCATAAGGTGGCTAGCGGGTGCCAGTCTCTCCCACTTTAGTCGGAACGGATTCAGTGAAAAGGGTCCTTATGAAGGGTAAATAGAAATTGGCATATCATGTTGTGGTTTTGCGTAGGTAAGAAAGGTTCTTGCTAGAAACCAATAGCAGCCACGTAAAACAAGCAAACAACAATTAGAGGACGTCTAACTTGTTTTTGCAGGGTATGCCATGTGATGTGATATGGCCAAGAAGCATGTGATGAATGATATGTGATGTATGAGATTGATCATGATCTTGTAATAGGAATCACGACTTGCATGTCGATGAGTATGACAACCGGCAGGAGCCATAGGAGTTGTCTTTATTTATTGTATGACCTGCGTGTCATTAAACAACGCCATGTAATTACTTTACTTTATTGCTAACCGGTAGCCATAGTAGTAGAAGTAATAGTTGGCGAGACAACTTCATGAAGACACGATGATGGAGATCATGATGATGGAGATCATGGTGTCATGCCGGTGACGATGATGATCATGGAGCCCCGAAGATGGAGATCAAAAGGAGCAAAATTATATTGGCCATATCATGTCACTATTTGATTGCATGTGATGTTTATCATGTTTATGCATCTTATTTGCTTAGAACGACGGTAGTAAATAAGATGATCCCTCATTAAAATTTCAAGAAAGTGTTCCCCCTAACTGTGCACCATTGCGAAAGTTCGTCGTTTCGAAGCACCACGTGATGATCGGGTGTGATAGATTCTAACGTTCACATACAATGGGTGTAAGCCAGATTTACACACGCGAAACACTTAGGTTAACTTGACGAGCCTAGCATGTACAGACATGGCCTCGGAACACAAGAGACCGAAAGGTCGAGCATGAGTCGTATGGTGGATACAATCAACATGAAGATGTTCACCGATGATGACTAGTCCGTCTCACGTGATGATCGGACACGGCCTAGTTGACTCGGATCATGTAATCACTTAGATGACTGGAGGGATGTCTATCTGAGTGGGAGTTTATGAGATGAACTTAATTATCCTGGACATAGTCAAAAACCCTTTGCAAATTATGTCATAGCTCGCACTTTAGTTCTACTGTTTTAGATATGTTCCTAGAGAAAATATAGTTGAAAATTGACAGTAGCGATTATGCGGTCAGTAGAAAGCTTATGTCCTTAATGCACCGCTCAGTGTGCTGAACCCCAAACGTCGTCTGTGGATGTTGCGAACGTTGGACATACACGTTTTGATAACTACATGATAGTTCAGTTAAACGGTTTAGAGTTGAGGCACCAAAGACGTTTTTGGAAACGTCGCGGAACATATGAGATGTTTCGAGGGCTGAAATTGGGATTTCAGGTTCGTGCCCGCGTCAAGAGGTATAAGACCTTCGACGATTTTCTTAGCCTGCAAACTAAGGGAGAAAAGCTCAATCGTTGAGCTTGTGCTCAGATTGTCTGAGTGCAACAATCACTTGAATCGAGTGGGAGTTGATCTTCCAGATGAGAGAGTGATGTTTCTCCAAAGTCATTGCCACCAAGCTGCTAGAGCTTCGTGATGAACTATAACATATTAGGGATAGATAAGATGATCCTTGAGGTATTCACGATGTTTGACACCGCGAAAGTAGAAATCAAGAAGGAGCATCAATGGTTGATGGTTGGTGAAACCACTAGTTTCAAGAAGGGCAAGGGAAAGAAGGGATACTTCATGAAACGGCAAATCAGTTGCTGCTCCTGTGAAGAAACCCAAGGTTAAACCTAAACCCGAGACTAAGTGCTTCTGTAATAAGGGGAACGGCCACTGGAGCAGGATTACCCTAGATACTTGGTAGATAAGAAGGCTGGCAAGGTCGATAGAAGTATATTGGATATACATTATGTTAATGTGTACTTTACTAGTACTCCTAGTAGCACCAGGGTATTAGATACCGGTTCGGTTGCTAAGTGTTAGTAACTTGAAATAAAAGCTACGGAATAAACGGAGAGTAGCTAAAGGTGAGCTGACGGTATGTGTTGGAAGTGTTTCCAAGGTTGATGTGATCAAGCATCGCACGCTCCCTCTACCATCGAGATTGGTGTTAAAATAATTGTTATTTGGTGTTTGCGTTGAGCATAGACATGATTGGATTATGCCTATCGCAATACGGTTATTCATTTAAGGAGAATAATGGTTACTCTATTTATTTGAATAAAACCTTCAATGGTCTTGCACCTAAGAGAATGGTTTATTGAATCTCGATCGTAGTGATACACATTTTCATCCCAAAAGATATAAGATAGTAATGATAGTACCACTTACTTGTGGCACTGCCATGTAAGTCATATTGGTATAAAACGCATGAAGAAGCTCCATGCTGATGGATCTTTGGACTCACTCGTTTTTGAAAAGTTTGAGACATGTGAACCATGTCTATTGGTGTATACGCATGAAGAAACTCCATGCAGATGGATCGTTTGGACTCACTTGATTTTGAATCACTTGAGATATGCAAATCATACCACATGGGTAAGATGACTAAAAAGCCTCGTTTTCAGTAAGATGGAACAAGATGGCAACTTGTTGGAAGTGACACATTTTGATGTGTGCAGTCCAATGAGTGCTGAGGCATGCAGTGAATATCGTTATGTTCTTACTTCACAAAATGATTCGGGTAGATGTTGTATGTTTACTTGATGAAACACAAGTCTGAATTATTGAATGGTTCAAGTAATTTCAGAGTGAAGTTGAAGATCATCGTGACAAGATGATAAAATGTCTATGATATGATCGTAGAGATGAGTATCTGAGTTACGAGCTTTGGCACGCAATTAAGACATTGTGGAAGTTGTTTCACAATTAATACCGCCTGGAACACCATAGTGTGATGGTGTGTCCGAACATCATAGTTGCACCCTATTGGATATGGTGCATACCATGATGTCTCTTATCGAATTACCACTACCGTTCATGGGTTAGGCATTAGAGACAACCGCACTCACTTTAATAGGGCACCACGTAATTCCGTTGAGACGACACCATTTGAACTATGGTTTGGAGAAACCTAAGTTGTCGTTTCTTGAAAGTTTGGGGCTGCGACGCTTATGTGAAAAAGTTTCATCGTGATAAGCTTGAACCCAAAACGGGTAAATACATCTTCATAGGATACCCAAACTGGTTGGGTATACCTCCTATCTCAGATCCGCAAGCAAGAGTAATTGTTTATAGAAACGGGTCCTTTCTCGAGGAAAAGTTTCTCTCGAAAGAATTGAGTGGGAGGATGGTGGAGACTTGATAAGGTTATTGAACCATCACTTCAACTGGTGTGTAGCAGGGCACAAGAAGTTGTTCCTGTGGCACCTACACCAATTGAAGTGGAAGCTGATGATAGTGATCATAATGCTTCAGATCCAGTCACTACCAAACCTCGTAGGACAACAAGGACAGGTACTGCTTCGGAGTGGTATGGTAATCCTGTCTTGGAGGTCATGTTGCTAGACAACAATGAACCTACGAGCTATGGAGAAGCGATGGTGGGCCCAGATTCCGACGAATGGCTCAAGGCCATAAAATCCGAGAGAGGATCCATGACTTTGGAAGAAATACTTGATGGTCGTAAGGCCATTGGGTAAAGATGGATTTTAAAAGGAAGACAGACAATGATGGTAAGTATCACCATTAAGAAAGCTCGACTTGTCGTTAAAGATGTTTTTTGACAAGTTCAAGGAGTTGACTACGGTGAGGCTTTCTCACTAAGAGTCTGTTGGAATTGGATTAGCAGTTATTGCATTATTTATAAAATCTTGCATATAGGATGTCAAAACATTGTTTCCTTGACAGTTTTCTTGAGGAAAGGTTGTATGTAATACAACCAGAAGGTTTTTGACAATCGTGAAAGACGCTAACAAGTATGCAAAGCTCCAGCAATCCTTCTAAGGCCTAGAGTAAGCATCTCGGAGTTGAAATGTACGCTTTGATGAGATGATCAAAGATTTTGGGTCTATACAAAGTTTATGAGAAACTTGTATTTCCAAAGAAGTGAGTGGGAGCACTATAGAATTTCTGATGAGTATATGTTGTTGACATATTGTTGATCAGAAATGATGTAGAATTTCTAGAAAGCATAAAGGGTTGTTTGAAAAGTGTTTTTCAATGGAAAACCTGGATTAGGCTACTTGAACAATATGCATCAAGATCTATAAGATAGATCAAAATGCTTAATAATACTTTCAAATGAACACATACCTTTACATGATCTTGAAGGTGTTCAAGATGGATCAGTCAAAGAAGGAGTTCTTGCCTGAGTTGTAAGGTATGAAGTTAAGAGTTAAAGCTCGACCACGGCAGAAGAGAGACAAAGGACGAAGGCCGTCCCCTATGTTTCAGACGTAGGCTCTATAGTATGCTATGTTGTGTACCGCACCGGAAGTGTGCCTTGCCATGAGTCAGTCAAGGGGTACAAGAATGATCCAGGAATGGATCATTGGACAACGGTCAAAATTGTCCTTGGAGTAAATAAGGACATGTTTCTCGATTATGGAGGTGATAAAGAGTTCGGCGTAAAGGGTTACGTCGATGCAAGCTTTAACACCTATCCGAGTGAGTCTGAGTAGCAAACCGGATACGTATAGTGGAGCAACCATTTGGAATAGCTCCAAGTGGAGCGTGGAAGCAGCATTTACAATATGGCATAGAGATTTGCGAAATACATACGGATCTGAATGTTGCAGACCCGTTGACTAAAACCTCTCTCACAAGCAAAACATGATCAAACCCCAGAACTCATTGAGTCTTAATCACATGGTGATGTGAACTAGTTTAGTGACACTAGTAAACTCTTTGGATGTTGGTCACATGGCGATGTGACTTATCAGTGTTAATCACATGGCGATGTGAACTAGATTATTGACTCTAGTGCAAGTGGGAGACTGTTGGAAATATGCCCTAGAGGCAATAATAAATTAGTTATTATTATATTTCCTTGTTCATGATAATTGTTTATTATCCATGCTATAATTGTATTGAAAGGAAACTCAGATACATGTGTGGGTACATAGACAACACCATGTCCCTAGTAAGCCTCTAGTTGACTAGCTCGTTGATCAATAGATGGTTACGGTTTCCTGACCATGGACATTGAATGTCGTTGATAACGGGATCACATCATTAGGAGAATGATGTGATGGACAAGACCCAATCCTAAGCCTAACACAAAGATCGTAGTTCGTATACTAAAGCTTTTCTAAATGTCAAGTATCATTTCCTTAGACCATGAGATTGTGCAACTCCCAGATACCGTAGGAATGCTTTGGGTGTACCGAACATCACAACGTAACTGGGTGGCTATAAAGGTGCATTACAGGTATCTCTGAAAGTGTCTGTTGGGTTGGCATGAATCGAGACTGGGATTTGTCACTCCGGTTGACGGAGAGGTATCTCTGGGCCCACTCGGTAGGACATCATCATAATGTGCACAATGTGACCAAGGGGTTGATCACGGGACGATGTGTTACGGAACGAGTAAAGAGACTTGTCGGTAACGAGATTGAACAAGGTATCGGGATACCGACGATCGAATCTCGGGCAAGTACAATACCGCTGGACAAAGGGAATTGTATATGGGATTGATTGAGTCCTTGACATCGTGGTTCATCCGATGAGATCATCATGGAACATGTGGGATCCAACATGGGTATCCAGATCCCGCTGTTGGTTATTGACCGGAGAACATCTCGGTCATGTCTGCATGGTTCCCGAACCCGTAGGGTCTACACACTTAAGGTTCGATGACGCTAGGGTTATAAAGGAAGTTTGTATGTGGTTACCGAATGTTGTTCGGAGTCTCGGATGAGATCCCGAACATCACGAGGAGTTCCGGAATGGTCCGGAGGTAAAGATTTATATATGGGAAGTCCTATTTCGGCCACCGGAAAATGTTCTGAATTTTTCGGTATTGTACCGGGAATGTTCTAGAAGGTTCTGGAGTGGGGCCCACCTGCATGGGGGGACCCACATGAACGTGGGTAGTGGGGGCAAGGCCCCACACCCCTGGTCAAGGCGCACCATGATCCCCCCTTAGAAGGAATAAGATCATATCCCGAAGGGATAAGATCAAGATCCCTAAAAAAGGGGGATAACAATCGGTGGGGAAGGAAATGATGGGATTTCGTTCCTCCCACCTTTGCCAACGCCCCAATGGACTTGGAGGGCAAGAAACCAGCTCCCTCCACCCCTATATATAGTGGGGATGCACATGGCGCAGCCCTCCCCCTCTCCCAAGTCCTCCTCCTCTCCCGCGGTGCTTGGCGAAGCCCTACAGGATTGCCACGCTCCTCCACCACCACCATGCCGTTGTGCTGCTGCTGGACGGAGTCTTCCTCAACCTATCCCTCTCTCCTTGCTGGATCAAGGTGTGGGAGACGTCACCGGGCTGCACGTGTGTTGAACGTGGAGGTGTCGTCCGTTCAGCACTAGGATCTCCGGTGATTTGGATCACGACGATTACGACTCCTTCAACCCCGTTCTCTTGAATGCTTCCGCTTAGAGATCTACAAGGGTATGTAGATGCACTCTCCTTCCCCTCGTTGCTGGTTTCTCCATAGATAGATCTTGGTGACACATAGGAAAATTTTGAATTTCTGCTACGTTTCCCAACAGTGCACGCCTACTCCATGCCCGTCCCCCGCCCACAAGCTCCGGGCATTCTCGGGCCATGGCCGAGCACCCCTCAGGCGCTGCTGACCGCACAGTTCCCTGCCGCGTATGGCACCGCCGCGGCCTACGATGGCCCATCGACCTATGGTGGTCCCTCGGCGTACGGCAGTGCTCCGGGCTATGGCGCATACGGTGGCGCCCCTCCGGTCTACGACCCGGCGCTTCTCTTCGCCCTTCATGCTACCCCCTCGCCGAGCGCCTACAACGGAGGCGGAGATTGGTACATGGACACCGGCGCCGTTGCTCACATGGCCTCCAACCCCGGTATCTTATCTCGTGCCGCTCCCTATCCCTTCTCCTCCCGCATCATGGTTGGTGATGGCAGCTCTCTTCCCATCACCCATCATGGTTCATCCTCCCTTCCGTTACCCTCTTCTTCTATAACTCTCAATAATGTGCTCGTTTCACCATCCTTAATTAAAAATCTTTGTTCTGTTCGTACTCTTACTCGTGAAAATCCTGTCACTGTTGAGTTTGACGCTCTCGGTTTTTCTGTTAAGGATGCTCGCTCCCGGAGGGTTCTGCACCAATGTGATTCTCCCGATGATCTCTACCCATGCGGTGCTTATACACGCAGTGGCCCGGTTGCTCTCCATGCGACATCTCGCTTTGGCATGCTCGTCTCGGTCATCCCGACGCCGACGCTATTCATAAAATTTTGAGCACTTTTCCCTTTTCATGTAATAAATCAGCGGCTCACACTTGTCATGCTTGCTGCATAGGAAAACACGTTCGTCTACCATTTTCTTCATCTTCATCAATTGCTACTTTTCCCTTTGATGTTATTCATTGTGATGTTTGGACATCCCCAGTGCCTAGCAATTCGGTTTTATCATATTACCTTGTGATTTTAGATGATTTTTCACACTTCACTTGGACTTTTCCGTTACGCCGCAAATCCGACGTCGCCTCCACCCTCCACTCATTTTATGCCTATGTCAACACCCATTTTCATCGCACCATTGCTCATCTTCAAACCGATAACGGAAAAGAATTTGATAACGTCGCCATTCGCCATCTTCTATCCACTCATGGCACCATATTTCGCTTAACTTGTCCATACACATCCCAACAAAACGGCCGTGCCAAACGTGTTCTCCGCACCCTCAATGAGAGTGTCTGCGCTTTGCTCTTTCATGCACACATGCCACCTCGCTTTTGGCCCGATGCGCTCGCCACCGCCACTCTCCTTCTCAACCTCCGGCCTTGTAAATCACGCTGGAACTATACCCCTCACCATCTTCTGTTCGGGTCTCCTCCATACTATTATGATCTTCATGTCTTTGGTTGCTTGTGTTACCCCAATATCACTGCTTCCGCGCCCCACAAGCTCGCACCATGCTCTCTCGCTTGTGTCTTTCTTGGCTATCAACCCAACACCAAAGGCTTTCGCTGCTTTGACCCGGTCTCTCGTCGAGTGTTCGTCTCACGGCACATTTACTTTGATGAAGCTGTTTTCCCATTTGAGCAGGTTTCATCGACAGCAGCTCCGACCTCGGACGCTCCCACTCGACGGTCTCGGGGAGCCCTTGCGCTTCCTTCGTCGCGCCGACCCTCTTCTTTGGCGGGCCCCTTAGGCCTCTCGGCAGGGTCTCGCTCGCCGGCTCAAGAGGAGCCGGCCTTGCCTCGGTCGGCGTCGCCCATGCACGTCGTGGCCTCCCCGCCACCCGCGGCTCCACCTGCGGCCCTGTCGCCGTCGCCATCGCGGCATCCGCGGCCTCGTCCGGGGCTCCGTCGCCGCTGCTGGTACGACCACCCGCGGCTTCGTCCGTGGCCCCGTCGCCGTCGCTGGTGCTGCCACCCGCAGCCTTGCCCGCAGTTTCGTCGTCGCCACATGCGGCCTCGCCGCCCTCGTCACCCGCCGTCTCGGCTGCGGTCACGCTGTCATCATCGGCGGTCCCGTCTTCGGATTTGCCTGCCGCCTCGTCACCGGCTGTCACCATCGCCCCGCCTTCTCCCGAGGCTGTGGCTCCTCCTCGACGGCGGGCTCGGCCACCGCCTCCGCCACCTCATCATTCTATGGTGACACGTGCCAAGGACGGGATCCGGCAACCGAACCCTCGCTATCATAACCTCAGTGTCACGGTCGTCTCACCCGTACGGCGCTCGGTGCGCTCTGCATTGAGCGATCCGCATTGGCTTGCCACCATGCACTCTGAGTATGATGCCCTCGTCGCCAACCGGACCTGGACGCTGGTTCCCCGTCCCCCTGGAGCTAACATCATTACTAGCAAGTGGGTATTTCGGCATAAGTTCCTTCCGGATGGCTCTTTGGACAGGTACAAGGCCCGTTGGGTTGTTCGTGGCTTTGCACAACGTGTCGGCGTTGATTTCTCGGAGACCTTTTCTCCGGTTGTCAAACCCGTCATGATTCGTGTTGTCCTTCAGCTCGTTGCATCTTGTCATTGGCTTGTTCATCAGCTCGACATCAACAAAGCTTTTCTTTATGGTCATCTACAGGAGCGTGTTCTATGTCAGCAGCCCACTGGTTTTGTTGATCCCACTCGGGCTGATGATGTCTGCTTGCTCTCACGGTCTCTCTATGGTCTGAAGCAGGTGCCTCGTGCTTGGTATCACCGCATTGCAGCATTCCTCACTGCTCTTGGGTTTCGCAGCACCACCTCGGACACGTCGCTATTTGTGCTTCATTGAGCTGATCATGTCGCCATGCTTCTCTTGTATGTTGACGATATTGTCATCACCGCCTCTCGCGCGGACATACTTCACGACATCATCGGTCGTCTTGGTTCTGAGTTTCGGCTGAAGGACTTGGGCGCATTGCACTTCTTCCTCGGCACTAATGTGCGACATGATGCCTCCGGATTTTTTCTTCATCAAGGACAGTATGTTCTTGATCTCCTAGATCGTGCTGGTATGACAGACTGCAAGCCTGCTGCCACCCCTGCCAAGGCCAAGCCGAAGCTTTCTGCCACTGCTGGGCAACCTGCTACCGATGCCGCTCTCTACCGCAGTATTGTTGGTGCTCTTCAGTACCTCACGCTCACTAGACCAGACATTCAGTTTGCAGTCCAGCAAGTTTGCTTGCATATGCACTCGCCCCGTGATGTTCACTGGTCCTTGGTCAAGCGCATTCTTCGGTATATTCGTGGCACACCGACCTTCGGTCTTCGTCTTCGTGCCTCTACCTCCACTGAGCTGCTCGCTTACACTAATGCGGATTGGGCTGGCTGTCCTGACACTCGACGGTCCACATCGGGATATTGTGTCTTCTTTGGTGATTCTCTCATCTCTTGGTCCTCCAAGCGGCAGCCCATCGTCTCCCGCTCGAGTGCCGAGGCCGAGTACCGTGTCGTCGCCAATGTATTTCTAGTATTTCT
>NC_041391.1:676789991-676809176 GCF_002162155.2 Triticum dicoccoides
GGGGCGGGGGGGTGTTGAACGTGACATATCTTGTATTTCTAGTCTTATCTTCTCTACCCTTGTATAGCTAACTCCTAGAGATATGGTAGGATTAGTTACCTTGTCACGCAAGACATCCTGTGTATATAATCTAACCTACTCCATAGAATACAATGAGTTGCATCAAATATCCTCTCTACACGGATCTATCGATGGTCCACACAACCTAAACTAAACTTCAGGACAGTCGATTTGGCCCCGCTCTGCTTTGCTGGCGTTCAATTAGTCGGCCACCTGATTAGATCAGTGTATGTGTCCACCACTTTGATGCACGCATGAAGCTCGCTTGGGTCCTGGTCCAGTTGGTCCGTTCATGCTGGGCTAGCTGTGTGCAGCGGGCACTAGATCTACAATCTACACTTCCGTTAAAAGCGCACATATTTACAGTGTGTTTTCTGTAGCGAATCTTTCCTGATGTGTTGTGTGTGGCTGGAGGACTAATGATCATGCCCACTGATGCACCGAGCACGGTGTTGGGTAACAGTGAGGATCATGCAAATTACTACAAAGCACAGGTTAATTTATACGTCTGCGTGCATGTGGCCAGCGTCACTGCAGCAGCACATGGTGGTAAATTAAGCCCGCGGTAATTACATCTGCGACAATTTAACCAAGGCTTGTCGACCATGATCTTTCGACGTCCGGCCATTCACAGTAAAACAAACAAACGAAGAACGGGCACTCTTTGGAGTACTGAGCCGGAGTGGCGGTGAAAGGGACGGGCAAAGTTCGATCGCGTTGGTTCTATGAAGTCTTAGCACGACGACTTCCTGACTGTTTATTACAACAAGGTTTGTCCGGCTTGTTAGAATTAGTTGTTGTATAGGGATAGAATTCTCTTTGAATTGTAAACATATTCTATCACTTCTTCTGTTTCAACCTTTCCCGAATATCTCTCTGTAACAGATCGATCTAGCCTCGATCTAATCTTGTAAGCCACGGCACAAGTTCTATATAATCCAATGCGGCCCGAGCAAAGGGTTTAACGCTTCCCATATCGTTTTACATGGTAACAGAGCCACTTCCTCAACAAAAACGTATCTAACTACCTTCCTCCATCGAGAGCATGTCTACCACCTCCGCCGCCATGTTGCCCAGCACCATGGGTGCACTTTCATCTTCCACCTCCACCTCCACCTTCGCCTCCTCATCCACCACCACCACCACATCCCTCGGATGACCACCACAGGAGAAGCTGGCGAGGGGGAATTTTCTTCTCTGGAAGGCCGTCGTGCTGCCGCAGATCAAAGGAGCACAGATGGAACATCACCTCGACGAGGAGAGCCCGGCACCGCCGCCCACCCTCACCATCACCAAGGAAGGCAAAGAAGAGCAGATCGCCAACTTTGCATGAACCCTCTGGTATGCACAACAGCAGCAACTTCAAGGATATTTGATGGGCTCTCTTTCCCGCGATATTCTTGCACAGGTCGCCACGTTACATACGCCGGCCGAAGTTTGGCGTGCAATTCATGCCATGTTTGCTGCTCAAAGTCAAGCCCAAGTCATTAACACCCGCATCGAGCTGACCAATCTTCGGAAAGGTAATATGAGCATGGCCGAGTATCTTGGGAAAATTAAAAGTCTCACATATGAAGTTGCCTGCACCGCCGCCGCGCTCTCCGATCCGGAGATCGTTTCCAAGATTCTCGCCGGACTGGACATGGAATACAACCCTGTCGTCTCGGCGCTCGCTGCTCGGGTGGAACCGATCACGGTTCAGGAGCTTTACAGCCAGCTCCTGAGCTTTGATGCCCGTCTTAGCCTCCTTCACGGCAGCAACCTTCGCCAATCTTCTGCCAACGCTGTCTCCTGTGGCCGCGGCCGTGGGCGCGGTCACCAGGGGCAGTCCCGCACCGGTGGACGCGGGCGTGGCCACTTCCAGGGAGATGGCGGCTACAACAACTCTGGAGGCGGCGGCTACAACAACTCCAACAGCTACACCAACAAACCATCAGGCGGCGGCTTCAACAACAACTCTGGCCGCCGCCCCTCTTCATCTTCCCGGGGGCGCACTCGGTGCCAACTCTGCAAAAAGGCAGGCCATGAGGTTCTGGACTGCTGGCACCGGTATGATGAAGACTTTGTTCCCGATGCTCGTCTTGTTGCTGCAGCTATGCGCGAGCAAGGGGGCGATGGCGTGTGGTACGTCGACTCTGGTGCAACCGACCACGTTACTGGTGAACTAGAGCAACTTGCCCTTCGGGAGAAGTACCTTGGCAATGATCAGATCCATACTGCAAGTGGTGGAGGTATGGATATTCGACACATCGGTCAAGCTTTTATTAATTCTCCCACTCTTAAACGTGATCTTGTTCTAAACGATGTCCTTCATGTTCCACAAGCTGATAAAAACCTTGCCTCTATGTCTCGCTTAGCCACCGACAATAATGTCTTCTTTGAAACTCACCCTCGTTACTTTTTTATAAAGGATCGGGCAACGAGGGAACTTCTACATCACGGTAGATGCATTGGAGGGCTCTACCCCATCCCATCCGGAGCTTTCAACCACAAGCGGCGTCATGCTTGTTCTGCTACTATCAAGCCCTCTTTAGCACAGTGGCATCAAAGATTAGGACACCCATCATCAGTCATAGTCAAACAAGTAGTTAATAAAGGCAATTTGCCCTTGTCATCTAGTCAATCCAGTGAGTCCATTTGTGAAGCTTGTCAGTGTGCCAAGAGTCATCAACTCCCTTATCCTAGGTCAAATAGTGTGTCTCATGCTCCTTTAGAGCTTATTTTCAGTGATGTATGGGGTCATGCTAGAGATTCTTTTGGAAGAAAAAAATATTATGTGAGTTTCATTGATGATTTTAGCAAGTTTACTTGGATTTACTTGTTAAAGCACAAATCTGAAGTCTTTTCTGTGTTTCAAGAATTCCAAAAACTTGTTGAAAGGCATTTTGACAGGAAAATTTTGGCAGTCCAAAGTGACTGGGGAGGAGAGTATGAAAAGCTCAACTCTTTCTTCCGTAGCATAGGCATAGAACATCATGTCTCTTGCCCTCATGCTCACCAGCAGAATGGCTCTGCTGAGAGAAAACATCGCCACATTGTTGAAGTTGGCCTTTCCTTACTTGCACATGCCTCCATGCCTCTCAAATATTGTGATGAAGCATTCATTGCAGCCACCTATCTTATCAATCGGCTCCCTAGCAAGGTCATTGGTAACTCTACTCCATTAGAGCGATTATATCATCAAACACCTGATTATAACTCTCTTAAAATTTTTGGATGTGCTTGCTACCCAAATTTACGCCCATATAATCGCCACAAGCTCGAGTTTTGATCCACCCAATGTGTCTTTCTTGGCTATAGTAATCTCCACAAAGGGTACAAATGCTTAGAGATTGCAACCGGTCGTATCTATATCTCTAGAGACGTTGTCTTTGACGAAACCCTTTTTCCGTTCGCCAAACTCCACCCAAATGCTGGCGCCCTCCTACGTGCTGAAATAGCACTTCTTCCAGATCACGGGGGAGAATTATATAAGGCTGATCCTGTGAAGAATTCCATAGAAAAAAATTCGGATTCTAGTGATATTTGTGCATATTCGGGTCATGATTCTATGTGTGCAGAAACAAACAAAGGAGGCGCCGGATCCCATGCAGATTCGGGTGGCAGCAGCGTTTGATCCGAGGCAGATCCTCGCGCCAGTTCTGCTGTCTCCAGCGCCGCGCGGTTCGAGGACGATTGCAGTCGCTCGCATGCAGCCAATCACGTTTGGGCGGCTGACGGGCCAGACCGCATGGAGCCCACCACTTCAGGCGCGCTGGTGGCTGACAATCCTGGCATCGTGGGGCCCGATGCTGAGCCCACCTCGTCAGGAGTGGACGGGGGCGAATCCCCTCGAGCCACCAGCCCGTGGGCCGACTCTACAACGGCCAGCGGGACGCCTGGCGCGCCTGGGTCGAGATCCGCCTTGGATCGGGAGCCGGATCGGGAACCTGCAGCTGTCTCGTCTGCAGCTGGTCTCGTGGGATCTTCTGTGGCGCAACCAACAGCGACTGTCACGCCCGGATCTTCTGAGCAAACTTCACCAGCAGCAGCTCCTCGTCGTCACACTCGATCTCAATCAGGTATTATCAAGGCAAAAGAATATACTGATGGCACCGTAAGGTATGACAGGGTTAAAAGAGCTTTTCTTAGTAGTTTTGGTGAACCAACCCACTTGCATGATGCACTTAACCATAAAGAATGGAAGGAGACTATGGATAGTGAATACAATGCACTCATGAAAAACAAAACTTGGCATTTAGTACCATCAAGGAAGGGAAATAATGTTATAGATTGTAAGTGGGTGTACAAGATCAAGAGAAAATCTGATGGAAGTATAGACAGGTACAAAGCTAGATTAGTTGCTAAGGGATTTAAACAAAGGTTTGGCATTGATTATGAAGATACCTTTAGTCCTGTTGTTAAGGAGGCTACTATTCGGCTTGTGTTGTCTATTGCTATTTCCAGAGGTTGGAGTCTACGGTAGCTAGATGTTCAGAACGCGTTTCTTCATGGTGTTCTTGAGGAAGAAATATTCATGCGGCAACCACCAGGATATGAAAATCAAAGCACACCACATTATATCTGTAAGTTGGGTAAAGCTTTATATGGTTTGAAACAGGCCCCTAGAGCTTGGTACTCAAGATTGAGCATATGCAGTTACAACAACTTGGGTTTACACCATCAAAAGCAGATACCTCTTTGTTCTTTTACAATAAAGGCAATACCACCATATTTGTGCTTGTTTATGTTGATGATATAATTGTTGCTAGTTCAAGCTTAGATGCCACCACTTGTTTGCTTAAGGATCTGAAACTGGAGTTTGCTCTTAAGGATCTAGGTGACCTCCACTACTTTCTTGGTATAGAGGTTAAACAAGTAAAAGATGGCATACTTCTCACACAAGACAAATATACCACTGATATTCTCAGGAGAGTGGGATTGGAACATTGTAAACCTGTGAGTACACCAATCTCAACCTCAGAAAAACTTACAGTTGAAAGTGGAGAAGTGCTTGGACCAGAAGATGCAGCAAATTATAGAAGTGTTGTAGGTGCTTTACAATATTTGACTCTTACACGACCTGACATTTCTTATTCTGTGAATAAAGTATGTCAATATTTACATGCACCTAGAACTACTCATTGGACTGCAGTCAAGAGAATTTTGAGGTATCTTAAGTTCTCAGAGGGACTTGGGCTTCATATTACCAGATCATCATCCATGCTTGTTACTGCATATTCTGATGCAGATTGGGCAGGTTGTCCTGATGACAGAAGGTCCACAGGTGGTTTTGCTGTGTTTCTGGGAACAAATCTTGTATCATGGAGTGCAAGAAAACAGGCTACAGTTTCAAGGTCAAGCACTGAGACTGAGTATAAAGCTTTGGCAAATGCAACAGCTGAAGTAATGTGGATACAGACTTTACTTTATGAGCTTCGTATTAAGGCTCCACAAGCTGCTAGGTTATGGTGTGATAACATTGGTGCTACCTACCTTTCAGCCAATCCTGTTTTCCATGCACGTACCAAACATATTGAAGTTGATTTTCACTTTGTCAGAGAAAGAGTAGCTCGAAGCTACTTGACATTCGGTTCATACCTACAGGAGATCAACTTGCTGATGGCTTCACAAAACCACTTACTATGAGAAGGCTAGATGAGTCCAAGTACAATCTCAACCTTGGCAAAGCTTCATGAGGTTTAGATTGAGGGGGAGTGTTAGAATTAGTTGTTGTATAGGGATAGAATTCTCTTTGAATTGTAAACCTATTCTATCTCTTCTTCTATTTCAACCTCTCCCGAATATCTCTCTATAACAGATCGATCTAGCCTTGATCTAATCTTGTATGCCACGGCACAAGTTCTATATAATGCAATGCGGCCCGAGCAAAGGGTTTAACGCTTCCCATATCGTTTTACACGGCTTTGTCGAGGGAGGGGCGATGACAGCGGCATGCCTTCGGCCCGCTTCAGTGCTTGTAGTCGTCGCTAGGTGGTCTACGGATCTGGATGTAATTTTTATTATTCTTGTGTCCATTGTACTACCATGATTGAAGATGAATAGATCGGAATTTCATCCCGCCAAAAAAAAATCGTTCGATCGTCCGGTCGACCTGAATCGACGGAAGCGAACAGAGGCGGAGAGTAGTGCAGCGATGGGAGCATGTTATCGCGGTGGAACCGGCCGGGTCACGACGCGCTCGTGGATGCGATCCTTCACATACACATCGCCGACCGGCTTCATGATCCCTTCCTTCTCATGGACTCCACGAACCAACATGGGTGCGAGTAAACAGGTTCGGTGCTGATGGGCGCAGCCATTACGGCGACTGAGATGCCGCCGATGCCACTGTGTCGAACGTTCAGAGGTTGGCCATGTTTCAAGCGAAGCGGGGCGATGCCACGGCCGGCAGCTGCCGGCTGTTGCCGCGTCACGTCGGTGAGGTCCTACTCGTGACAACCTGACTGACCATTCCGTGTCTATGTTTGAAAGTTTCAAGATAACTTCTTTTTCCTGGTTCCGGCCTTTCAGTGTGCCGGAAATGGTCACTAGTGCAGAATCGGGCTATAGCACCGGTTCGTAAGGGCCTTTAGTCCCGGTTCTATAAGCGGCAATAAAGGGTCCCCCCTTTAGTACCGGTTCTGCACGAACCGGGACCAAAGGCCCACCACGTGGCACGAGCCCGCGCGGTGGTCTGGGGGACCTTTAGTACCGGTTGGTAACACCAACCGGTACTAAGGGACAAATTTTTTGATTTTTTTTTTGAAAAAAAATTTGAATTTTTTTTCGATTTTCAAATTTCTGAATTATTTGACGATTTTGTCTCTAATCACCGCTCATCATTGCTCTAATCACCCCTCATCATTCTAAATCGTCTAATTTCACCCATCCTCTCGCTACTCCAGCCTGAGCACGCTTAACTTCCGAGTTCTATTCCCCCTAGTTTCCAAGTCTTCACGTGTTGTTTACCTGACAATAGTAAGCTGTCAATCCTATGAACCCTCAGGAATTTAGCTTGAGCATTAAGTCACATGTTTCACCGTTTTAGTTTGAAACTATTATTCTAAAAATAATTATTATTTAATAACCGAAATATTTCTTGAATAAGTAGTTTGACCAGATTTGACCATAGTTTGACCAAAAGTAAAAAAACTAAAACAATTATTTATTAACACTAATATTTCTTGAATAATTAGTTTGACCATAGTTTGACCATATTTTGACCAGATTTAACAAAAATTAAAAAAACTGAAATTTGAGCATATCTTTTTTTCCTTTTAGAATTTGAGGATTCTAAAAAATTGCAAACATGCCGTATGCGGTTAAAGTCGGATGCGGATTTTCATTCTGATTTTTTTGATATATTATCCTTTTTTTCGACATCGTATGCAAAAGATATGGCCGTTTTACATTTTCATAACATTTTTTTGCAAAACATGTCCAAATTTAAGTTTTTAATTTTCCTAACTAGTAGATGTAGTAACATAACTGCATCTTGAAGGATTTTAATTTTTAAAGTTTTTATCATTTTCTTTTGCTTTTTACAAAACTGAAAAGGCGATTGGGGGGGGGGGACAGGTAGAGTTTGAAAATGGGCCCTTTAGTCCCGGTTTGTGTCTTCAACCGGGATTATAGGTCAAACCCCTTTAGTCCCGGTTCGTGGCACAAACCGGTACTAAAGGTTAGCCCTGTAGTACCGGTTTGTGCCACGAACCGGAACTAAGGGGGCTCGTGGGGCACCGTCCTGACGCCAGCCTGCCATCATCCCTTTAGTACCGGTTCGTGGCACGAAGCGGTAATAAAGATTCAATACGAACAGGCATTAATGCATAGCCGTTTGAACCGGAACTAATGATATCATTAGTACTGGGCCAAAATTAAACCGAGACTAATGTGTCCCACATTAGGTCTTTTTTTACTAGTAGGTTTATAGACAACAAACATGAGATGGGTCCTGCCACAATCGATGGGCGGCACCTGGGCTAGACACAGTTTTAGGATCCACATTGCCAAAGTCCCATCAATGCTGATGCTTCAGTAAGACTCTTTCTCTATAGACAAAAGTTTATGGATCAATGCGTTTCACACGGAAACAACTGTGTGTCCCAATTTGTTGCTGCCGTTCGAATGATTTTTTTTTCCTTTCTGGGAGAAATCGTCACTATTTTTTTTGTGGGTGAACAGTAGTTTTTTTAAACATGACTTGTTAATACTCCGTCCGTTTGATAATACTTGTCGTGGTTTTACTCCGTAGTTCGGAGGGAGTATATTTTTGTTGTGGTTTTACCTGCATAATAGCCGGATGCTAGTTTCAAAACAAACCAGATTTTGACACTGATATTCCAAAGATTTATTTCAGAGTAAAGGATATTCAAAATAAGTTGGCATGAGTCCTAAAATATTGGGGGGTGGACCTAACTGCCTTGAACCCAGACCAGGTCCGGCGTGCTGCCGTCTAGGCCCACAGCTCAGACGCCCACTGCTTTATGCCCGAACCCCGGTTCTGCTCTCCCCAGAATACCCCTCCAACTCTATATAGTGCGCCCAAGCCGCGGTCTTTTCAGTTTACGCCAACAGTCCAACCTGATTCCAACGTTTGCACTCCTCGATCTATTCTCTCATGGCGACGGCGACGGCGAGGCGGCCCAGCGGCCCGGTCCTGTCGATTCCCAGCTACCGCTCCGCCTCGCCCACCCGCGTCAAGCTCCCCGCCGGTGGCGCTACACGCTCGCCGGGCAAGTCCGTCAGCGTTTCGTCCTCCTCCTCTGCCCCTGCCGGTGCCGCCAGCAAGAGCCGTCGGTCCTGCATGTGCTCCCCGACGAACCACCCGGGCTCTTTCCGGTGCAGCCTCCACAAAGACCGCAAGCAGGCGGCTCCATCTTGCAACAGCAAGCCTGGCTGCCCGCCGTCCATCGGCAGCGCCGGCTCGAAGCAGATGGGCAGCGCATTGGTGCGGCTTGTCCCCATGGAAAGTGGGCACTGGGCACGCAGGGCACTCGCGCCGTCCCCCGCAGCGCAGCGGAAACGCGTGGGCGGGTTGCGCCCCCGTCCGAGCAGGCTCTCCGCTGTGTCCATGGCCGGCGACCGCGCCGGCGACAACCACCGGTAGACAAACCAACCAACGTCGACATGCCATTAGCAAGATAAAGTAGATAGGAAAAAGTTCCAGTAAGAATTGGAGTTCAGACCCAGTTCTGGGTTCCGGCCTGGTTAATTAGCTAGCTCGTAGATTCACATAGAGTGAGCCTCTTCGTCCTCTCTGCTCCGCTGTGTACAACTCCCTCTGGTTTTGGATATGGATAATCATGAGAGACAAATTGGAGACACATACATGCATCTAATCTGTCCCGTGCCGGAGGTTTATCCATCCATGGATCATGGATGATTTGCCGCAACAACTTTTTTCTTCTGTTTCAGTTTCTGAAGTGTGGATGCGTCCCGCCCCCTGTTTTGGTTTTGGATAAGCTCTGCGAGATGAGTGGCGTGTCGCCGGCGCTTCCTCCGTCATGCGGCTCCCGTGCGTGGCCCCAGCCGGACAGATCAGGCCAGCAACTTCGAGCACGAGAGCAATCCCTCGATTCCGACGAGGTTTATGTATGTGTGTGGATTCCGACGAGGTTTACGTAGTATTTTACTGTTGGCGCGACCGACGACGTAGCAAATGGAAATCCCCGCTCCAGCAAAATAATCCTGTACGACCGGGTCGTACGTGCGACCCGGCCGCATGGGGAGGCTGATAGGTGGGCCACCCTCCGACATGCTCTCTCACAAGCGGGTCGTACATGATTCGCCTCCCCCGCTTCAACTCTTCGACTTGCGGAAGAAGATGAAGATGTTGGAAGATCTGTGGGCGCGCACAGCTGGCCAGCTTCTTGTTAGTTGTCACCTTTTGCATTGGCGTCATGTAGTACGTAAGTTTTTTTTTTTTTTTGAGGGAATGTAGCACGTCAGTTGAGTTGGGTCTTGTATCTGTTTCAAGTGCAGCGCGAAAAATATCAGTGCTCCTTTTAGATGAACGAACGGAATCCTGAGTTCCCGACAAAACCTCAAAAATAACTCAAATTTATCATTACAAACTTTCTGGTAAAAAATTGACTGTTTTGTATGAGCACAGAGTAGATGCGTTGAACAGCTGACAAAACGAAACCAAGCGGAGTTGCTGAGAGTAGTATAGTACGTACACAAGTTTAATTAACGAACTCGTTGAATGTCTGAGGATCCAGTTGGTCCGGTACTGATGCTACCCCCAACGAACGCGTTAGAAATCAGACGGCCATTCGCGAACCAGAGGAAGCTCTGGATGTCAGCGTCTACGACGGGCAAGCAAGTCAACGGAAGAACTTATGACCCGTTGGAATAACCGATCGCGACATATATGCCCGGGCCGAGCACCGTCGGAGGCTGGAATCGGTCGAGCACGCCGACCACCCGGCGCTGTGGAAGGAAGTCGTCCTCTCTTGCCTGCTCACCAGGGCACGATCGAGTCAGTACACAGTCACTCGGGCTAGAGTTATTCCGAGATCTGCCTGGCACGGAACCTGGAGAAGTTCAGTGCCTCCTCAACTGGGCAATCAGTGGTAGGTGTAGATGTTTTGCAGATGCTCTGATAAGATTTTGCTGGGAATTGACTTGGCAGCGGTGTGCACTGGCATGTCCCCATGTTGTTCTTTGGGGGACCGGTTCTTTGCACAAGTTATAAGTTCAGAGATCGAGGGCTGGAACTGGAAATTGACTTGGCAGTGGTGTGCACTGGCATGTGCCCATCGTGTCCTTTTGACATGCAACACCGGTTCTCTGCACTAGTTATAAGTTCAGAGCTCCGTTTCCCTTGGGCGCAGGGTCTTGGACTTGGGGACCGGTCAATTTCTTTAGCTAGACATGATGAGTGATGACCTGGAATGGCTAATAACCCGTAGGCTGGGCAATGTCAACCGAGCGAGATACGGTCCGAACTTCTGACTTTGTGCATCTAGATCAAGAAAAACTGTTTCAGAATTAGCACTAGGGTAAATGTTTCCGGAATAAAAATGTAAGATTTCAGATCAGACTGGACACACGTATACATAGCACAGGCTACGCACTGCTCGCTTGATGACAGAGAATTGTTTTCCGTCAGAAACTCATCACCTATGAATGTGTTTTTTAGGCTAACTGGCAGGTGTTCTGCCTTTTCATTGAGATTAGGAGTGAAACTAGGTGTTACGAGAGGAGCATTCACCCATGAAAGTTTTGTATGCCCGGTCTTTCTAGAAGATTTTACTTAAACAGAAACTGAAAAATCCGATATCCTCATGAACGGCGGATGCATGCGGAAATTTTTATCCCAATTTACATGTCGACCTATCGCTATTCTGCCTTAAGCTCATTCCACTGATCTAACAATGATGGGTGTAGTTGTCTTCGGAAGAAATCATCCCCCACACGACTTCTAAGTTTATCAACTGTGATATCCTGCTTATTGCAAATGCTATACAACACAGGGTATTTCTGCTCCATAGGGGGTTCATCATTTAAGGAATCTTTCCACACCCTGGCAAGGTTGTCCGAGTTTATAACCACTTTTCGTCCAACTAAATAATATTCTTTAACCTTCATAATAGCCTTCCACATAGGGGAATCACTAAACTTGCTTTTGACCGAGGTTACCATATCTTTTTTCAAATATTTTGCCCGGAGCACCTCTTGCCACAACCCTTGCTGTGTTTCAAGCTTCCACCACCACTTGGTGAGTAGGCTAACATTCTGTTTTCGGAGGTCTTTCACCCCCAAACCTCCTTTGTTTTTGGACCTACATATTCTGGACCATTTAACAAGATGATATCTCTTGCGTCCATCATGTTGTTGCCAAAAGAAGCACTTACGGTGTTTATCCAGTTTTTCAATGACCATCTTAGGCAGAAGGAACGTGGACATATAGAAATAAATGATGCTAGTAAGGGAGGAGTTAAGGAGGATTAGCCTTCCTCCCGAGGAGGCCGCATTGCCTATCCAAGACTCGCAGCAGCTAAGAAATCTTTCATCAGCAAAGTTGCAGTGCAGATTACGAAGAGTCGAGTAGCTGACTGGCACTCCCAAGTATTTCATTGGGAAATGACACATATTACTTGCTGAATTGATCTAGACGCAGTGTGGTCCTGGCGACAGGAACCGCGACAAATGCTTAATTTCCCTGTGCCTCTCCTTGTCGCTGTTACGTCGTGGATCCATGTCGTAGTGGGCCGCGATTAAATTTCTGGATCTTTTGCTGACGAAAAAACTGGTTAAGTAATCGTACATATGGGTGTACCTGGTTGGTGCCAGGTTCAGTATACATCGTTTGGTGGTAATTTTTTGTGATTTACATAGCTGCCGTGTCATTAGCGTGCCCACATGCATGGAATGCAGGTTCCAAGGAGCTCATGGTCGGCACGAAGAGCAGTAAATAAATCGCCTCGGCCAGCTTTGACAACCCGACCGCCTTCTAAACTACTCGCACTACAAAGAGAGACCAAATAATGCAGGCACGAATGTAAATGAAATATGAAAGGGTGAAAAATTATGAGGCCGACTTCAAAAAATGACAGCACTGCACAGCATGGGTTGCTGTTCCCGATCAATCGACAGCCGGCCTCTGTATGTGCCCAACAAACAATTGCTATCGGAACACTAGGGTACGTGCTTGGCTCTCATTGGTTGCCGGCAGCGCATGGCGTAGAGTCCATGCACGTAGGTAAAGCGACGTCACGTTGGTACCTATAGATCGAGCTAGCATCACAATTCTGGGTTAGTCTTCTAAAAATCAAAGAAATCTTTTATAAATTTGTAAAGAAAAAAGTGGGGGATGGGAGAAACACTAGGTTTTGGGAAGACTCATGGGTTGATGATAAACCTTTGAGGGAGGCTTACCCTAGACTATATGATATATCCTTTGACCACAATATTACGGTGGAGGAGGCCATACAGAAAGGTTGGCATGGATTTAGATTTAGGAGAACCCTGCATGGAGAGACTGTGGAACTTTGGAACAGTCTCAAAAAAAGGTGTGAGGAAATTCAAATGCAAGGAGGGGAGGACAAAATCCTCTGGACCCTCACTGCTGATCATAAATTCTCTGTGGGGTCCTTGTATAGGAAATTGATAGATGTTGGGATAAAATTCCCACAGAAATACTTATGGAAGATTAAAGTGCCTGCGAAACTGAAAGTGTTTTTATGGTTGATTAATAAAAAGAGCATCCTGACTAGAGATGTACTGCTTAAAAAAGGTTGGAAGGGTGAGAAAAGATGTGTTTTATATGGGAAAGATGAATCAATTGATCATCTATTCTTTTCTTGCTCGGTTGCTTCATTGCTGTGGAGTTTGGTCAGATGTGTGTGTGATTTTAAAACTGTACCATCTAGTGCGAAAGATTATTTTGGAGACTGAATTAGAAAATTTAACAAAGATAATAAGAAACTGGTGCTGGTGGGGATTTCAGCCCTGCTTTGGTCAATTTGGAAAAGCAGAAATGCGATTATCTTTGAGAAAAAAAAGGATAAATGATCCTTTATATGTTGTCAAGCTAATGTGCAGGTGGTTAATTGACTGGGCTATCTTGCAGATAAAGGAGTCGCCAAGAAAAACGTTGGAGCTGGGAGCAAGGGTGCTAGAACAGGCAACAAATGAAGTGTTCACAGCCAAGCAAGGGTGGAGGATCAATGTTGCTAGATTGAAATGAAGAAAATCTCTTCTGCGGGGGGTGAACCTGATGTTTGGTGTTCCTGTAGATGATCCCTGGCTCCTTGCTACTTTTGCTACTTTTGCTTCTGCGTTGATGTAATGGCTCTCAGGATAGTTTGAATTCGGTCTGGAGGTTAGTTATTTGATCCTTTGGAGTCCGGTTTGGTTTCTTTCGTTTACTTTCGAACTCTTTGTAAAACTATATGGTTTTCAGTAATGAAAATCGGAAGGGGCAAGCTCTTCTTTGATAAAAAAAAAAGATCGAGCTAGCAGAGTAGGAGCTGACCAGGACGGGATAACTGCCTCGCCGACCGGCCAGTTCGGTCGGCACGTGGTGCTCCGTTTGGCTCTTGCCGGAACCAGGGGCAATGCACCGGCCAATCGAATGACGTCGCCGTCAAAACTTCCAGTTCCGTCGTGCCACATGTACATGCACGCCCGCACTGGCCGGTGGCTCGACTGCGCACGCCAGTGTCTGCGTGCCTTTCATTACCAAATCTAGCCACTCCGTGCTGATTAAGGTACACGGTCTTATCTGGCCTAGCTAGGATGATTTACCACCGATTGCATACTATACGTGCATCTCAGGAGACCACGCTATATCGGGATCGGGTCGGGCCAGGTTTAGACCAATTTGACACATGCGGCGCGCGCTTTGGCCGAAATGGATTAGCAAGATCTACCTCTTTCGAGACATATCGATGAGATTCTTCTAAGTGCGGCATCCGGTTCGGCTTGCATTTCAGGTCGAATCCCGGACCGGTGCACTAATCAGGTCGTCCCTTTTTGGATTTTCCACGATCAACTTTTGTTTTTGAGGTGTCGTTCCACGACCAACTTGGAAACAGAGCACATGATGCCATACTATTTTATCATTTCTCCAATACCGGACATACAATCATATATATATATTTGCGTGCAATCAGGCGAAGAATATGTTCAACAATAAGCAGCACGATTTGAAGATCCACCACCAAGCTCGGTATGATTGGAGATCGATCAGCGTTCTACACAAACGAATCTAGACTTTGGAACTGTCTATCAGCAGGCCATGTGATCAGGGTATGTATGTGTCAACCGCCGTGAGTGGTGCAGCGCATGGAGCCAGGCAACGGCAGGCCGGGTCGGCACGGCTAAGCAAGCTGTTCGGAATCCAAACGACAAGGTGTCGCCAGAAAACGTAAACAAAATGAACCCTAGTAGCGCCCGCCCCAGAGCGCTGCGTGCGCGGTGCGCCAGCTGCCGCGGCCGGCCGTCGCCACGCAGCCTCCCAATCCTTGGCACGCAGCGAGGTCGACCATGTGCGCGCGGCCGGCCGTCGTCACGCACCCTCCCAGTCTGTGTCCGTGGCAGGCAGCGAGGCCGGCCGACTATGTGCCGCGCCCTGCGTAGCCGTTGCGCGCGGCGTCGGGATGTGGTGACCGCGCGCATGTGCGCGGCCAGGACATGACATGAACAGGGCTGCTCTTTTTAGCACTAGATCCGCATCTGAGTTAAAAAAGCGGAACACCAGAACTGTCCACGGTGTGTTAAACAGAGCATACAGTACTGCACAATAGTACACGACGAATATGCGCCCGCATGCATGTGGCCAGGGACGGACGTTCACAGTGATACAACGAATATCAAACGACGGGAAGAGGAAGAGAGAGCGAAAGAGAGCCGGAGCGGGAGCGGCAGTGAAAGAGACGGCCACGTTCGATCGTCCGGTCGACCAGAATCGAAGGAAGCGAGACGCAGCGCAGTAGCAACAGTTATCTCGCGGCGGAATCGGCTGGATCAAGGAACCAACGTCCATGGGCGCGAGTGAACGGATTCGGAGAGCACCGATGGACCCTGCGATTACGGCGACTGATGCCGATGCCGATTCCACTGTGTCAACCGTTCAGAGGTCGGCCGCGTTTCAAGCAAAGCGAGGGCGATCCCATGGCCGGCGGCTGGGGTCCGGTCGCTGCCGTCCGGCTGCTGGCACGTCACGTCGTTCAGGCCCTAATCGTGCCAACCTGACCATCACCTGCCTCGCTCCGAGCGTTCAAAAGATAACTCCTTTTTTCCTGTGTCCGTCCTTTCAGCGTGCCGGTTTTCTGACAGCAACAGCGTTGGATGGGCACAGCACGCAGCATTTCATCAAAATATTCAAATCAAGTTGGCGCCAGTCCTAAAAAAAGTTGGCACCAGTCCTAAAATATTCCAAACCGATTCCGGTGTGCTAGCCGTCCGGGCCCACGGCACAGACGCCCACTGCTTTATGCCCATTAACCCCAGTTAGTTAACTCGACCGAACCAAGTTCCCAACCCATGAAGTTACCAGAATACCCCTCCCGGCTATATAAATGCCGCCCAGCCCGCACCTCTCAGTCTACTCTCCAAAACCACCAAAATCTCCATCCAAGATCCAACTGCTCCACCACTCCAATCTCCCTCTCATGGCGACGGCCACCGCGACTCGGCCCAGCGGCCCGGTACTGTCGACCCCGAGCTACCGCTCCGCCTCGCCCACCCGCGTCAAGCTCGCCACCGGCAGCGCCACCCGCTCGCCGGGCAAGTCCGTCAGCGTCTCGTCCCCGCCCTCCACCAGGAGCCGTCGGTCCTCCTGCATGTGCTCCCCGACGAACCACCCGGGCTCCTTCCGCTGCAGCCTCCACAAGGAGCGCAAGCAGGCGGCCCCCGCCGGCAGCAGCACCAGGCCCGCCTCCCCGCCTTCCCCGCCGTCCACCTCGAAGAGCACGGGCGGCGCGCTGGCGCGGCTCGTCCCCATAGGGAGCGGGCACTGGGCACGCAGGGCGCTCGCGCCGTCCCCCGCGGCGCAGCAGTCGCTGCAGCACCGGAGGCGCGCGGGCGGATTCCGTCCCCGACCGAGCCGGCTCTCCGCCGTGTCCACGGCCGGCGACAGCCAGTAAACTAAACGAACAGGGTCGACATGCCGTAGCAAGATAAGTAGTAGAGTAGTACTAGTAGACAGGAAAGAAATTGCCTGAAGAATTGGAGTTTTTAGAACCAATTCGATTGATGAGCCCGTCCGGAACTGTGCAGAATGCGTTTTTCCAGCACGCATGAATGGCGTTAATTGAGATTCAAGATGCCAGGCAATCGTTGGTTGGGCTAACGGATGCTTTGAATCACTCTGTTTTTACTCGTGTTTTGGCGGACTTCTGAGTCCCGTCTCCGCGTTTGGGTTTATTAATCGGTACTTGGAGGCGCTAGAACTGACCAAGATTCAGAAACAGACAGTACAGTCATGAGCCAGCAGTTCAGGTTCAGAAGCAGTGGTTACCTCCTGAGACGGTGTTGGCCAAGAGAAAATGTTGACGCTGGGGCATTGCAGAACACGTAGCTAATTCAGGTTGTTAGAGCAACTCTAGCAGACCCCGCATCCGGCCCGCAAAACACGTTTGCAGTTCGGGGAAAACCGCGCTTTTGCGGGCTGGCTCCGACGGCCGCAGATGCAGAACCCCCAAACGGACTCGTATAAAAGGATATTCGCGGAATATACTTTTTTACGGGTCGGTTTTTGCGGGGTTTGTTCGGACACCGCCACGTCGACCCGAAAACAGAAAACGCTTAATTCTTGCATTTGACGTAATTTCCCGTAAATAAGTTCAAATTCAAACAAACATAACACAGTTTTATGCGCAAATAAAAACCAAGTTCAATACGACAAACGCAAAAGAGGGACTTGCAAAAGTTACGGCCATGTCCGGCATCACCTTGGTCGATCATCACTCCGCGCCATCGAGTCCATCTTAAAGTTCATCGGCACCACCTAAACCACCTCCGGCGCTTGTCCCAACTCCCGCACCGAAATCATCGACGTTGCCAGCATATGGAGCAGAGAAAACATCTCCGGAACTGTAACACGGACCGGCCGACGCGACCATTTTCCTCTTCAAGATTTCTCTCCTTGCCATATCATGCCATGTTTTGGTGAGGTCATCCATGTCATCGCGGTTCATTGACATGATCTTGTTCTCTTCGGCGAGCAACAAGGACATGCATTTGTTTTGAGCGGCGCGTGCTCTTCTCTCCTTAATGGCAGCTTTGCGGAGCCCCTCTTCCTTGTGCAATTGCCACTTTTCTTGCTTCTTTTTTGCCTTCTTCTCGGCCAACTCTTTCTTGATCTCCAATGACTTCAACAACATCAACTCATTTCATTGCACCATGTAATCAATCTTCTCCCTCAAGCTCGATGCTTCTTACTCTCTCTCTTCATCTTCTCCTTAGTCTTCTTGTCGCCATCAGGCTTGTTTAAATTTCTTGGCCATCATCATCCTCAACTTCATCCATGTTTGTAAGCGAGCCTCTTTTCGGTGGGGATTTTTTGTCGATCAACTTCCACTGCTCGCACTTTTGGAGCAACTTCCAACAATGCTCTAGTTTGAAGAATTTGCCTTTCGAAGCTTCCATGTCTTTGTATCTATGTTGGGCAATCTTGTCCTACACAATGTGAACAAAGTGATGTAATCAATTCTCATGATGCAAATATGATTATGCACAACTTGAACAAAGGCAAAACAAACTCACATAGTCGGATTCCACGGTACCACTTGGAGGTGCATTACGTACTTGCTTCAAGCAAGCTGCCCAACGGCTGCACATAGGCTTGATGTTCTCCCAACGCCCTTGAAGCGACCGAAATGTGCATGGAGTCCTATTGGGATACTTTGCCCTAATGCGGAAGTACTGATCTTCGATCCTTTGCCAATATCTCTTGGCGGCTTGAGAAGTACCCGTGCATGCATCAAGAGACACCGCACTCCATGCTTGGATCAAAGCTTGATCTTCCAAGATCGTGTAGTTCTTCGATCTTTGGCTTTTCCCAGATTTTGATTGCGATTGCTCAAACACTTCCGCTTTGATCTTCGCCAATTCGTCCTCACAACCATGATCATCCACGCCGCCTCCGTTTCATTGTAGTCGAATGCGGCGAACAGGGCTTGATCAATGTCAACGGCATTGGTGTCCAATAAGTCCACGAACTCGACAGTTGCATTATTTGAACCACCGCTATATTGAACGATAACAAGTCACGATCTATCGCAAAAAATGGCGAAAACGAAAGGAAAGCACCATGACCGAAGACGCATACCTTCCGGCCATTTTGCCGAACACCTCGCTTGCGGGGGGAGAGCACCGTTGGACGGCATCGCCGGGGCACCTCTTTCCGGGATGGAGTTCGAGGATGAAGGAGGCGGCTTGTTTGTAGCCGGATTCCTCTTCCTCTTACCGTCCACGGCCTTGGTCACCTTCTCCAACGCCGTCCGAGATTGCGCAGCAGCGTTGACGCCAGGAGCACGAGCCCTGGCGGCGGGGGCTGTCGGATTCCCGCCCTGCACGACCACGTTGCCCTGCCGCTTGCGGGCAGGCGCGACGCAGGCTTGAGCGACGGCGGGGCCAACATGGCCGGCGACGAGATCCGCCCGAGGGGAAGGGGCGTGCGCGACCTCG
>NC_041391.1:676809328-676812500 GCF_002162155.2 Triticum dicoccoides
CATGGCGGCGAGGGGCGGCCGCGGAGGATGCACCGGAGCATGCGGCGGCGGGGCAATGTTGGCGGACGGTGGAGGAGCGGGAAAGGGCGCGCGGAAATGTCCCTCCCTCCAAATCTCGCTGCGGATAGGGGCTGAGCTCGGGTCGGCCTCCCAGCCCATGAAACTAGAGGTTGAGGGAGAAGTTGTTCCGCGCCCTGCAAAATATTTACAGGCCGGAGCGGGATGTGGGTTCTAATCGGGCAGGTTTTTCCGCCCCGACCCACATTTTGGCGGTTATTTTACGGACCGGGACGGGATGCGGGGTCTGCTAGAGTTGCTCTTATAGAGCAAGGCATATCTCCTGCTTACCTAACTCTAAGGGACCAGCGCACTCGCATTTTAACTTTGAACTATTGATGCAAACATTGATACATGTTGCTGCTTTCGCTGCGGATGATCGTCCGTTAACTAAACCCATCTGTACAAGTGTGTCTGCTAAATAGACCATGGCAATGCATCTGTACAAGTGCTGAATCAAATGGTCCAACTAAACCCGTCTGAAATTCGTGTTGGATGGCTCACGATGAGCCTCATGGCGTTGTCCGATTTGAACCGTCCACAGCTTCTACACTGGTCGGTGCTCTGGCAAAATCATCTTTTAACACGGGATGGAGATGCTTTTTCTTTTCCAGTGAGCTTTTCGGTCTATGTATATGTTTTTCAGCTCCCTTTCAGGTTCCACGGGAAAAACTACAAGACTTCAATTTGTCAATTCAAAGATTGTTACCCACGCTAATTAATTTGTCAGTCACAAGGTTAGCCAGCCGGATCCTTAGTCCATGTGTTTATGTATATCGCACTGCTACAAAAACTAGGTTGCAAATGAGAATGGTTCAATAAGAACTAGAGATGATCTAACTAATTATCCTCATGATATTTTCTGAAAATATCCCCGAGAATGTTGATCTGCTCTTCGAAAAACAAAAAGCAAAACAAAATCGTGAAGTTTCGATGCTCGAATCGTCCACAACTTGTACCTGCTGGCTTGTTTCCAAAATATCGTGAAGAGCATTTATCATACGATCAAGATGTTTTTTGGAATCGTTGCGGTGCATCTTAATTAATTGACTGGGTGCTTAGTTTGCTAGGTCCTTCAGCTTACTTTCAAGGGCTCCACTGGAAAAACTACAAGCTAGATTTGAAATTGTCAGTTCTTGCCTTCTAGGACAAAATGGGCACACGATCGGTCGATCACCGTTCACCTGGTCTGCAGCCGGATTACTACTCTCCATGTACGCACGCTAACATCTCTATCAATTTTTGGTGTTAAATATATCCGTTTAAGTGACAAGTAATGTAGATCGGAGAGACGACTTTTTTTAATCTGATTACAATTGCACGAGTTTCAAATTTTTAACCTTTGGTGGGAGAGAATATATTCACCTGACAGTAATTAATTAACTAATGTCGGCAGATTTTCCACACAAAATCTTAACTGAATAATCCAATGTAAGGATTGAGAGAGGTAATTAATTCATCTGGTGACCAGATAAAATGGACTGTGATATATACAACGGAAGGAAAAGTAATACCTCTACAGCTAAGCTCTCTAGCCGGTATGAAATTACTCTGCATTGCTGTCTTGCTGATGGCGTTTATCTTTGAATTAATCATATAGCTTAATCCATGGGTGGTTTTAGATCGATTAGGCACCAGCCATATGTGAATGTAATTATCTTGCTTAATCTATGGATGGGTTTTGGATGGCTCGGCCACTAGCCGTATATGTATGATATTTTTTTTTGCATGGTATATGTATGATATTATTTGCGCATTGCGGTAAGCGTTGAGTGCTGGGACGAGAACTCCAAAGAATCCAGCATCAACTGCAGTCTGGCAGCAGGTTTAATCACAAGGTGCGTCACAGAATATATGTTCTAGAAAGTGCCCCCCAGAGGGTAAAAGAGCCATGCATCTATTGATTTTGTATTTTTTATGTGTGTGTACATGTTAAACAACGTATACTACGTGTATTCGTTTTCACGGTTACTTTGCCCTCTCCGTAAACAAATGTATTAGTCTTAATTAAAAAGATCCTACATGCCCTGATCATGATGCATGTAGCTATATATTGCCAATAGTATGCTGTTCCTCCCTGCAAAAAGAAAAAACCCCGCTTTTCTTACGAGGATCGCATATACTACAAACTAAGTGGAAGAACGATCCGATTGTTTGCGTGATTTCAATCATGATCCTCATTAACTTTGAGTTGGTGTCGATATATTCTCCCAGCTGCCTTTCAGTTTCAGGGCCCCACTGAAAGATGAAATAAGTGTCAATTCAAAGTTTTCTAGTACAATATATATACTTATAAGCACAAGCCACTGTCCGTTGCATATATATACATCGTAGTCAATGCTACAGAAACCAAGTTATTTGAAATGGTTCGACATAAATTGGAGACAAGATAGTATTTGTTCTCGTCGGAATATCATGACCATGTGATTTTTTTTAATTTGGAGAAACAATTTGTAGCACATGATGTTTCCAAATAAGGACCTTTAAACCACATGTATGCTAAGAAAAGCAATTACTGAAACTATTGAGTTTTCTACCGCGGCCCCAACCCACATTGTCTTCTCGCCACCGCTCCCCTTCCATGTCATCGCCTCCTTGTTCTTTTCGCACTCCTCCCTCTACGTCCACTGATGTGCTAACATTATGATTGACATTTTAATGTATATCCCATTTGGTGCTAAAGAAATAAAGTTGGGAATAAAAATAGTTCAAGAAAAAAAAACTAAAGACAGCATATATTTTTCTCTCTTCTCACCATAACCGTCCTGACATTGTGATTTTCCATCAAATGGATATCTACGTGGGAACTAGTGCCGGCAGATTTCGGTGGCAACTACTTGAACAAACTGTGCTAATGAAATTAACTATTAATAAGATTGTTTGACAGTGAAATTTATGAAAAATGACTACGATGGATATGGTGACTCACGGAGAAGATCTCTACGTCTCTATCTTGAACAACACAAGCCTGAATGTCTTCCCTTACGCATCCTCAATCTGCCTAGCCCCTTCTACATAATCTTCTGGCACCCCCCATCTCTTTGTATTGTCGCTTTGTGCCCCGACATCCTTTCTTATAGTCCTACTGCCTCATCCTTCCCTTCTTTCTCCTACC
>NC_041391.1:676812861-676877461 GCF_002162155.2 Triticum dicoccoides
GGGGGTGGGGGTCCAAATTTACCATGCAAGAATAGGTACATGGTTCTCCATCCTATTTTTTTGACCGATCCGTGCTTTAGTTTAGTCGATCTGTCTGAACTCAAGAACGAGAAAAATACTAATACAATTTTTCTGCAGTTCGGTACTGTGCAGGACGAGGAATATCTTTCTAATAGTGAGTCAGCTTACTTCCTATATGACAACAATAAAATTGTTGGAGTTCCATTTAATACAAGAAAAATTTACAAGAAACCAACAAAGCTCGGCTAATTATAGGAGAAACAAGCCATCTAGTTAAACTTGGTCCAAGTCACTGGTATGCCATTACAGTCGAAAAAATAGAGCTTGACCCACACGACACCGGTAGTTGAGTCATCTTCACCTCTGATCGCACTTATGATCCAACGACTCTGACTTTGCCACATCACCGTCCTACACATCAAGTTTTATCTGACATCATGCATTTTCATGTTATTGTTTTCAATATTGTCTAAGCAGCCAAGTCTCGACGCCCTGGATCTTCTGTGTGTATCACATCATGGTTTAGGTCTTCATGGTCCAGTCTTCGTGATTCAGGCTAAAGATGAATCATTCTAATCCCTCCATTTTAGTTTACTTGAAATCATAGCTTTGTCCTAAGTCACGTATCTTTAGTTTAATCAAACATATAACAAATATATAATATGTTAATGTTTACCACATCAAATATACAGTATGGCAATACTCAGATAGTTCTCGTTGCTCAACTCCGACTCAAAGGGCACCAGCTCCAGCTCGTGATTCGCTCTCCTATGTAAAAATGGCAATGTGTGACAAGTAATTAGCTACATGCTTTGCTTATACTCCTAAAATACATGTAGCTTTTTCAATTGCAACCGAAAAGGAATATGTCCTCACTTGTAAATGCATATTCAATTCAATGAGACACTTCATGTCAAAAAAACTTGGATTGACTGGCGAAAATCATGCACACACCTATCAAAACCATGTGATATTTCTGAAGTAACCACTGGATGTTGACCGGCTCTTCAAGAAGTGGAAAGAAAAATAAAAACTCACGATTGAACCCACTTTAATCCATGGAAATCGATGCCCTTGTTCAAGTCATTCACACCCTTCAAATTGTTTGTTTCGTAACCATCTTTGACTCTTATGGCATTCATCGCACTAGAAGGTGACACGCGCCTTCGTCATGTCATTCTTTTATCGGGCTTTGAGTTAGAGATTAGTCATAAATAATTTTGTCCAAAGTCAAAAATCTTTATTTCGACCTAAGTATATAGAATATAATGTATTAATATTCACACTCAGATCATTCTCATCTCACTCAACTTTGACCTGGTGGGCACCAACTTCGGCTCATGGTTCGCTTCCTATCTACATATGGCAATGCCTAACGAGCAATCAAGCACGTGCTCTGCTCACTCTTGAAATACGGTGTACCTTCTTCCAGTTGCAACGGAAAAAGGAAGATATATCCTCACTTGTGAATGCATGTTCAATGAGACACTTGTGTCAAACAAACTCGTCGACTGCACTGGTGGATATCACACACGCAAATATCTAACTAATTAACCTCCTATATTTCTGAAAGTATCCCTTGAATGTTGATCAACTCTTTGAAAAGTGAAAAACAAAATCAAAGCTTGTGACAAAGCCATATTTAACCCATTGATGCCCCCTTTTCGAATCGTACACACCCTTCCATAGAATGGTTTCTGAAACTATCTCTAACTCTCATGGCATTCATCATATGATTGAGATCTATTTTGACCTTAGTTTTTTTGGATAATTGCATGTGATGCATCATAGTAATTTAGCCATATGCGTAATTCGCTTGGTCTTTTAGCCCTCTTTCGCAAAAAAAAGGGATCCACTAAAAAAAACAAGTTAAATTGGAAATTGCTTGTTCGACAACAATGTAGGCACTCGATCGATCAACGCTCATGCAGTCAGCAGCCGGATTCTCCACCTACATATACAAAGCAAGTAGGAGTGGCATCGTTCATGCTTTGCATGCACATCGTTCATCAAAGACAGGCTCATCATCTTAATTACTTATAATCTTACAACCACAGAAATTTTCAACCTTCAATTGTAGAGGTTATTCGAAAGAGAGTTATGTTGGTAGATTTTTCACAAAAAATCTGGTCTGATCTTTCCATGCTAAAGATCTAGGGTAATTAATCCATCTAGTGACCAAATAAAATGGACTGCGATGTATAGGGCGATCGATGCGCAAAGAAATGAAAAGAAAAACCTCTACGGCCAAGCTCTCCGGCAGGCATGAAATTACTCTGCATTGCAGAGGTGTTTATCTCTCCATTTATTGGACCAATCATCTAGTAGCTTAATATGAATATAAGAGTGTTTAGATTACTCCCTCTGTAAACTAATATAAGATTATTTAGATTACTAAAATAATGATCTAAACACTTTTATATTAGTTTGCGGAGGGAGTACATGGTTTTGAATCGTTTAGACGCCAGCTATGTGTACACTATTCTCTTCTTGCTTTATTTTCTAAAACCTGATGCTTCCATGTTATTACTAGTAGTTGGCTATAGCCAATGCAAGCTGCCACAGGGGATCCCAGCTACCCACAGTAGTTTTCACTCCAGCTGTGCATGAGAAAATTTGGTGGGTGAGATGTTGTTGTCCACGTTCAAAGATATTTGCCTGCCCATTCCAGGCTAAGATCACCATCACCTTAATTTTGGCTTCACATGTCAGCTCGATCGGCAGGCATGGCCGGCCATATGCGCCTGCCCCACGCAACTACCCACCGGTACGATTCTGTTTTGTATAGATTTTCCGGGAAAAAGGGAAGCTTTATTTCTGTTTGGATAAGCATTTGCAAGTTAGGGACGTGATTGATGGTCGGTCATCTGCAATTAAGCTGCTGCTGGCTGGAGGAAAGCTACTGGGCGTGTAGAAAGTTTTGGTGTCGGAGTTCAATTTGAGGCTGCAGACGGCGACCTGACCAAACCTACACATGGGCCATGGCATGGTATACACACCAGAGTTAACCCGCTTGTTAAGGATTTTGGTTACGTCGTGTGTACAGTTTACTCACCAGCTGATCTCATCGCCTAGGTTAATATAAGTTGACGGAGTATGTGTTTTTTCTGAGAAAAATGTACGCCTATAAGCGTGTCACATTCAAATGTCACTTTATCTCTGCTTCTAGAACACTGGTCTGTAACTTGTACGTCCACAATCAATTAACTATTACTTCTTGTACTACAATAAGGCAATTCATGCCGCGCAGGCAGATGATCATGAGAGCGATCGTGTAATTATCTGCAGAGAAATTCAGAATGTACGGCTGAGTTAAGCTTCTGCTCTACCCACGCTAAGTAAAGTGAAGGCACATGTCGTGGTCGCGTGGAAGTGCATATGCCCACGTTAAGACTCCGAGGTTTTAGCTAACTACTCCCTCCGTTCCAAAATAGATGATCCAACTTTATACTAACTTAATACAAAGCTGAATCATCTATTTTGGAACAGCGGGAGTACCTGTTAGTGATCACACTAATCAAGTAATCGGCTGAGTAAGACGTAGCACTAGAGACTAGTCTAATTAAGGTACGTACGTAATCACGCATGTTCCAGCAACTCGATCGTACCAAGACGTACATCTCGGTGGATCGACCGTGTTTTTTGTAAGTCCGGGATTTTTGTTTTTGCGCTGCACTGCCCACATGATGACACATCAAACATGCATGCATGGATGCGTGCTGCCTTCTCCGTTCTGACTGTACATACACGATGAAGATGACAAGGACGATGGACATGCATGCATGTGATGATATGACTATGTTTTTTCCTGAAGAGATCCCACGCAAGCAGTAGCAACCCAATAATTGAGCAAGTTCTACACTAGACTAGTTGCGCTGATAACCAAATCGTTGGGCTGGAGACTAGTACGAGAGCTGACGCGGAAGGTGGCCACTCCGAGTCACGGCCTATTCATGCACGCACGCAGCTGCTCGAGCGGTCACGCTGCGTACGTGCCCGATTTAGAAATGTTGGCGAGCGGATATATAAAACTAGGAGCGGCGGTGCGATTTTGGGGAGAACATCATGCTAGTGCGTGGTGGAGAAAGTGAGTGGTTTCCACCTATGATGGAGAGCAAAAGCACAGATTCATTAAACAAAGATCAGATAGGTTGAGTGGGGCGTTTTGCTGACCGGGCTTCAAGAAGCCCTTTATTTTTGAAAAATTCAAAATTCAAATATTTTGATTAAAAAAAAGAAAGTATACAGTGATGAAATGTATATGGGAGAAAAAATCCAGGATGAAATACCTTGAAATGCGATCTCTACCAAAAAAAACTCACGGACTTCAAGGATGAACCGTGTTGGAAAGCCTCAGTTTTCTTTGCACAACCTCATTTCAACGCATTTCGTCTTGAAAATTTACACACATGTATATTATGCCTCCATATAGATCTGTATTTTTTCAAAAAAATTTAAAGGTAAAAATATGAATTTTGAATTTTGCAAATGGGGACCTTCATGAAGCCAGGCCTCCAAAAGCAATTTCCGAGATTGGTTTCTTTATTCAGATTTCTTGGATCCGTAGACATACGATATGTACTGCACCACGAAGAAGAACATATACTTCCTCTGTCCGGAAATAAAATACTTGTCGGAGAAATGGTCCGACAAGTATTTCCGGACGGAGGGAGCATATGCACTCCGCTACTACGATACTAACAGTGAGTTTTGTCCATATTCATTCTTACTTTAGAGTGAAGGTGGACACAAATTTTAAGCTATAAAATGGAACAATATTCCCTGCGTTGAATCTGGTCCATGCAACGTGGCTTCGCCACTGTTCCGATGTACACTTCACCATGTTCGTACAACAGCGCGACGTGGAGGAAGAATTTAGTTACGCGTGAAACTGACCTTAAATTAACTTAAACCCGTTTTACACTTTACATGCAGGAAACTGACAGGAAAAACGTCGTCTTCGGAGACACACATGCGTCGTCCCGGGCCCTGCGGCGACTGGCGAGCTTATATAACAGGGAGCGCGGCCCCGGAAAGGCCAGGACTCCCGACGCCATCCACCGGCACCCACCGGTCCTGATCTGAGCTCCGACGAGAAGCCAGCAAAGAATCCAAAAAGATTCAGACGGCCAAGCCACCATGGCGAACCCATCCACGAGCCTGAGGCCGTCGTGCGCGATTCCCGGTGGCGGTAAGCCCACCTGCCTATGCTCGCCGACGAACCACCCGGGCTCCTTCCGCTGCAGTCGCCACCGGAGCCCGCGCGGGCGGCCGCTGTCGTCCTCAGGCCGCGCCTCGCAGCAGGCCGCGTCAACGTCGGGCGCAAGCGCGACGGGGCGCGACGAGGGGATCATCAGGAGCAGCGGCGTCGGCGCCGCAGGCAGGACCGCCAAGGGCCGGTCCGTCCTGCGCGCGCACCTGCTGCGGCTGGTCAGCCCTCCGTCCTCCGGCGGCAATGACCGCCGCCGCTGCCGCGACTTCAAGCCCCGCCCGTCCAGGCTGGGCCGCCTCGCCGTGACCGCGTGACCCAGTTGCTCTGCCTCGCAGATCGTAGTAGGCTGTGGCGGACTGGTGCGCCTCTTATTTCGCGCGCACCGACGCATAGAACCAATGCTTCTTTAGTACTGTCATGAACTGATGGAGTGACGAAGGATCTGTACACATGTTCCCTGTAATTCTTTCAAAGAAATGGAAAACAGGGCAATTCTCATTTAGATGAGAGCTAGCCTCATCCTTGTTTTATTTTGTTTCGGTGCTGCTCAAGGGAGAAGATTTCTGGCTACTACCTCACAAGGATTAATGACATTGAACATATAAAGGATAAAGCAGTCCGGCTATCTAGCGGCCGTGGCCACGTCTCCTTTTTGTGCGCGTTACTGTAGCGACGAGGGCAGCGAAAGCGAGCAGGCGGCGCAGCGAAGCGAACAGAGAAAAGGGGAAGCGAACGGGCAGCGCGAGAGAAAAGACCTAGCCCGCGCCCCCGCAGCCGCCTCCTCTCCTGCCGCCGCCGCCTCGTCCTCGTCTCCTTTCTTGCCCTCAGCGCCGCCTCCTCTCCTTCCTCTCTCTCTCCCTCTGCGCCACCTCCTCTCCTCTTCATGCGTGGCGGCGTCTCGTCATCCCCAGCCCCCGCCCATCCCCATCCTCCCCAATCCCCTCCTCCCGCACGAACCACCACCAAGAAGCCACGGGCTCCTCTTCTCCTCCCCAATCGTGAGTCCTCACCACCAAGAAGCCACGGGGGGACTGCGCCGCCGCTGGAAGAAAAAAAGGAAGAGGAGGTGGCACAGGGGAGACCTGAAAAGAAGCATCCAAGGATCTATGGCGGGGGAGACCAAGGAGACGCAGGGGAGGGGGTCCAAGGCCAAGCCTTCGCCGCCGGCGGCGTTGGCAGAAGTGGAGGCGAATCAGATCCCCTAGGTCATCGGGGATTGGTCAAGGACAAGCTCGTCCGGGTCGTCATGGCCGGCGCCGGCAAAGCGGGAAGGCGGAGGTGTCGTGGACAAGGACCCCATGGCCACCTTCGCCAAGAGCGTCCGCATCTTCATCCACTACTTCTCCGCCACGGACATGCCTCCTGCCTTGCATCTCCTTGTTCTTCCTCATCCTTGTTTTTGCTATGTTTTTGGGAGTAATCCTTATTTGATTTGATGCAGTATTTTAGGTAATCTGGTTGGCGAAATTGATGCTTGTGTAAAATATTTGGGGTTTCTTAGGGGGAGAAAATAGCGGTAGTTAATTTATTCGCATTAGTTAGCCTGCTGGTTTAGGATCTGCATCGTTGAGGTCTTTAGCTAATTCCTCTGTTCTTTGGTCGAGGGGAAGACGTCCAAGATCATAATATTAGGCTTCTCCCCGTGATGTGATGTTTATGGGATGATGATAGTAACATGAGTGTGATCTTATTTGAGAAAATAGCGGTAGTTAATTTATTCGCATTAGTTAGCCTGCTGGTTTAGGATCTGCATCGTTGAGGTCTTTAGCTAATTGCTCTGTTCTTTGGTCGAGGGGAAGATGTCCAAGATCATAATATTAGGCTTCTCCCCGTGATGTGATGTTTATGGGATGATGATAGTAACATGAGTGTGATCTTATTTGCAGGGAAGACCTATGACATGTTTGCAAAGACGGAAAGATACATAAGATCAATGCTGAATACGTCTTCAAGGTGCTCGATGGGATTGAGTTCCTAGGGTTTTTAGAGCCCCTGATCAAGCATTTGAAGGTCCGTGTGGTTGTCTACTTGTCTCCTCCATTCTGTTACATTCTGCTGTTATTACTCAGTTGTGTCAGTCAAGCATATGTTCTTTGAGTTTAGATGTTGGATAGATAAATAATTCTATGTGAAAATGCAAATGAAAGGTGCAGTGGCTCAGTGCTTTAGGTTGTTGGTTACAATGTGGGACCATAAATAAATAGAAGTTGTTAACCACAATGGAAGTTCATTGGCTCTTTATATCCTTTTGAACAAGGGATTGCATGAATATGGGATTCCTTTTCCTGTAGCGAATAGCTATTGTGTTTAGACGCAATCATGTTAAAAAGAACATTCAGCTTTATTCAATTGCATTTGACCCTTTCTACAATCTTTAGAAGCAAAAATGTAGCCCGGAGCAAAATGGATGAAACTGGATAAAGAGGCAGTGCTGTAGGAGCAAAACGGTGCAACCTATGAAGCCAACCCAGACGACGATTAATTTCTCAGGCCTTGTGGTAGGCTGATTCCGAATCATATTAATGGGTGAACTTTCTCATTATCTTTTTTCCAGAAACTGTAACACAATTGCTTAAGCTGACATTTTGGTAATTGTGTAAGCTGAACCATGACGCTAATCTGAACAACTTTCTCTCTTTTTCTCCTATGAGATCAAATCTTGGTAGTTGCATAACCTAAACCATGATGCTTTCTTGTTGCAGCTGTAGTATCTAACGATTTTGTGAGATAATGTAGTTAAGCCGAGTTTTTCTTCTGTTTCAACAAACAGAGATTGGTAGTTGCATAAGTTATACCATGATGCTTTCTTGCTGCTGGTGTACTCTCTAATGAAATTGTGAGATAATTTAGTTAAGCTAATCTATTGGTATGCACTCTAAAAAATCACAAGAGCCATTCAGAAAAAGGTAGGGTGCTATTAGAAATTGGTTATGTAATGTACAGATTCACATGACTGACTAAAAATTTGATTGTGAAACTGCAGATTCGCAGAGTTCTTTGTTGTTGAAAGGGAATTTATGGAAGGTTTGTTTATCTCTTCTTCTGTTCCAAATTTCAATTTCGCATTTTCTAGCAGTGCCATCTTTTCTCAAAATATTTTGGTTGCTTTGGTAGGAAAACATACAGAAGGTAGTATTCCATCATCACTGACATTTTTAAGTTAAATGCAGTTCTAATACAATTTCCACATAAATATAGTTTTTGAGTAGCATTTTGTTTAATTAGGAGGTACCTATGTTCCTGCTAAATCGCCTGAATACTTAATTTGTGTTCACATATGTATTAGCTTCAATTCAGGATCAAACCTACATTACCTTTACTAATTATACTCGCAAATAGCATCTAGGTCAGAACAATTAATAACAACATTTTCAATTTAATCAACAAATGTGTTATATACTTGTTATAGTCCATTATCTGTTTCTTAATTAATGCATGCATGTTGCCTCTAACAGCGATGAGGATCTTCCATGCACTTACAGTTCATGCTGCCAACAAACGGCTGGTGTCGCTGCCTATTACTTTGGCTTCTTCACCTCCTGATGCTCTTGACGCAGGTCTTGGAGTCTCCATCCTGTTCTGTATCCTTCTACTATGTGTTGGTACAACTCAGATATTCTTTGGTTTAAAATGGTTTGTGGTAACGTGTTAACTGCTCATGCAACGTGTTACCATCTCCACTCAAAGATCATTTTCTCCATGTTTATCTACCGGTAGGAGGTAGCTAGGCTGTAGCAACACAAATTTATAGTTTTTTTTTGTGAATTAACACAAATAATAATTGCGAGAATGCCATTATTATTAATGTACTAAGCTTTCATCCTTGACGCAAACCTCGAGTACCTCACCGTTCTGACTTCAGAAAGACCAACTGCTTGTCCAGGCTACCTTTCTATATAAGAAACTATATAATGACCACATATAGCTCTTTTAAAGTAGGGATTACCAAACAATATTAGTTATTAACTAAATTTTTCTATGGTCTTTTTGTAAGAAATAGTTAAGAGAATTTGACTTGAATATTGTTACTATGATTGCTATTGTCATTTTTGGTACACAATAGTTCTCATGGTGTTTTCTATTAGCCGTGTTACCCATTGCTGCTAGGCTAGCTTTTGTCTTGAATCATTTTAAGGTGTTATTGCGAAGTTGAAATTGTTAGAACACGGTGGTTGCTTGTGCAACTATCTGCAAAACATAGAGATTCATGTGTAGTGGCTTCATAAAATGTCATGAGTTTTGAAGAAAACCATAATGTTAATGTATGCCTACTTTGTCTGGTTTTGTGTAGTTTTGACTCATGTGAGATTGTCATCCTGGTGATGTTGGTAGCAGTACTCTGACTGTGCAAACTCGTGGATTAGATTAGATGTCTTGCTACCATGAGGACATTTGGAACTTCTGATTGAGTTGCATCCATGCTAGCCTAGCCTACCCTACAAGCTCTATTATTGATGGCTTTTTAAAGTTGGAGAAAATGGGGGCTATAGTTTGCGTCAATAGGAGATTTATGTTCTGCTCCCACGGTATCACAATTTTTTCCCTTCAAATAGCATAGCAAATATCTTTTAAAATGATTACAAATTTACATTAGTAGAGACTGACGTATTTAACATGGTGTCATTTTGTGCAGTTTTTTCTCTTCAGGCATTTGCTTGCATCAAAGATTTATTTCCACCGCCTAATCGATCAAAACAATTGCTGGGGTAAATAAATATATGTGGCTTTCATATTGTAGCTGAGTACTTGCTCTGTTTCCTTCACATTGCATGAAGCTCCTGCACTGTCGAGAAACATGATGTTTATTGTTGAATAGCTGAGGACTGAGGTAGAATATGTGTGTTATTGTGTATAATCTTACTAAGCAACAACTCATTGAAATATTAGTAATGTCCGTGCTATCTAATAATCATATATGAATTCAAATAGTGCTCTATAATATGTGATATGCAACTTCTCTGATGTGTGAGGGTTTATAGACTATATAAGTTTGTTATGCTTTCAAGATGGTTCCATTCGGATAGATGAGCTAACAAGAGCTATCGATTAATGCAGAACAATTGGTCAAAATATACAACTTGAGATACTTGCAGTTTAGTTGCTGTCCTATATGATGCACATGTTTTTATTCACTTTGTTAGCTTCCTTGCTACACTTACATTCTTGGCTGCCTGGTCTCAGATTGTTGTCATTTGAAGCTTGCACTAAGTACATGTGTATTTTCATATGCTTCATGTTAGTCATGCAGTCTGTTTGCCTCTACTCATTAGATAAATATTTTTGCCGTGTATTGATTTGACATTGACTTGGGGTATGTCTATGTAGGAGGCACATGAATAAGGTAATAATGAAGAAGATTTGAAGAAAGAAGCTGAAGTCGTGTGCATACCTATGATCTGCTTCCTTGTTGACTAGGTATTCGTGCATCGTTGCATGATGTGCTTCTAACATGTATCAGCAACAAAACAAAGGTAATTTTATTTCGGTTGTGACAATTACGGCTCGTTTGGTTCTTGGGCAAGGGTTTGCTCAGCCTGGCCCGGCAAGGAAGAGGTCGATTTGGTTCCTAAGCGAGCTTACCTCGTTGCCCACAGTTTCCAGGTTTTTCTAAGCTGGAGCGAGCGAGCCAATTTGGCTAGCCTTCATCGGCAAGGCTAGCCTTGCCTAGCAAGGTAAACTGGCAAGGGATCCAAACGCTCCCTTAATTTCTGTAGGTTTTCCTATGTTCAGTGGAAAACATTGTGTCCAACCTGCACAAAAATGCCAAGAAGTCCTTCTCGGAGACGTAAGCCCTGACGCAAGTTTCTGCCATGATTTCCTTCGGTTGGATTTCGTGGATTTAGGTGTTGAAAAATTATGGGCTGTGGATGCAGGATTAAGGACATGTACCTGCACTACAACGAGAGATCTGGGCTGCTTCTTGTGGCTTCCAAACTTGAAATGTTTGTTTGGAAGTTAGTTTAGTTTTTTTATTGTGGACTCACAGCTTCTCACATGTACCATCCTCTTAGACCTTTAGATTTTCAAAGAAACTAAATAAAGATATGGTGGTATGGTTTCAATAGTACAACTTAAAGCCTTCCATGCTTTATATTTTCTCTGAAATTTGCTCTTGAAGAATCATGTATCTATGTTAGATCCGGTGAGAAAAGGCGGCTTCCAAGCAGATGATGAGGGAGTATTGACCACATTTGGTTTTTGACTTGAGTGTCTAAATATTCTCGCAATACTTGGCTCCCTCTCGCCCTTTGTGCCATTGGCGCAACGAGTCATCTAGTTAGATGAAAACATCTGGCTACTACCTCATCCTTGTTTTATTTTACTTATAAGTGAAAACATTACCGCTTAACCGCAAAAAAAATAGCGCTTAATGCAAACCATGCATTTAGGCCCCACTAATTAGGCTATAAAAAAGTTAGAAATAGCGTGTTAGTGTCACGACTGGACCCCCAGACCCCACTGATCGGGTGACCAGGGAGGCGGAGCCACTGGACAGGGAGACGGGCGACGAGGACTACAAGGAGCCAACCACGGGCGGACCCGATCGTGAGGATTAGTTGGCTAGGTTGCGTGCGTTCGGTGAGTGCGTGTGCTATCTAGGCCAGAGAGGGCCAGTTGTAAGGGGATTATCGGAAAAGACACTGAAACGAATCGGAGAGAAGCTATTCTTCCTCCTACTTTCCCCTTCCTCCCCATCTCACCTGCTCCCGGCTCCTCCTCCTTCCCCAAAATTCCTCAAGAGTAGATCGGCCCGTAACATCTGGTATCAGAGGTCAGGACGCCCTGGAGACCGCGTATCCAAAGCCTCGCTATCACACCAAGAAGGCGCAGCAAGCGGCGCTGATGGAGGAACAACTCGCGGCCCTGGCGAAGGCCGTCAACGACGGGCGGGTGGCCAACGACGCCCGCCTCGACGCGATCCAGACCTCCCTCGAGCTCTGGCGACCGGCGGTGACGCACCTGCAACATCAACTGGACGAGCTGCGTACACAGGTGGGGCGGATCGCGCTGCATCCATCGCTTGCGGCACCTCCGGATCCGATCCCGGAGGAGGACGCGGTGGTGCGCCCGACGTCGACAGCAAGCAGAAGCGTCGACCGCGGCGACCACGGGCCTGACGGCCACGACGAGATTGACACCACCGGAGGCACGGCACACGGGGTAGTCACCACCCAGTTGCCGCCTCCGGTCAAGGGTATGCCCCTGACAATTCGAGTGCTCTTGCTGTGAATTCTAGGTTTCCGATGAGAGAGTCTGATCCCCACAACCACTCCCCTCCGAATTGGTCACTGCCGAAACTGGATTTTCTGGTTTTCGACGGGGAAAATCCACAGTTCTGGTGCGACCCTCCATTTCACGAGGAATGCGGCGCGATGGCTGCAGCTACATGAATTGTGGATTCGGGTCGCGATCCTCCATTTCATGGGGAATGCGGCGCGATGGCTGCAGCTACATGAATCTCGGGGCACTAGTATGACTTGGGAGGAATTGTGTACAACTTTGTGTGGTAAATTTGGTAGAGAGCAGTACCAAGCACATCTCCTTCAGTTTAGAACCCTTCGTCAGACAGGAACAGTTAGTGCTTATATGAAACAATTTGAGGAACTTATGCATCGTATGCTTGCGCACAACCCATCATTTGATCCTATATTTTTTTACCACTCAATTCTTAGAAGGGCTGAAGCATGAAATTCGTGTGGGTGTGTTGTTACACCAACCAAAGGACTTGGGCTCCGCATTTTCCTTGGCTTCGATGCAGGAGGAACTAGTGGAGGCCCTGCCCAGGCGGGAGCACAGACGACAAGATGCTCAACAAGCTTGAGCTGTACCTCGCCCCCTCCTGGTGATTGGGGCTCCGCCGGTGCGACCTGGGCTTCCAGGGCCACCTGCGGCTGCTGAAGATCGATGCGGTCAAGAAGCTGCTCATGCTCAAGTCCCAGGAGCAAGAGGAGATGATCGCGTGGTGCCTTTGTGAAACTACAGAAGGGACCGGGGTCTGTGTTTCAAGTGCGGAGAACGTTGGGGGGCCGGCCATCAATGTGCGCCCACGGTACAACTGCATGTTGTAGAGGAACTGCTTGATCTCCTCCAAGCAGACTACCCCATTCAACAAGCACAAGCTGATGATTCTGATGAAGAGGTCCTCATGTCTATATCCAAGTTCGCGACAACTAGGCAGACCACGCCACACACAGTGCGCTTGTTGGGACGAGTGGAAGGGCAAGAAGTATTGATCTTGGTTGACTTTGGTAGCTCCCATAGCTTCATCAGCGAGCAAGTGGTGGAGCGCTTGCAGACGAAGGTGCAGCACATGCCACCATCTCAAGTCACTGCAGATGGGGGCACACTGTCTTGCACGGGCATGTTGCCGCAGTGTGAATGGAAGACTCAAGGGCAGTCTTTCAGTTCAGATCTACGTGTACTGTCCTTGGGCTGCTATGATATGGTGGTGGGCATGGATTGGTTGGAACAATGCGGGCCTATGTGGGTCGATTGGGCGAACAAAGTGCTTCAATTTCAGCACCAGGGCAAGTCGGTTCTGCTAACAGGGATCCAACCTCGACTGAAAATAGTGCCACAAGTTTCGGCAGTGAAGCTCAAAGCAATGGAGGATGCTGGAGATGTATTGCACTTTGTTGCCTTGTGTGCGATTGCGCTAGCAGCAGCACCTACCACGGATCAAGTACCACAAGTATAGACTCTGATTGATGAGTTTCAAATGGTTTTCTTGGAACCTACAGGCCTGCCCAAGCAGCGAGACTGGGATCATGCCATCACTCTATTTTCGGGGGCGAAACCTGTCAATATTCGACCGTACCGGTATACACCAGAGCAGAAGACAGAGATTGGGGCCCAAGTGAGAGAAATGCTGAAGGCTAGTCTGATCACACCCAGTGTTAGCCCGTTCTCTTCACCAGTGCTATTGGTCAAGAAGAAGGATCTGACTTGGCGATTTTGCATGGATTTCCGACATCTTAATGCAATTACTATCAAGAACACATACCCCTGCCAGTCATAGATGAATTGTCGGATGAGCTTGTAGGGTCCAAATGGTTTTCGAAGCTTGATCCGCGGGTGGGGTGGGGTGGGGGGGGCGATCACCAGATCCGGCTGAGGCTGGCGGACGAAGAGAAAACAACCTTTAAGACCCATCACGGGCACTACCAGTTCAGGGTGCTGCCATAAGGTGTGACAGGAGGGCCATCGACGTTTCAAGGGGGCATGAACACAGTCCTATCCCCGCTACTTCGTCACGGTGTGCTGGTTTTTATGGATGACATCCTAGTCCATTCAGAAACTCTTCCGGACCACATCGCCTTACTGCGTCAAGTGCTCTCCCTACTGAAAGACAATGATCTGAAGGCGAAGCTCTCTAAATGCACTTTCGCCCAGATAGCATCTCGTACCGGGGGCATCAGATTAGCAGTGCGGGGGTCTCCACCCTGCCATAAAAGATTCAGGCCGTGGAAACTTGGCCAACACCAGCATCAGTCAAAGAGTTGCGGGGGTTCTTAGGATTGGCAGGGTACTACCGCAAATTTGTCCGGAACTTCGGGATCATCAGTCGCCCTCTCACAGACCTTTTGAGAAAGAACTCACTGTTTGTGTGGAGCCCTACGGCGGATGAGGCATTCAGGGCCTTGAAGCAAGCATTTATAGAAGCCCAGTCCTCTCTCTACCAGACTTCAAACAACAATTCATGGTGGAAACGGACGCAAGTGCAACAAGAGTAGGGGTAGTGCTGATGCAGAATTCTCACCCGGTGGCTTACTTGAGTAAAGCTCTCAGCCCCCGCAACCTAGGTCTCTCGGCATACGAAAAGGAGTGTTTGGCATTGCTTCTGGATATCGATCATTGGCGCCCGTACCTACAACATGCAGAATTTGTGATCTGCACGGATCAGAGAAGCTTGCTCAACCTTACAGATCAACGACTGGATACTTCCATCCAGCAGCGAGCGTTCACAAAGCTCGTAGGGCTGCAATTCAAGATTCAGTACAAAGCAGGGCCTCTGAACCGGGCGGCAGACGCACTATCCAGACGTCGGCATGAAGCAGCTCCTGAACTTAGTGCATTGTCCGTTTGGCCGCCAGTATGGCTGGAAGCAATTGTGTCTGGGTATCAGAAAGATGCAACAACACAACGACTACTCACGCAGTTGGTGCTGGACCCCCAGGCTGAGACATGCTTTGCTTAAGGACGGTATCTTGAGATACAAGGATCGCGTGTGGATTGCTGACGATGAACAGGCACAGAAGGCAATCATCAAGTCACTCACGATAGTGCAGTGGGGGGGGGGGCATTCTGGCTTCCATGCTACCTACAACAGGATCCGACGACTGTTTTCTTGGAAAGGAATGAAAGAGATGATCAAGGCCTTCGTGCGCTCATGCCTCACTTGCCAGCAAGCAAAGATGGAACTTGTGTCGCCAGCAGGGCTACTCCAGCCGCTGCCCATTCCCAAGAAGCCATGGGCAGTGATCTCGCTCGACTTCATCGAGGGCTTGCCCACCTCTGGGGCCTTCAATGTGATCTTGGTGGTTGTGGACAAGTTTTCGAAATATGCTCACTTCATCCCCCTCAAGCACCCCTTCACGGTGCTGCATGTGGCCACATTATTCATGCAGCACATCTACAGGTTGCACGGGCTACCGCTGGCTATCATCTCAGACTGAGATCGCATCTTCACCAGCAATGTTTGGCAAGAACTCTTCAAGCTTTCTCAGACCCAATTGCGCCTCAGCTCGTCTTACCATCCTCAGACCAACGACCAGACAGAGCGGGTTAATCAGCGTGTTGAAGCTTATCTCAGGTGCGCAGTCCATGCTTGTCCTAAAAACTGGTTCAAGTTGTTGTTCCTCGCTGAGTATTGTATAATACTTGTTTTCACTCTCCCCTGGGGCGCACGCCGTTTGAAGTGGTGCATGGTCACTTGCCAACAGAGTTTGGAGTTCTTCAGGTAGAGGAATGCACCATTCCGGATTTGGAAGCATGGCCGCGCAAGCGAGAAGTGATGCATGAGCTTCTTCAACAACACCTCAAGCAGGCCCAGGACAAGATGAAACGCCAGGCTGATAAACACTGAATAGACATGCAATTTTCTGTCGGAGATTCAGTGTTCCTCCGCCTCCAGCCCTACATTCAGACATCTATGGCGCAACGGCCATACCAGAAACTAGCCTTCTGGTATTATGGACCCTAAAAGATCTTAGCACGCGTGGGAGCAGTTGCATACAAGTTGCAATTACCAACGGGCAGCAAGATACACAATGTGGTGCACGGCTCTTAGCTCAAACAAGCCGTTGGGCTGGACGTTCCCATAGAAGGTTTGACTCCTCCTGACGATGCAGTTCTCCAGTCGATTCATGTTCGATGCTGCATTCTCGACGACAAGTACTCTGAAACGAAAGGTGCTCCGCGGCGAGTGAAGGTGCAGTGGGATGGCCTGCCGCCCTCTCTTGCTACCTGGGAAGATCCTGAGGAACTACAGCAACGCTTCCCGGCGGCACCGGCTTGGGGACAAGCCGGCACACAAGGGGGGAGGAATGACACGACTGGACCCCCAGACCCCACTGATCGGGCGACCAGGGAGGCGGAGCCACTGGACAGGGAGACGAGTGACGAGGACAACAAGGAGCCAACCACGGGCGGACCCGGTCATGAGGATTAGTTGGCTAGGTTGCGTGCGTTGCGTGAGTGCGTGTGCTATTTAGGCCAGAGAGGGCCAGTTGTAAGGGGATTATCGAAAAAGACACAGAAACAAATCGGAGAGAAGCTGTTCTTCCTCCTACTTTCCCCTTCCTCCCCATCTCACCTGCTCCCTGCTCCTCCTCCTTCCCCCAAATTCCTCAAGGGTAGACCGGCCCGTAACAATTAGGCGGTGGCAATTAATTTCAAGAAAATTATGAAGTTTGTAGCTCGCGAAAATATCATATGAAAACCAACATTCGTTGAAAACCGATGAAAATCACTTGAAAAAGATGTTTTGAAGTTCCAAAAAATCTGATTTTTTTATTGAAAGTTAAGAGGGTGATGTTCTATCATTACCTTGGGAAATTCCAAGTTAAAACACATTACGGGACAGGTGCTATGAAAATAACAAATCAACATTGAATAGTGCTAAACAGTAACATCACTATTTGTTGCTGGATTTGTTTTTTTGTCATTGCTCACATTTGGCGATGTGTTTCAACTTGAAATTTCGCGTGGCAATGAAACACTTCTTAACACCCGATATTGTTTTTCAGATTTTTTCGAAACTTTTAAACATGATTTCGACGAAGTTTTCTTTGAATGTTGGTTTGATGTGATATTCTTCCTTGTAACTCAAGGCGGCCTGCAGGCAAAGGACACATCCGGTAATTGTATCAGACGCTCACACGAGGGGCAGGGGGCACTCTCAAGGCCTGAGCATGCTAGCCTTAGGTGGGTTTCCCCTCTTACATGGTTTCGTGATTTCCTTCAAAAAGATTGTCTAATTCTTCTATATTTTTTATCTCTTGGAAACGTTCTCAAAGCCAAAATATCATTTAATGATTAGAAACACTGGTTGCTGATCTCTCGCAAAATCAACTTTTAACTGCCTATTTTAACATTGATTTTCTTCAAAATAGTTAAAATGGATCGATCTATATGTTCTCTGGATCCCTTCCAGGGCTCCACTGAAAGAGAAAATGAGAATTCAATTTATCGAATCAAAGTCTGTTACCTACATTAATTAATTTGTCCTAGCCACGGTAGCTGGCCAGGTGGATCTTAAATGCTACATTTTTTACTAACACAATCGGTAGCTACATATGCATACAATCGTATTCGGTGCAAAGGAAACCCGGTAATTTGAAATTGTTTGTGGGAAATTAGTGGCGGACCAAGATAAAGTATTTAACAATGTGAAAATTTTAAACTCAAAGTGCCAAATTTATTTAACACATGTTGTTTCAAAGCATGGGCATTTTAAACAACATGTATGCTAAGAAAGGATAACTTTTTAAACTATTCAGTTTCGTACCAGTAGGACCCCATCCCTCATCACCGCCTCGCTACCGCTCCCCTTTCCATGTTGCCGCTTGCGTGTTCCTTCCTCCCCCCTATCCACCTAACATATGTGTTAACGATGTGCTAATATGTTACTGCACATCACAATCGATGCTGAATAAAGATGGTTGGAAATGAAAATGGTTCACGAAAAAAAGTTAAAGACGACTCATTATACTTTTCTTCTCACCAGAACAATCATGGCTGCATGAGTTTTCCATGGACTGGATATCCAGGTGAGAATTAGTGCGGACAAAGTTTCATGGCAACTTCGTGAACAACGCGTGCTAAAAAACTAAGCAGCAAATGAGATTGTTTGACCATCAAATTGATGAAAAATGAATACGGTGCATATGGTGATTTGCCAAGAAGATCTATATGTCTCTATATTTGACAGGACAAGCCGTGACTGTCTCCCCATAGCCAACCTTCTACTGCCCATCAACTTCCACGTAATCTTCTCACGGCCCTTAGCTGCTCATATAGCTATACTTCGTCGTTCACCTATTCACCCTCACCTCATCAACATCCCTTCCTCGTCATAGTCTGAACCCTCCTCCTTCCCTTCTTTCTCTTCCCGCTAATCGACCTCCCCAGATATGGCCACCACTATCGTTTAGGTGGAGCGCCATTTTCCCGATCAAGCATAACTATAAGCCACGGGATGCCATATCGTAGGAAGTTTCATAAAACTTTTAACCCTTTTTGGGATGGAGGTGGAGGATTTACCATGCAAGAATAGGTTCAGGGTTCATCATCCATATTTTCGGTTGAACTAAGCTTGGATTCAATCAATCAAGCCAAACTCACAGAAAGAATAACAAAAGCTAAGACGACTTATCGTTGCATTGTGGTATAATGCAAGCCTAAGAAACATCTGCTAAAACAGTGAGTCATTTTACTTTCTCAATGACAACAACACAATCATTGAATTTTATCAGAAGAATTGTACAAGAGACCAACAAAGCTCGACTACTTAGTGCAGAAACAATCGGAGAAATTCAGAACCAAAAATAGTAATATAGTTAAACTAGGTTAAGGCACCAACACAACATCTGTGCTGAACTAAACAAAATACAACCAATACAACATTGCTAGTTGCGTTATCTTCGTCGGGATTGCACTCATGATCCCATGACCCTGACTCGGACACAACATTTCCACAGGGATGCACACCAGTCCGTCACACCATTTCCTAGTCGGGCATATGTATATGAACCACCTTTACGTTGACCACATCATGCATTTTGCATGATATTGTTTACTATATGAACCGAACAACCAAGTTTTGATGCCTATGTATACCATTGTATGTTCTAGGGATGCATCATGCATGTCTCAGTGGTGACTCAACCTAAAGATACGTACATGCTACTTCCTCTATTCCAAACTACTTAAAATTGTAGCTTTATTATATGTTGAACATCATTAAGTTTTACTCCGTATACATAAGATTATGCTAGTATTTATGTCTAATATATGTATAGCATGAAATAACTAAGACCTTTCTCATCACTTAACTCCGACTTGAAGGGTACCAGCTCCAACTCCTATTTACTGATGTCAATGCCTGACAAGCAATTAGCCAGGTGCTCTGCTCACTCCTAAAATATTGTGTACCTTTTTTGCAAGGGCAACTCAAAACGTAAGTTTTCCTCACTTGTGAATGCATGATCAATGAGACACTTCATGTCAAACAAACTCATCGACTGCATTGGGATGTGACACACGCACATATCAAATTAATCTCGAGATATTATCTGAAAGTATCTCCTGAATGTAGATTGGCTCTACGAAAACTTAAAAGCAGAATAAGATATCGCGACAGTGCCATCTTCAGTCCATGGAAATCAATGTCCTGTTCCAATCGTCCACACCCTTCTACCGGCTGGTTTGTGAAACCATCTTTAACTCTTATGGCATTCATCACATGATTGAGATGTTTTTCTACCTTGATTTTTATGGACCAGTTGCATGCAATATGTTAATTTAACCTTGTGCTTATTTTTCTTGGTCTTTTGGCTCTCTTTCAAGGGCTCCACTAGAAAAACAACATGAAGCTAGATTTCAAATCGTTTATTCAATGACAAGATATACACTCGATGGATCACCGTTCACGTAGTCACAGCAGTTCCACGTAATTGGGCTAGCTCTTCTCATCAATTTTCGGTACAGTTCCTGCACACATACTAAGCAAGTAGGAGTAGCAACGTGTACCTGCTCTGCCTGCACATCGTGGTGACTGTTACATCAAAGATGGAGCGATCTGAATTACTTATAATCAAATTACAAGCGCGCAAGTTTTCAACATTGGGTGGAGAGGATATTCGCAACAGAATTGTGTCGGCAGATATTTCAGCAGAAAAATCTAATTGTCAGAAGAATCCGTGACAAAGATCTAGGGTAATAAAGCATCCGAAGACCAAGTAAAACGGACTGCGACGCACAAAGAAAAGGAAAAAAATACAAGGTTAAGTACTTAAATTTCTCCAGCCGTCGTCACTCTGGACTGCAGGAGATGTCTATCTATGCATTCTTTAGATTACTCAACTTGCTTAATATACGGGTGGTTTTCGATCATTCAGAAACCCGGGCGCATGATTATGTAAATAATCACTAGCGTTTAGCGGAAACGCTGCGTGCCGGGGACGAGAACTCGTAAGAATCCAGGATCAACTCCAGTCTGGCCGCAGATTTAATCACATCACGCGTCACAGAACATTTGTTCTAGAATGTGGCCCGTGGAGGGTAAATAAGTCATGCACCTATTGATCTTTTATGTTTGTAAATTAATCTGGGAGCTATATGCAATCGTGTTCACGGCTACTTTGTTCTCTCCGTGAACACGTCTTAATTAACTGATACAATTATCCTGCGTTCAAGCCCTGATCATGATTGTAGCTCTATCCTAATCAAGCACACATCACGGAGATTAATTCTTCCCATTTATCTATGGGGACCTTTTGGTGAACTCAGAAACATTCATGTTACTTGTAGCTATTGCTAGCGGCCATGCCACGGGAGATCCCATCTATCAGGTAGTTTTCATCACAGCTACGTCGAGAGGAAATTTTGGCGGGTAAGATGTAGTTGTCTCTGTCCAAAGATGTTTGCCTGCCCCTTCCAGGCTAATAAGATCACCATCAACTTAATTTCGGCTTCACATGTCAGCTCGATCGTCAGGCATGGCCGGCCATATGACCCTGGCCCACGCAACTACCCCGCTGGTACGATTCTGTTCTGGATAAATTTCCCGGAAATTGCTCGTGTTTTGGATAAGCATTTGTAAGAAAGAGACACGACTGATGGTCATCTGCAATCAAGCTGCTGCTGGCTGGAGCCTGGAGGAAAGCTACTGGTCCTGCGGAAAGTTTTGGTCTCCATGGCGGCCTGACCACTTCTACACATGCATGGCCCATGACACGGTATACACATCGAGTTAACCCTTTGTTGAGAATGCTGGTTAGATCATGTGTACAGTTTATTACTCCCCGGCTGATCTGATCGCCTAGGTTAAGTCGACGGAAGATGTGATTGCTCTGAAGAAAATCTACGCGTATAAACGCGTCACATTTAGACCCACGGACTATTTGTCTTTGCTTCTAGGAAGTATGCTGGGTAACTTTTACGTCCACAATGAATTAATTTGTGTTCCTTGTACTAATATAAGGTAATTCAGGCCGATCGAGCAAGCAGATGACCATGAGAGCGATCGTGTTATTATCTCGAGATAAATGAATTCTTCATGCACGGTTGAACAAAGCTTCTTCCCTGTATTATTACGCAGCAGAGAAATACTTCCTCCGTCCGGAAATACTTGTCATCAAAATAAATGAAAATTGATGTATCTAGAACTAAAATACATCTAGATACATCCATTTCAATGACAAGTATTTCTTTTTTTTTTTAGAAAAGGAGGATGACTCCGGCCTCTGCATCTGAGCGATACATACGGCCACTTTATTAATTATTCTCACAAGACCTTACAAAGTCATACAACAGTAAGACTAAAGCCGCCGTCTAAGCAACAAATGTCGCTACACCTATCCAGTTGATAAAGGGGCGCAGATAGCCTGTGCCTAATACCAAACAGACATTGCAGCCAAGCCTAACATCTAAGACCTGAGACCCCAACCTAGCCACTTGCCGGGTCTGGGGCACACACTGGTCCGGCGTGCTCTCAGAGGCCGCCACCGCCAACTGCCACCGCTCCATCTTCAGAACTGTACTGATGCATCAACCTTGCTCGGTCTAGCTATCGTCGACGCCACCACGGCGCCCAACGGCACCTCCTCCCTGCGCGCAAACAGCTGAGCACGTCGCGGTCGCCACTGATACACCTCAGCGCCATGCTGCCAAGTACAACCAGCCGACACAGCTTGAAGTCCTTGGAAGATCTGTCGTGCGTAGCACCTGCCGACCAGGCATGACAAATCGTAGCACCTGTATGTCAGGCATGACTTGACATCTCCACCGAAGCTTCGTGCAAGACAAAGCCGCTCCACCTCCTGCCTCTGACTTCCAGCGCTGCTCCACAAACGATGCTCCCAAGAGAGAAACGACACCGCAGTGCCACCATCATCCGATCTGGAACGCCAGATCCTAGGGTTTCCCCCGGAGCAGCACGCGTGGATCGACAGTAGTTACACGACGATGCCTTCATCAAGGTAACGGCGTAGAACGCCGCCATCGCCTGCCATCGGCTCGGTTTTCACCGGCAACCATGTCTCTCCAACTCGCAGCCGGGACTAGATAATGGATCTCGAGATCCGATCACCAAGCTTCTGGCTGGCCACCGCCGACGAAGAAGATGGCCACCATCACTGGCTACACCGGCAAGAACATATCTGCCATGGGTGCCGCCAAGTAGTCCACCAGGCCCTCGACGCCGCCGCCGATCTAAAGCCAGATGACATGCCGCCGAAGACCGCATCGCCGCCGCCCGATCCAGACCAGCCGCCGCAGCCGCCGACCGTGGCCCGAGGCAGGGCCGACCGCCGCCGCCGTCAAAGCCAACGCCGTCGCATCTAGATCGGCCGCACCTCCACGCATGTTGGGGCCCCGCCACCCCTGAGACGCGGGAGGGAGGAAGAGCCCCCGCCACCGCCGTCGGCCTCCGGGCGCAAGCCGGCGGTGTCCTCCGGCGGCGGCGGGAGGAGGGGAGGAAGATGATCTAGGCCCGGCGGCGGCTAGGGTTGGGGAGCCCCCGAGTCGCCCGAGCGAGGGCGACGCGGGGGAGCGGGTGTACGCACATCTTTGTATTAAATCTCTTGAGATACGGTACACTTTTTCTGGACGGAGGGAATACTAGTAGTGTATTGTAAGTTCGCCTGTAAAGTAAAGCACATGTCGTGGTCGTGGAAGTGCCGTCTCACGTTAAGACTCCGAGGTTTTGGCTAACCGCCAACGATCACACTAATCATGTAATCGGATGACTAAGACGCATCACTAGTCAAGCCTAGTTAAGGCTCCTAATTCACTAATTAGTTGTATTTCTGAAGTTCTGAAACTGAATTGCTAACTCTTGGTCGATCCTTCGGTACATGACACATCACACGTGCATGCATATGTTGATCTGAGTCTGACTGTACATCCACGCGATGACAAGGACGACCGACATGCATGCATATGAGTCATATATGAGTATGTTTTCCTGTGATTTAGCTGAAGAGACTACACGCAAGCAGTAATCTAATAATGGAGCAAGTACTACTTCCTACACCAATTGTCACTAAATAACAAAATGGTTAGGCACGATGGTAGTACGAGAGCCGACGCGAAAGGCGGCCGGTCCGAGTCACGCCCGATTCACTCACGCAGCTACGTGGCTGCCGGATTTAGAGATGTCGGCGTCGTCGATAAAACAATACGTGCCGGTACTACGATTTTTGGCAAAGGGCCATGCTAATGAGTGCTTCCCCACGAATGATGGAGTTTCTGGTTTGTTTTATAAGAAAATATTGGTTTCTTTTGAGAAAGATAATATAATGAGCTCAGCTCTCGGAGCATGTGTTGCAGACGGAAGCTGTGAGGTATTAGGGGCGCATTTCGTAGCCCGTATATAGGCCAACAAGACCCGTGCTCGTCGTGTTGGACGTGGCGCCGGAACCACCGTCCATCGCCGTCGTCGAGGCACACTAGTGTAACACTGTGTGCTGTGTGTTATGTGTAGCTGTTAACTCTTAATCACGGCCAATGCATGCAACCAAACAATATGCACTAGTATGAGGCTATGAGCACAACTAATGCGAGCAACCAAACATAATGTGTAGATGTGTCGCTACGATGCAGAAGGAGGAGATGCAGGTAACTAATCAACATGCAGATGATGATTTTTTGCCTGCATATGCTTAACCAGATCCAACCGAGACAAGTATGCAAAGGAAAAAAAATGATGCGAGCAACCAAACGCACCCTAGAATTCAGAGCGGATTGAACACACAAGTATTGCACGATGACGATGAACACATCATAATTTGGTCCATTGCTTCCGATACTTCACCGTGTGTGTGTCCGTAGCACAGCGACATACCACGTGGAAGAAGAATTGATCTACGCGTGAAACTGACGTTAAACTAAACTATCGATGGTGTGGAAAATAATTACAGGCACTTGCCAAGTGGTTTACACTCTTTGAATTCGTAAATAGTTTTGAACTTCACAAAAAAAAAGTTGAATTGATGAACATTTTTATGCAGAGCAAAGCTGGCGCAGCTGGAGTATTCTGTTGGACTGTATATACGTAGTCTTGTATATGCCTTGTATTGTACCTCTTGGCACGTCTATATAATGAGATAGTCACACCCCGTTTTAGGGTGTCGAGCCAGTTTCCCTAACGCTATGTTTTACATGGTATCAGATTAGGTTACGATGTCTTCCGCTGCACCACCTCCCGCCGCCGTCGCGCCGATCTCGACCGCCGCCGCCGCCGCGCCGGCCCTCGCACCGATGTCGCCCTTCCTGGCCTCCCGGCCCCTCGCGGCGACGTACGGGGCCATGCAGCCACCGCCCGTTTCCCTGCAGGCCTCGGGGGCTCCGGAGATCGCCCCGCCCGAGATCGCGGCACCGCCGGTCCATGGCGGCCCTCCTCCGCTGATGTCGCACCCATGGTACGGCGCTTCCGCGCCATCCTATGGGGCGCCCCCGCCGCCGTTATGGCCGGGGTCGGCCTATGCTGCGCTGCCGCCGCAACCCTACGCGGCGGTGCCGCACCCGCCGCCGTCGCACCACTACTACTCGGCGCCACCGCAACCGTCCTATGGGGGTGCGGCCGCCTCGCCGTATGGCGCCCCTGCAGCGCCCGGCCAAGGTGCTTCGGCTGCTGCGGGTGCTGGCCCCTACGCCGCGCCTGGCACCTACGGTCCTCCTGCAGCGCCCGGTCACGACGCTTTGGCTGCCGCCCCTGCCGGATCCTACTCCTCGCCTGGCGCCTACGCGATGGTCCCTCGTCCAGAGATGGCCCTGTCCATGGATCCCTATGCACCCCTGGCGCAGGCGTACACTGCTCAAACCGCGGCGCCGCCGCCGTTTTATTTCTCGCACCTGCTTCCGGTGAAGTTTGCGCCGGACAACTACCTGTCATGGCGTGCTCAGGTCTTGCCTCTACTCCGCGGCCGCTATTTGGAGGGCTATGTCGACGGGTCCATCCCGTGCCCACCCCCTCACCATCCGGCATATCACACTTGGGTGGCGCAGGATCAGGCCATTCTCTCCGCCATCCAGTCTTCGCTCACGCCGAGTGTTTCGTCGATGGTCATCTTCGCCGCTACGTCCAGGGAGGCGTGGGCGGCCCTCCACACTAGTTTCGCCTCTCAGTCTCAGGTGTGTGCGCACTCTATACGCATCGAGCTGGGGGCGACCAAGCTTGGCGATCTTAGCATCATGGAGTACTTCAACAAGATGACGAGCCTCGCGGACACCTTGGCCTCTGTTGGTCAGCCGCTTCAGGATGAGGACTTCACCTCCTTTGTGCTTAACGGGCTCGATGATGATTATGACAATCTCATTGAGAACGTCCATGGTCGAGAGGATACGCTCCAGCGTCGTGAGCTCTATGCGCGCCTCCTTGGGCGTGAGCAGCGCATCAAGGCGCGCCGTGTTTCCCCCAGCTTCGTCTCCGCCAACGCCGCCACACGCGGCAAACCTCAGAAGCCGGCCCCATCAGGTGGCAAACCACCGGCTTCCTTGTCGCAGGCCTCGCGGGATAACGCGCTGACCATCACTGGAGGGAGTCGCCCAGTTGCTTGCTGTTCTAGTTGCGGTGCTCCTCAGGATTGTCAGCTTTGTGGCATACATCGTCATCTCGCCTCTCGCTGCCACAGACGCTACAAGCAAGACTTCCTTGGCCTTGGTAACAATGGAAAAGGGAATGATAAGCTGGCTGCAGCTGCTGTGACGGGGCACGAGCACGGGCGCACCCAGTCCTACTCTCTTAATCCAGCGTGGTATATGGATACAGGAGCGACGAATCACCTCACCAGCGAGATCACTACAACAGGAACCCCCATGTAGCAACGCATTTTTCCGTATCTAAGAGTCCATATATGCGTTGCTAGTGTTTTTACCAACGGTTTTGGATGCGTAGCCTTATCCAGTGTTGCTAGCGCATAATGCAACGCTTATATTGTCGTTGGTAAAAGGGACCGTTGCAGGACTACAACAGATAAAATGGACTTCTACAACGCTTCTATATGTTGGTGGTTAATGCACAGGAAACAAAATCCCATTTCTTGGCAACGAAGAATTTCCAACGCTTCAAGTGTTGAACATATATCATGTGAATAATATTATTTTATATATTAAATTAATGCTCCACATAATGGTCATATTATGTATTTTCAAGTGAAGAAAAACAAGAGAATATACTCATGAGAGGAAGAAATCATAAAATAGATAAAGTTGTTGGATTACAATAGTGGATATTGGAGGAGGAACATCTTCCAAATGTGATGCATGATCTAACTATTTTCTTGACAACGAAGCTTAAACTGAAAGCATCCATCAACATCCCAACAACTTAACTAAAACATAAACGAGTAACTACATCCAACAGGAATGTCATCCCTACAACTTAACTAAAACTGAAAGCATCCATCATCATCACCATGAATCAAAACATCGGCATCATCATGGAAGTATACTCGCCACGCACCCATATACTCATCCATTTATCTTCTGAATTTGCAAACAAGAAAACAAAATGAACTGTTAAAACACAATGCATTGACAGTATGCAAGTAGTAATTGAGGCAAGATATTAGTAATGTACAAAGGTTGAAGGCCACACACTCTTTGTTTTTTATGTATTACTGAGAGTATTGCAGTTTTGCAACTCCGTACCATATTTTCAGTTTTCACAAGTGCCATATTGAAATGCCCTGTCCAAAATTCGTTTCTATTTTGTGCACCATCAAGTTTAACTTTAGGATCACACCATACACTTGCAGCAAGAGCTATGTCCCTGGTACGGTTTTTCAGTCTCTTCAAGAATAATATAGTTCCTGCCTGATAGAGAAGATCAAAGTTACCATTGTCAGAATCATCCTCATCACCCATGAAAAACAGAGTGAAAACAGGGGAACATATGAAATGAATTTCAGCACTCTTACATGTAGTTCAGTCGCACCCAACCAACTCAGAGAACCACTACCACTTTGAGCACTCTTACTTGCTACATTAGTACCTTTCGTTGTTCTTTTGGTATGGACAACAGTCTGATGGCAAAGAAGTAATAAACAAATAAAAAAGCCAGCACTATAGTTTGAACAGTTTGTATGTGATTATGGAAAGATACCAGCTTCTTTACAGCAGAAGTTTTTTCTGCCTGACGTGCACTCACATTCTCAAGCAAAGTTTCTTTGTTTTAAACAGAACTCTGATAGCAAGATGACCACCAGATACATAAACATCAAAACAATATATTTTGAACATGTTGTATATGGTAATGGAAATATACCTTGTGTTCAGAGAAATTTATTTCCCCTTGCTATGTACTGAAATTCTAATCAAAATTTTCTTGGTTCTGGACAACATTCTCATAGCAGAAAGTAAACACATAAACATGGGAGCACTATAGTTTCATCATAATTTTGTATGTGAGACTATGAAGATACCTTGTGTGCAGCAGAACATTTTTCTAGTTGTCATGCACTGGCACCATTATGAATCATAGTTTCTTTGTTCTGGGATAAAAGGATACACGTCAAGTTCTGGGTACCGTATATGTAATTGCAAAAGGTGTAAGCATAACAACTTAATCCTCGGCAATGACATGTTCCAAAGAGTATTTAAGTAAATAAACCTCCTTATTTGGAACAAAATGGTTGTTTGATGCTTGCAAATCTGCACTATTTGAACCACTTGGCTTGTTCTCTAAATTATTGGGTCGTTTTTAACTAGTCGTAGTCCCTCAGCCGAAGGAGCAAGCTTTCTCTACAGATAGCATAACAAAGTATTAGTTGAAAGTTGAAACCATAATTTTTTTAGTGAAATTTGAGGTATTTTATTGTGTACTTTGACAAGATACATACTTTTATGTTTGAGTTATGTCCATCAACCGAAGGTTCAAGCCCAATTGTAGCCATTGGATCCAAAATTTCCTATCATAGAAATACAGAATGGTTTGTTCAAAAATAAATGAAGGTACTAAACTTACCATCTTCATTTTCATCTGCATTAGCATCATCACAATCTGTGAAGCCTTCTTCATCATTAGTAGCTATTTCTTGGACATCTTGTTCAGCAGAATTGTGATGTTCGATTGATTCTTCCGCCATATATTCGTCGTTGGATTCAACAACGTTAGTTCTTGTCAGTGACATATCTGCTGCAAAATGAAAATGACCAAAAGTTTAAATAAATTATGAAAATACAATATAGAGCACACAGAGACCACGGGTTCAGTGTTTTTCTTTACAGTGTGTTTATGTATCATTTTACAGAGTCTCAAATGTAATTGGCAAGCAAGGATTTAGTAATTTCTAGTACTCTTACCGTGAATTTTGTATATTATTTACAGTGTCACAATAAATTTAACTCTACTGCAAAGCTATAGTAATTCTGAAGTTTAGTCCTAAATGGTTTATTTTTCCTAGTGTTTTTAGCTGAATTTTGTTTGCTGCTCCCAGTAAGTACTAAACTACTTTATTTGGTATGTGTGCAGTGTACTCTACCACAAAGCTTTTTGTAATTGTGAACCCTAGCATGTGAGCTTGTTTGCTGCACCGAGTTTTTTTTACTAAATGCATCTACTATATGATTTTTCAGTGTGAACGAGATGTAATTGTGCTGCAAAGTTGTAGTACATTTTGAGCCTAGAACCATTAGGCTCGTAGTTGTTCTGTTGCTCCCTTAACCAATGTTGTTTTGTTTACCCTGCATCTATTGTATATTTTATAGTGTAGCAAGGACTACTCTCCTACATAGTTATAGAAAACTTGAATCATAGCATCCAAGTGTGTTTTGCTGCTCCCAGTATGATACTAAAGTATTGTTTATAACAGTGCCAATTTGATTCTTTTTTACAGTGTGCTTTTACTAAGATTCGATGTTATTTGGTCACAACAATTGGTGGTGGTTTCAAGTTTACAATGACATTGATCTAATCAGATATATGGTTCATGTTTCTTCCTTTTTGTTTGTCATCACTCATCAGACTGTGAAGCAACTCAATGGGGAAAGAACAGCGGGGCCGGTAGAAAAAACTGACATGGACATACAGATGACAAGTACAAAGAGGGACAAATTGTCCGGCTCCAATTGGCCAAAAAATCTGATTGAAATGGTTTTCAGTCGACTGACAATGGAAACTTTTGCAACGAGTGAACAATATATATGAGTCAATTTCAGATTAAACTAGAATCGTTATCTCTCTGTATATCGATTGGTGGTTGAAAGAAAAAACAGCTTAGAACCAATATGTAGGGCATGAATTGCAGCAATGAGATGGGATAAGGAGTAGGGCACTTACTAGATGAACTCGCAGGATTGTTGCCACCACGTACCAGTCGGATTTGGAGAATCTATATCAGCCGGATTTGCCTGACAAGAGAGATGTGAATTGATTTAGAGCATAGATCGGTAGAGCAGGGAGGAAGAGAGGATGAATTGAGGGAGGGTCGGCAACTAACCTTGCTCAGGTCATGGAGATGCCTCCGCCACTGGCCGCTGGGCGTGCGGATGAATCCGGTACGAGACGAGGAAGGGAACCGTGCTGATTTAGGGGGAGGTTTCCGATTTTATTTGCGCAGTTAGCTCATCACGATCTGTTTGGCCGATGTTTAGTCTCCTTTTCTGGATTCCAATGACAGGTGGGGCCATGGTAATATAGCGCGCGTACTTGGTCAGGTTAGTCGCTGTTGGCGGGAGAGAACCGAGGGAAAAGAAAAAATTGGAGCGAAATTAAAAAAGAAATATAAGTGAGTCTAACAATTTGGAGTGAAACAAATTATAAATTTGTTATTAATCATCTGGCCCGTGATAGGCACTTGTACATATATTTGTCCAAAACATAACGTGCTTCTTCTATGTTTGTAGAAACTGGGTGCTTCTTCTATGTTTGAAAAAATTGAGTGCAATATGGGTGAAGCAAAAGTGAATTCTGTTGCTCAACCATTACACCCGTGTCGACAGGATGGCGTCGCTGTAACGTCGCAACTGGCGTGACAAGTCCGTCAAGGAGGACATGCCACATGTGACTGCGAAGGCGCATACCCGCTGCCTCCACTACCTTGGCAGCCGTGATGGCGCTGACTCGTCGTCGCGGGCCATCGGGTCCACTGAGGAGAGGGCAGCGAGATAGGCGACCCATCAGGTGTGGTGCAACGCAGTGCGCCACTCCGCATTGGCCAAGTTCCACAAGGCACCGGCCTGGGTTCACGGGGACCCTGACCCAGTGGAGGCCTGGACCCATGACCAGTCCGTCAGCACAACGAGAACGGTCGCACAGTGACGCGCGACACCTCAGTGGGAAGCACATCAGGAGGGGACGCTAAGCGGCACCTCCGTTGCTGCCGGCGGAGGCAAGGCTGCCGCCAGGGCACCGCTGCCGAGGTCGGCAATGGCTGCAGAGGCCCTCCGCATGACACAGGAGGAAGCGGAATGGTTCCTCCGCGAGCGCCAGGTGGCGGCCAAGCAGGTTGTCGTGCCTCGGTGCCCTTCCGCCACTGGAAGGACTACTCAGGCTACGACGATAGCATGGATGACGATGACGACATTGCTTCCGACTAGGGCGGCTACGCATACGAGGTCACCGTCTGCTACAAGTTAGCCAAGTTTCTTTAGGTTTTAGTTCAACTGACGAAATATCGTCTGTTTTATGTAAATTATGTATGAACTTTATAAAATCCCTTGTGTTTGGTGAAATTCATCTGGTTTATTCTAAATTGTTTTGAAATGGATGCGAGCACGGTTGCATGGTCGGCTACTGCATCACTGTCCGCGGACCAGTTGGAACCAGTCCACTGACAAATGGTGTGTTTGTTTTTGTGTCAGCGCCAACATGGACCCACAAAATGTCTGCAAACATCCGGATCGACATTCCTGACGCAGTTTGCCTTCCAACATGGTACCCCATCAGTCCATGGACCCGCCTAGTTTTTCCGAAATCCCACAAATTGGCTGCAAAACCATGGACCACCAAAAACAGCTCCCACGCCAGTGCCTCTCCCGCGCGAACGCTCCTTCGCTCTTTGTGCCGCATTGATGCCGGCCAGAGCGGGCACGAGCTGTCACTAGAGCCGGCAGTGAAGCGGCAAGTCAGCCGAGAGCAACTCCCGCGCCGCGTTCGAGTCTCCGCGCCTGTTACATGCCAGAGAGATATGACTTGACGCGATGACTTGGGTCATCCACCAGTCAAACACAATGAAAGAGACGAGAAAGCGTTGTCTCCGCCTTCTTGACGAGGAGATGCTGAAGTACGCCAAATAGTGGTCTCTAAGCAAGACAACGACGCTGCCACCTCCGGTATGTCCTGTTTCTCGTCTCTCCCCTCGCCCGTCCGCACTGTCCGCTGCCGCACTGTGCGCGACGCAGGAGCAAGCGAACAAGATCATCCGTGAGTCCGCGGCCACGTTGTGCGCGACGCAGGAGCAAGCGAACAAGATCATCCATGAGCGCTAGATGGCGGTCGGGAAGCGCTGCCGTGGCCCCGTGCCCATCCACGGTTGGAAGCCGGACAGGTGACGGAGGTGTCGTCGGCCAGCTGGCCAGGCGTACTAGGTCACCATCAAGTAAAGGGTAGGATTGGTTTATTTTTTTTGAAGTTTTAATTCACGAGAGAAAATATCATCTGGTTTTATGTTAAAAATATCTAAGTTTGAATGTAAATCGTCCAATCTATTTAAATTAGCATCAAATTTGTTTTTTTGTTAAATCACGTAAATCACGTGTGCAAAACAAACTGCTATCTGAAGAAAGCTACAGTTAACTGAAGATACCCTACAGCTAACTGAAGGAAAGCTACAGCTACATTATTCTGGTGCAAAGAGATTAACACTAACACTCTACTGCTTTTCCCCTCCAAGTTAGAGATGCCCTCATGATATATTGGCAAAAGACAACCAGCATCACTGTATTGGTCGAGTTTGTGGAACAAGCCTATTTAACACTTCGATGTTTAAGATATAAGCAACAACCCGGATGTAGGTACATATGAACATGTGTAAGAATGTGTAGGAAACAGAAGAACCAACACCAACGTATTTAGGATCATGTATTGACACTTTAGGCCAGTCACACTTACAAATCTTGTTGTCCGAATTATAAAGTACATGGACATAAAAGAAAAAATAGCAAATAACAGTAATGAATTCGTCACTTCAACTAGGCTCCACATTTTCAGATCGGTGACTTTCATTATCCATCAAACCTGCATGCAGAAGCAATAGAGTAGTAAGTTTAATGTCCAAAATGACATAAGTTGCAGCAACAATACTATAAATATAAATAACAGAATCACAATGGAAGCTGGCCTTTATTGAGGTACTGTGTCATCAATTGGCACTATGGGAGCATCTACAGTTTCTCCCTCTATATCTCTTCTCATCCAATTTTGTTTATCATGGGTAGTATCAATAAGCTCAAAGAATTTGCTGACATGATAAGGTTCTGTTTCCACATCATTCCATTATTCACCCATCAAAATTATCTCCAGGTTTCATCTTTCAAAACAATTGACCATCCTGGATAAGGTCATCCACGTAGAACACTTGGTCAACTTGATTGGCAAATGCAAAAGGTTCAACCGGTCGTGTATCTCCTTGGTGTAGCTATCTAAGTTAGGTTCAGTTGGTTAAGGTGTCAAAACTAGGGTAAAATAGTGGTTTCACTAAAACTGAGAAAATTTCTGTTTTTAGAAACTGTAGTATTCATTGCCGATGCATCATAATACCGAAGTTTTGGAATGGGGCGGTATTTTGAAAACTACTGCATGTAAGTTTCATGTAATTTCGTCCAAAGCTTGCAGATTCAGAGATCAGGGGACGCGGGGATGAGGTACCTCTCTAAGCTGAGTAGGGGATGAGGATTGGGGAGGACCGGAGGATCAACGGCTGAGGAAGCGACCGCGAAGCGCATTAGAAGTGGGCGGCTCCGGCAGTCCGGTCAGCAGGGCGCGGTGGTGCGCCCAGCTGCGCGTCTGCGCGGACAGCAGCCGGCCGGGCGCCGAGCGAGGCAGGCAGCAGCAGGTCGCGGGTGTCAGCCTTCAGGCCGGTCAGGGTCACAGGGCGGTCTACCGGTGGCTCCGGGCGGCCGGGCAGGGACGGCGAGGCAGGCGGCGGATCGAGTAATCCCGGGACTGGAGAAGCAGGGTTGACCGACTTTGCGTGGCTGCTTTCGCTTCGGCACGACACGAGGAGCACGGTGGGCTGTTACTCGGCTTGTATTTTTCTCCAAGCCCATCTCTTATATTATACAGGCTGGGCCAAAATTCCAGGGTGGAGCGTGGCCCACCCTGTGCCTCCTCCAATGATCTGAATCTGAGAATAAAAGGAAGGGACTACGCAAAATTTGATTTTTGCCCAAACGGATTTTCGCGCCACATTCCTTGTGTGTACCACATATAATTGGCGACACATACATGACAACATATAATATCTGTTGCATGTGTAGGGCACTATGGTCATGAACAACAAATCGACAACGCATATGTTGCAATGCTTGTATGTGTATCTCTTATGAATTTTGCAACTTATAGTCAAAACCTTGTAGAATATGAGTTGCTTTATAGGGGGTATCCTTGTAGTGGATGGGCAAGCTCGCCACTCAGGAACCATATCATGGACATGATCAGGTGCACACCGCCAATGGAGCAGGTATGCGCATCTTCCATGTTGGTCAGGCATCACTTTTTGCACACAATTTTCGCAAACTGCATCTTTCTAGTGTCCTTCGAGTTCCCTCTGCTACGCGTAGTTTGTTGTCTATTCCTTAACTTACTCGTGATAATAATGTCCTTGCTGAGTTTCACCCTTTTCATTTCTTTATCAAGGATTGGGACACGAGGGCCGTTCTGTTGGAAATATGCCCTAGAGCCAATAATAAATTAGTTATTATTATTATAGTTCCTTGTTCATGATAATCATTTATTATCCATGCTATAATTGTATTGATAGGAAACTCAGATACATGTGTGGGTACATAGACAACACCAAGTCCCTAGTAAGCCTCTAGATGACTAGCTCGTTGATCAATAGATGGTTACGGTTTCCTGACCATGGACATTGGATGTCGTTGATAATGGGATCACATCATTAGGAGAATGATGTGATGGACAAGACCCAATCCTAAGCCTAGCACAAAGATCGTAGTTCGTATGCTAAAGCTTTTCTAATGTCAAGTATCTTTTCCTTAGACCATGAGATTGTGCAACTCCCGGATACCGTAGGAATGCTTTGGGTGTACCAAACGTCACAACGTAACTCGGTGGCTATAAAGATGCACTACAGGTATCTCCGAAAGTGTCTGTTGGGTTGGCACGAATCGAGACTGGGATTTGTCACTCCGTGTAAACGGAGAGGTATCTCTGGGCCCACTCGGTAGGACATCATCATAATGCGCACAATGTGACCAAGGGGTTGATCACGGGATGATGTGTTACGGAACGAGTAAAGAGACTTGCCGGTAATGAGATTGAACAAGGTATCGGCATACCGACGATCGAATCTCGGGCAAGTACAATACCGCTAGACAAAGGGAATTGTATACGGGATTGATTGAGTCCTTGACATCGTGGTTCATCCGATGAGATCATCGTGGAACATGTGGGAGCCAACATGGGTATCTAGATCACGCTGTTGGTTATTGATAGGAGAACGTCTCGATCATGTCTGCATGGTTCCCGAACCCGTAGGGTCTACACACTTAAGGTTCGATGACGCTAGGGTTATAAAGGAAGTTTGTATGTGGTTACCGAATGTTGTTCGGAGTCCCTGATGAGATCCCGGACGTCACGAGGAGTTCCGGAATGGTCCGGAGGTAAAGATTTATATATGGGAAGTCCTGTTTTGGTCACCGGAAAAGTTTCGGGTTTTATCGGTAACGTACCGGGACCACCGGGAGGGTCTCGGGGGTCCACCAAGTGGGGCCACCGGCCCCGGAGGGCTGCATGGGCCAAGTGCGGGAGGGGACCAGCCCCAGGTGGGCTGGTGCGCCCCCCCACAAGGGCCCAAGGCGCCTAGGGCTTGGGGGAAACCCTAAAGGGGGGCGCCCCCTTGCCTTGGGGGGCAAGGCAACCCCCCTGGCCGCCGCCCCCTCCTCAGATTAGATCTGAGGGGGCTGGCCCCCTCTCCTTTGCCCCTATATATATGTGGCGGGTGGGAGGGCAGCCGCACCCATGTTCTGGCGCAGCCCTCCCCCTCTCCCAAGTTCTCCTCTTCTCCCGCGGTGCTTGGCGAAGCCCTGCAGGATTGCCACGCTCCTCCACCACCACCACGCCGTTGTGCTGCTGCTGGACGGAGTCTTCCTCAACCTCTCCCTCTCTCCTTGCTGGATCAAGGTGTGGGAGACGTCACCGGGCTGTACGTGTGTTGAACGCAGAGGTGTCGTCCATTCGGCACTAGGATCTCCGGTGATTTGGATCACGACGAGTACGACTCCTTGAACCCCGTTCTCTTGAACGCTTCCGCTTAGCGATCTACAAGGGTATGTAGATGCACTCTGCTTCCCCTTGTTGCTGGTTTCTCCATAGATAGATCTTGGTGACACGTAGGAAATTTTTTGAATTTCTGCTACGTTCCCCAACACGTTCTGCTTAGTGGTCGTCTTCACCATGGCTTGTATGCACTTGACGCACCGCCCGCATCTCCTACGTCGTCTTCTCCTCAGGTGTTCAGTGGTGTTTGTGTGTCGCCTACGCACTAGCATGCGCGCCTTGGTCACCATGCTGCTCCTATAGTTAGTCATGTGCTGCATCGCCATGAACTACCAGTTGTGTCCAATAAAAGTACTGAAACAATCTGTGATGCCTGTCAGCAGGGCAAGAGTCACCAACTACCTTTTTCAGAGTCTAGTCGTGTTGTGAAACATCCTCTTGAGCTTGTGTTTTTTGATGTATGGGGTCATGCCCAAACGCCTGTTAGTGGTGACAACTATTATGTCAGTTTCATTGATGCTTACAGTCGGTTTACTTGGCTATATCTTATCAAGCGTAAATCTGATGTGTAAGTGCATCTAGTGCCCCTTAGTGATTTTGGTGTATTGAAGACTTATAGGTTAAGGGACTAATGCATTTGTGAGTGTACACAGGTCTATAAGTCTATGAGGAGTTTGATATTTACAGAGAAAGTCGACCCCTAAAAATGAAGTTCTTCAACTGAAGACTTTGATATTCTGAAGACTTTCTGAAGACTTTGAAAATGAAGAAATTGGTGTGACCTTGAAGACTTGGTATTCATTTGTGGAACATGAAGCGTGCAGACTTTTGTTTTCGTAGTTTCATTTTCTCTTTCTTGAGTCATAGGAAACACCGTACTGTTAAAGGGGGTCGAGGAAATACTAAGGAAAAATTTCCATGTGATGCTCAACTCAAAATCCTACACCTACCAATCCCTTCGAGTGAAGCCTTTGGAAATCTCATACAGTTTAGTCACTTTCTTCAGTGACAGAGACGAAGTTCTTCTGGTCACTGATGAATTTGCTCCGACTGAGGAGTTAGGAATTCGCCAGTGCGGATTGCCTATACAGTGAGGAACATGATAGCCCTGAGGAATTTGAGAGTCAAATTTTCGACCGTTGCTGTGCTGCGCGCCAGCTGTCCCAAAATATCTTATCCACCTAACGGTCATATCATTGAGGGGCATTTATGTCTTTCGGGCTGCTCCCTAGGCTATAAATAGCCGCCCCCTACAACCACTAGCTGGTTGGCTGCTCTGAGAGAACTTGACACTTGTCATTTGAGAGCAACCCATCCTCCGAGGACTTTGAGCGAAAATCATCGAGTGAGGAAAATCCCAAAAACCCAAACACCTCCAAACCCAAAGTGATTGAGCATCACTGAAGAAATTGATCCTGCATGGATCCGACGCTTGTTACCTTTGAAGACTGTGCTTCTTCCAGACGGTTAGGCGTCAAGGTCTAGAGCATCCAAGAGGAATTGTGGATTTCCGAGTGACCAAGTCTGTGAAGGTTTGGAAGTCGCCTGAAGACTTACCACGAGTGATTGGACGAGATCTGCGTGATCTTAGTTCAAGGAGAATACGGTGAGGACTGGGTGTCCTGAGCTGCGTGCTCAGAGACTGGGTGTCCAGGACTGTGTGTCCTCGAGTTTAAATACTCAGCCGCTCCAACCAGACGTACAACTAAGACAGCAGTTGGAACTGGTCTACCAAATCATTTTCTTTACCAACCTAACTGGTTCTATTTCTTCAACCCTTTCATTTCCTCATTACTGTGTTGAGTGTTTGTTCATATCTGTGTTTGAAGACTTTGACTGAAGACTTTCTCAATTTCCTCAGTTCAATTTCTTCAGTCTGTTTGTCTTCATCTAGTGTTATCCTGTGATTACGCTTTCTGTACTCTGTGCTAGTCTTCATTTCATCATGATGACCATGCTTGTATTCTGTTATGCTTACTTCTGAGTACTTATTCCGCTGCTAATAGTTCTTCGCTAAGGAATTTCCTCACCGGCAAATTCCTCAGTGAAGAATTCATAAAAATCGCCTATTCACCCCCCTCTAGTTGACATAACGCACTTTCAATTGGTATCAGAGCAAGGTACTCCCTTGTTCTGTGTGATTTTGGTTTAACCGCCTGGAGTTTCAGTTATGTCGACTGCAGGTATGATCAAGGTCTCGGCTGGGTGTCCTACCTTTGACGGGACGGACTACCCCTACTGGAAAAACAAGATGCGAATGCATCTCGAGGCAATTGACAACGATCTCTGGTATGTTGTGGAAAACGGTGTTCCCTCTGTCACACCCTCACTGAACGCTACCGACGTGAAGAGATTCAAGCAACTCGATTCTCAAGCGAAGAATATCATATGTGGCCATCTGAGTAAAGGACAGTATGGAAGAGTGAGTGCCTTGGAAACTGCTAAGCTTATCTGGGATAGGCTGTCCAAAGTGAATGAAGGAGTCTCAACTCAGCGCGACTCTCGAGTTGATGTTCTTCGGAATCTCTTCAACCGCTTCAAAAGACTCGACAATGAGAATGTCCAACAAACCTTTGATCGCCTCACTGACATCTCAAATGAGCTTCAAGCCCTCGGTGCCACTGACATCACTGACCATGAGGTGGTGAAGAAACTGTTGAGATCACTTGATTCCTCATTTGATACTCTGGGTCTGATGATACAAGAACGGGCTGACTACAAGTCTCTTGATCCTACCGATATCCTCGAAAGGCTAAATACTCACGAGTTCCAGCTTGCTGAAAAGAGAGATCTCTATGGTTCGTGCTATGGCAAACCACGTGCCCTGAAGGCCAAGGCCGTGTCTGAGTCTGAATGTGAGGATTCTGGTAGTAGCCTTGGTGATCCTGAAGAATTGAGCCAGGAGCTAGCACTGCTCGTGAAGAAATTCCAGAAGTTCTCAAGGCGTGGTCGCTTTGGAAAATCCTCAAGAAGCAGTGATTCCTCATCAAGTGACTATAAGAGAAGGTTGTGCCACAAATGCAAGAAACCTGGTCATTATATTCAAGATTGTCCTCAGTGGGAAAAGGAATTGAAGAAGAAGAAATACAAGGATTACAGTTCTGATGATGCGAAGAAGAAGAAGAAATCGTCAAAATCTTCATCATCAAAATCCTCCAAGTCTTCTTCTCACAAGAAGAGCAGCTCCAAGAAGGCTCGGGCATTCATTGGAAAGGAAATGGACTCTGAAGCTGAATCTGATGAAGAGGAGGAGTCTGAAGAATCTGAATCCGGTGTGGCGAGTCTGGCCTTTGCTACTTCTTTCGTTAGCAAGTCCATGTTCAACACTGAAGAAACTGACCCCACCGACAAGCCTGATGAAGATAATGATGACTACGCTCCCACCTATTGCTTCATGGCAAAAGGTGCAAAGGTACTCAAATACACCTCCTCTGAATCCAGTGAAAATGAATCTGATGATAATCTCAAGCCCAGCTACTCTAAACTTGCTAAGATTGCTGTAAAACAACAAAGGGTTTTTGAAAAGGTTCAAAACATGCTAGATAAAAGTGATGATATGTTGGGCGAAGAAATGGATCGCACTAAAGCCCTGACTGAAAATCTTCAGAGACTTCAGTCTAGGTTTGATAACCTTCAAAGTCATCATAACACTCTCTTATCTGATCATGAGAAACTTTCTTATGAATTTCTTCAAAGAAAGCAAGATCTTGAGAAGCTAAGAGTGAGTTATGAAGATCTTCAGAAGGAGCGCGATTCATTACTAGCTCAACAAATCAGCACTTCTCAGGAAGAATTTGTTCCTCCATGCTTAAAGTGCATTGAACAAGAATCTGCTAATTCTTCACCTGAATGTTCAAATGCTTCAACTGTTACAAATTCTTCACCTGCCTCTGCTATTACTAATTCCTCATCTGAGGACATTTCTAGTATCACTAATGATGCAGGACTGAAGGAATTGTACACGACAGGCATGTACAAAAGCCTCAAAGGGCATCAGATTCTTTGTGATGTACTCAAAAAGCAGATCCTCAACAGAAACCCTAGGAAAGAGGGTATTGCTTTTGAGAGGAAACTCAATGCTGATGGAACATATTGGAAGCCTGAGCAGTACCCCAAAACCTCATGGGTTGCTGCAAAGGGACCTCCAGTTGATCCATCTAAGTTATCTAGCTTTACATGTGAATCTTCTCATTCTTCTGATGAGTCATTTGACTCAACTATAAACTGTTCAAAAATCAGAATGGTGAAGTATTTGCTAGATATGTTGGGACTAACTGCAGGAACGGTTCCCCTATGAAGAAAATCTGGGTTCCCAAAAGTTATGTTGAAAGTCTTCAGGTGAATGTCCTCATGACACCACCTGTGACGAACAGGAACCCCAGATCAAACTCTTCATATGGATCCAAGTCCTCATATGGACCAATTTCCTCAAATGGATCAAAGACCTCATATGATTATCATCATGCTAACAACTCTGTTTCGCAGGGTAGAGCTAAGGGCTATGAATATGCACATTATTCTTCAAATCATTATGTTCATAAGTCCTCGAAGAATTTCTCTGCTTATTCATATGCTTACTCTAACCCCTCTTATGTGAAACGAAATGGCTTGGCCTCTATGCCACCGTTCTTTTATGGTGCTCGCAGAGTGATGAACTCTTTGCCACCCCTTCAGATGTGGGTGGTGAAGAAAAAGAACTAATCTCTTCTGCAGGGTCAGGTCTCCAGACGTGCTTTAACGTCTGAAGAATTTGCTGGGGACCTAACAAATTTGCCTGAAAGGACGCAGGCTAATCATGATGAAATGAACTTTCATTTCACACGTCCTCATACTGCTATATCTGCTTACTGCTTGATGAAATTCATCTGATGAACTTGATATCATATTCTTCATTGATGAAGCATATGAGATTGTAAGTTACACTAATTCATCTGCAGGATGATCAACCCAAAACCACTGAGTGGGTCCTCGATAGTGGATGTACAAATCACATGACTGGTGACAAGAATCTTTTGATGGATGCTCCCTTATCACCATCACATCTGAAGCACATCATCTTTGCTGACAAAGGAAAAAGTCAGGTATTGGGTCTTGGTAAGGTTGCGATCTCTAAGGGTAAACACATGGACAAAGTCATGCTTGTTGAGTCCTTAGGATACAACCTCATGTCAGTCTCAATGCTTTGTGATATTGATATGGTTGTTGTCTTTGGCAAGTATCGCTGTGTTGTGATTATGGAAGCTGACAATTCCAAAGTCTTCGAAGGCTTTAGGAGAGGAGACTTGTATGTTGTTGATTTCTCTACAGGACCACAACCAGCCGTGTGTCTACTTGCAAAAGCTTCAGAAGGCTGGCTATGGCATCGATGACTTGGTCACGCAGGCATGAGGAATTTGCACACGCTTGTGAATAAGAAGCATGTCATCGGCATTGAGAATGTCAAATTCCTCAAGGATCACTTATGCGGAGCCTGTGAAGCTGGAAAAATGACCAAGGCCAAGCATCCAGCGAAGACTATCATGACCACTACTCGTCCATTCGAATTGCTTCACATGGACCTCTTCGGACCTAATCATTACTCTGCGGTCACTAATGCTGCATCTCTATATGGTTTTGTCATTGTTGATGATTACTCTCGATATACATGGGTACACATTGTTACTTACAAACATGAAGTGCAGGAAGTCTTCAAACGATTTTCCTCGAGGGTTTCAACCAACTTTGGTGTGAAGATCAAGCACATCAGGAGTGACAATGGAATTGAGTTCAAGAATTCCGTTCTTGATGACTATCTTGATGAACTTGGTATTACTCATGAGTTATCTGCTCCCTATACTCCTCAGCAGAATGGCGTCGTGGAGCGCAAGAACAGAACTCTTTTTGAGATGGCTCGCACTATGCTTGATGAATACAAAATGCCTCATCATTTTTGGATTGATGCAATTGATACTGCGTGCCACATCATTAACAGAGTATATCTTCACAAATTCTTCAAGAAGACGGCCTATGAACTCCTCACTGACAAGAAACCCAATGTGAGTTATTTCAAAGTCTTCGGTGCAAAATGTTGGATTAGAGATCCTCACATCAATTCTAAATTTGCACCGAAAGCACATGAAGTTTTTATGCTTGGTTACAGAAAGGACTCGCACACCTACAAAGTCTTCAACAATGCTCTTCACAAGGTTGTTGAAACTGTAGATGTGCGGTTCGATGAAACTAATGGCTCGCAAAGAGAGCACCTACCTTCTGTGTTAGATGAACCATCACCTGAGGATTCTATCAAGTTCAAGGCAATTGAGGATGTCATTCCTACTGAAGAATTTGCTGAAGAATTCATTCCAGTACGCGAAGAACGTCGAGCTGATGCACCTGAAGATAATGCTGAAGACAATGGTGCTGAGGAAAATGATCAAATACCTCGACGACAACCAGCTCATCCCCGCGTTGCAAAAGAAGTACAAGTTGACAAGATCATCGATGACATTGAAGCGCCAGGTCCTCTCACACGCTCAAAAGCTTCACATTTATCTAAATTTTGTGGGCACTATGCTTTTGTCTCTATTACAGAGCCCACTAAGGTAGATGAAGCATTTCTGGAGCCGGAGTGGATTCAGGCTATGCAAGAAGAATTACATCAGTTCAAGCTCAAAAATGTCTGAGAACTGGTCAAACGTCCAGATCCCCGCAAGCATAATATCATTGGCACAAAGTGGATCTACCGCAACATGCAAGATGAAAATGGCCTTGTGGTGAGGAATAAGGCACGACTGGTAGCTCAAGGCTACACACAGGTTGAAGGAATTGATTTCGATGAAACTTTTGCACCTGTTGCTAGACTTGAGGCTATTCGCATATTACTTGCTTATGCTAACCATCATGATATCATCTTATATCAAATGGATGTGAAAAGTGCATTCCTCAATGGTAAGCTTGAGGAAGAAGTATATGTTGCTCAACCCCCAGGTTTTGAAGATCCAAAGAATCCTGACAGTCTTCAGACTTAATAAGGCCCTCTATGGCCTCAAGCAAGCCCCTCGGGCGTGGTATGATACATTGAAGGAATTTTTTGTGAAGAATGGCTTCACACCCGGTTCACTCGACCCTACTCTCTTTACTAAATCTTATGATGGTGAACTGTTTGTGTGCCAAATATATGTTGATGATATTATCTTTGGCTGTACTAACCAACGTTATAGTGATGAATTTGCATATATGATGAGTGAAAAATATCAAATTTCTATGATGGGAGAGTTGAAATTCTTCTTAGGTCTTCAAATTCGTCAACAGCGCAATGGCATATTCATATCTCAGGAGAAATACCTCAAAGATGTACTAAGGAAATTCGGCATGCAAGATTGCAAAGGCGTCAAAATTCCTATGCCCACAAATGGCCATCTATGCACTGATGAAAATGGTATTGACTTCGATCACAAGGTATACCGCTCCATGATTGGTTCTTTACTGTACTTATGTGCATCTAGGCCAGATATAATGCTTAGTGTTTGCATGTGTGCCCGATTTCAAGCTGCACTGAAGGAATCACACCATAAGGCTGTGAAGCATATTCTTCGATATCTAGCTCACACACCAACACTAGGATTATGGTACCCCAAGGGCTCTGCTTTTGATCTCATTGGATATTCTGACTCTGACTATGCTGGTGATCGTGTGGAACGCAAGTCAACTTTTGGCACTTGTCATTTCCTCGGACGATCTTTGGTCTGTTGGTCCTCGAAGAAACAGAACTGCGTATCACTATCCACTGCGGAAGCTGAATACATTGCTGCTGGCTCTTGCTGTGCTCAACTGCTTTGGATGAAGCAAACACTCAAGGACTATGGCATCAACGTGAAGAATGTGCCTCTCCTCTGCGACAATGAGAGTGCCATCAAGATTGCTCACAACCCAGTTCAGCACTCGAAGACTAAGCACATTCAGATTCGTCATCATTTTCTTCGTGATCATGTGTTGAAGGGCGACATCTCCATCGAGCACGTGAAGACTGAAGAACAGCTAGCTGATATCTTCACTAAGCCCTTGGATGAGAAGAGATTTAGCAAGTTGCAGTGTGAGCTAAATATCTTAGAGTCTTCGAATGTTCTTTGAAAAGGACACACATCCTAACACTTATGCAAAATTGATGACTTAGATGTGCAACACATGAAGAAACGTTTTTCTTCAATCAATGAAGAATAACACTCTAAGTTTGAAGAAATTAATGAAGAATTTGATTCTCAGAACCCTACGACAATTGTACGCGGTGTCTGAAATCATCATTCTTATACGGTGGGTCACGCCACCACAAAAAGTTGAAAATCTTCAATTTGAGTTTTTCCTCAGTTTTGAAATTCTTCAGTTTTTCAAACTCTTCAACTTTTTCAAAATCTTCACTGTTTCCTTCGTTTTTCTTCATTGGCTATATAAATATATATAAGTTTATGTCCTCTACAGCATTCACTTATAGCTAATTCTTCAAGTTGCTTCTTCTGCTAAATGAATGTGATCGGACCCTTCCGCCTCTATGCTATACTCAACCCAATCTATTCACAAATTCTTCATGTGCGTTCTATTTGAAACTCGTTCAAAATCTTCACTGTGTCCTTGTCAGCTGAAGAAATTGCGAACGAAATTTAAAACAAATCTTATCCAAATTTTTGGTTTTGCCGCACAAACTGTTCCGCATCCCACGATGCATTATTCTATTCACCCACGATCGTACACGATCTACACTACACAGTACGTGGGTGACACCTGTCGCGTGAAGGAGAAAGGGCAGGGGCACGTTCGTCCTAAATCTTCGGGCGAACAGTTTTTTCACAGTGTCTATAAATACCCCTCTCCCTTTCCTCACTTCATTTACTCCGCTCGACCGTTCTCTCTCTCGCTCGAGATCCTCAAACCCTAGCACCACCGCTACTCCATCGTCGCCGGTGAGGAAGAGCTTCGCTGCCTCGACCTCGTCGCCGTCGTACTCACGCCGACCGCGGAAATCTTCACTCCGCCGCCGCCGTAGCTGTCTTCCTCCGCCGAGTTAGGGCAAGGAAGATCTAACCTGACGAACTTCCCATCTGTTCTTCTCAGTTCGTCGTGTTCTTCACTTCGGGTAATTAAAAGTTACTTTTATTACTCGCCTTGATTCTCAAGCTTTCCTGAAAATCTTCAAAGGTGTTTATTCTTCAAATCTTCACACACATGAACACCTCACACGTTATATGCTCTTGATTAGTTTTTTCTAAGCATCATTTTTCTTCAAGATTCCTCAATTGTGTGGATTTTCAATCTGTACAACTCTGGAACCTAAGACAAAGAACGCTTAGTGAAATTCCTCAAGGCTTATCTGGTCAAATTCCTCAAAACTTGTTCTTTTCGAAAAACCTTTTGAGAACGCATATGACCTCTCCAAATTCCTCGCACCTGTACTCTGTTTACAGGTACTCATGTCTGCTGCTGAATCACTAGGTTCTCATCAACTTAACTCATTTGCAGCATTCCTCGAAGAAAAACTGCATACTTCTTCAGAAAACTCGATTGTTCAAATTCCTCAACTGAAGAATATGGCAGACGATAAGAAGCCGCAGAAAGGATGAAAGAAACCTGAAGTTATGACTGCTTTTGAAATCCCTGAGGAAATTTATGCTGACTATTGCACACCTGATGAAGCAAAATTTGGCAAAGAAAATAAAAATCAGTGCAAGGTGCGCATTCAGAAGATTGAACGGAGATGGGCAAGGGAATGGAGGGAATACAGATATGTGACTCCAAAGTACATGAAGAAATTCGCCCTCAATCCTCCATGCCCAAGAGCTCCATTGGCACCTGGCCAAGTAGCTGACCCCACAAGCATCAAACGTGGTGAGGACTTTCCTGAAGAATGGGCTAAGCGCCAAGCAAAATTGGCAAGACAGGCCAAGGAGGCAGTGAAGAAATTCAATGAGGATTCTGCCACTGCTGCTGCTGCTGAGGCCTCGGTCAAACCGAGAAAATCCATGCCAAAGAAGCCTACTCGTAAGACAAGTGCTTCACCAACAGTGCCCTCACGACAAATTCCTCACACTGCCACAGCTCCACCAAAGTCCTCAACAGCTCCGTCAAAGTCCTCAGCTCCTGTGCATCTGGCTACATGTCAAAGGAGTGCTGGTTTCTCGATTGCATCTGGTGTTTCCGCAAGTTCCTTAGCTGCACCAATTTCATCATCTGGCCCGACACTGATGAAGACCAAAGCAACAGCTGGACGAGGTCCTCGGCCAAGTCCAAAGAAGAAACAGGTTGTATTCCATGTGCCTTCTGATGATGAAGCGTCTGATGAAGAACTCACAGAAATCATCAGAGACAGACAGGTGAAGGCCGCTAGAGCCAAAGGCACATCTGTGCCACTGCTGTTGGATCCGAGGAAAATCCTCGATTACATTAATCTCTGGCACAAGGATCCGAACACACCAATGCCTGATTTTCATCTGACTCCTGGACAGAATCATATGTTGTCCCATTTCATCACTGAAGAAAAATGGAAGTTTGAGAAGGCAAGAGAGATCAAGAAATCGCAATACAGAAAGGAGAAGCTCCTGAAGAAAAACTGTCAGAATGACACCTGAGGAACTTCTCCAGGCTCAATCTGAAATTCAAGCCCTTAGCAAAGACTTTGATGCTTACTATGCTGATTGGTAGGGAGCTAAAGTGAGATTCGTCAATCTGACGAAGAAATTCACGAATGTTGCAGCCCCATCGCAACAAGAAAATCTTCAGGCTGCAGACTCTGCTCAGCCTGCTGAAGAACATGCCAGCACCGCTGATGACTTTCAGCCTGCTGATGAACAAGCTCGTTCCAGGGCTGGTGAAGAAATTCCAGCCGCTGAAGAAATTGCCAGGGCATCCACTAGTGGTGTGCCTGAAGAAACTGAAGTGATCAGGGAAACTGCATCAGTTGCGCCTGAAGAAAATCAACCAGATTCCTTAGCTCCATCTGCACCTACACCAACTACAATTCTTCCATGTGCATTCGATGTGAAGAAGACCAAGGCTGCAGAGCGAGCTGCAGTGAAGAAAAGGAAGGCATCAGCGGCGTCAAATTCTTTGGATGCGAAGAAAATAAAGCCAATGACCAGTTCACTCGAAAATCCTATTGATGCTGTTCCGATTTCCTCCATGCCATCAAAGGACATTGTTCCTTTTGGACAAGACTATAAGATCCCAAGCGGATCTGATGAAGAAAATCATTCTGCTGCTTCGTCAGAGCAGATTGATGAAGAAATTGAAGTGGACGTAATCCCTTCAACGCCAATCATTTCCTCACGTATGCCTCAGTTCACAGATGAAGAGGCTGGTGTTGAGGAAATTGAAGATGAAGATGTGGATATTGGCTGCACCACACCTGTGATGAACGATGACTTTTGGGAAAGTCAGCATCCAAATTCTCCACTCTTCATCCCACTCCAACAGATACCTCAGTCCCCTGCACCAACAGTTCAAATGGGCTCTGAAGAAACTCATCCCACGACATCTGTCCATGAAGAAATTCCAGCCACTAGTGCTGATGAACCTGCTGCTGCTGATCCTCAGACTGCACCTATTGAGGAACAAGAAATTCCTCAGCCTGAAGAACATGAGCTCGCGATTCCTGAGGTAGTAATGCAACTCACTGACACCCCTCTGCCAAAGCCAAAGGATCCGTTCTCAAGCAAACAAAAGTTCATGGCTGAAGCTTTCTTTGCCGAGCACGTATTCTTCATAGACTATAATCCATATGATTCTGCTCGCATAAGGAAGAGGCGTTTCTGGACTGCCAGCCAAGCCAATTTCTATTCCTTAGTGCTTTTCGCCAAAGACAAAGTCTTCGATCATGCACATATTCCTCATGTGGACATGGAATCTCTGCCCGGCTTTGAGCCAGTCCTCAGTGTTCTTCACGATGCAAGACTTCTGAATTTCTGCATTGATATCTGTGACTGGAATGAAGAACTCATTCTTCAATTCTATGCAACTTTGCACATCACCGGAGACGCTGATGACGTGAACTCATGGGTGTTGGACTGGATGTCTGAAAACACTCACTACAAGGCACCAGCAACTGAATTGCTTCGTGTCCTTCCTCTTAGTCCTCCACTTGATGGTGTTCGTTGCATCTACAATGAACCAGAACTGTCAGATCACTATATGCAAGTACTGATGAAGCCTTTGAAGCCAAGGCAGGCCCCACGAACCAAATTCCTCGTCAAGGAATTACTCTATGTGCCTCGGACTGTCTATCGAATTCTGACGAAGACAATGAGTCCCATCAAAGGCCACGACTCAAATGATGAAGAAGTCGTTGGCATTATGAAGAATATGCTTTTCAACATCATTCATGGAGTTCCCGTCAACTTCCATGATTTCTTCATGAGGACTCTGGCCAATATTGCTATGTCACCATTCGAGCTGAAGCCCTATGCTCCTTGGATCATGAGATTCATCAGGGCAAGATCTTCACTGAATTACAAAGCTGACACTCTGAACCACGGTAGCTACTTGCCTCCCATTGAAGTCCTCAAACGGACAGTTTCATCAGCTGATGATAAAGGCAAGGCCGCTGCTGTGATCGATGAAGGCATTCGTCCATTGGATGGTCAATTTTGCAAGGCTGCATCTTACTCTACCAATGACGATTCTGCCACACATGACTCTGCCGCAGATACCTCAGCCAAGCAAAATCCTCAAGCCATAGCACCCAGGGTGATGACTGATCGTGAGTTACTCCTCAGTCTTTATCAGAAGGTTGATCGCAATCATAACTGGGTAAAGCGTCAGTTTGGTTCAGTCTTTACAATGCAGTGAAGAAAAACCAATACTACCTCCATGAAACCTTCAATCGTACCTGGGTTGTTCTCTCTCATGTCTACAGCGCTGCAGATCTGAAGGAAATGGGTCTCAAGGAAGAATTTGATTGGTCTGCACCTCCACCGAAGAAATTCAAGAAGGTCAAAGTTCCTTCCTTGGTGGCCAGATCCTATTCTTCATCACGCGAGACTGATGAGTATGAAGATTTGGACGACACTGCGGAAGGCCCTGCTACAACAAACAACCCCAACAACGCTGGCGCTCCTCCATCAACTTGATATTCTTCAGGGGCGTTAGTCCTCAGTTTCAATCCTTTTGGTCATTTGATGACAAAGGGGGAGAAATCTGAGTTAGTCTTCAAGCGGGTTTATATTAAGGGCATTTTTTCAGTTACAACTCTTGTTCTTCTGAAACTTTTATTTGGATCGAGTTGTAATCTTAAACCCAATGGTGCACTGATACTTTTGTTGCATTATGCTTTGCATGCTTATTCCTCGTTAATGACATTGCACGCATGCTAAATCTCATCAGGCACCATATTTCATCATGCATTTCAAATTCTTCATATTATATATCAAATGCGTGTATGAATTACAAGATATAGGGGGAGATCTCCATGATTCAAATTCTTCAAATGTGCATTGCCTCAAAAGCAAATTCCTCACTATGCACATCTTCAGGGGGAGTTCTACTATATCTTGTAATCAAATTCCTCAATATCAGTGTATACACTTCATATGTTTATCCCCGTCGAAAACTTAACCTATGTTGTCATCAATCACCAAAAAGGGGGAGATTGTAAGTGCATCTAGTGCCCCTTAGTGATTTTGGTGTATTGAAGACTTATAGGTTAAGGGACTAATGCGTTTGTGAGTGTACACATGTCTATAAGTCTATGAGGAGTTTGATATTTACAGAGAAAGTCGACCCCTAAAAATGAAGTTCTTCAACTGAAGACTTTGATATTCTGAAGACTTTCTGAAGACTTTGAAAATGAAGAAATTGGTGTGACCTTGAAGACTTGGTATTCATTTGTGGAACATGAAGCGTGAAGACTTTTGTTTTCGTAGTTTCATTTTCTCTTTCTTGAGTCATAGGAAACACCGTACTGTTAAAGGGGGTCGAGGAAATACTAAGGAAAAATTTCCATGTGATGCTCAACTCAAAATCCTACACCTACCAATCCCTTCGAGTGAAGCCTTTGGAAATCTCATACAGTTCAGTCACTTTCTTCGGTGACAGAGACGAAGTTCTTCTGGTCGCTGATGAATTTGCTCTGACTGAGGAGTTAGGAATTCACCAGTGCGGATTGCCCTGAGGAATTTGAGAGTCAAATTTCCGACCGTTGCTGTGCTGCGCGCCAGCTGCCCCAAAATATCTTATCCACCTAACGGTCATATCATTGAGGGGCATTTATGTCTTATCATGTCGGGCTGCTCCCTAGGCTATAAATAGCCCCCCCGTACAACCACTAGCTGGTTGGCTGCTCCGAGAGAACTTGACATTTGTCATTTGAGAGCAACCCATCCTCCGAGGACTTTGAGCGAAAATCATCGAGTGAGGAAAATCCCAAAAACCCAAACACCTCCAAACCCAAAGTGATCGAGCATCACTGAAGAAATTGATCCTGCTTGGATCCGACGCTTGTTACCTTTGAAGACTGTGCTTCTTCCAGACGGTTAGGCGTCAAGGTCTAGAGCATCCAAGAGGAATTGTGGATTGCCGAGTGACCAAGTCTATGAAGGTTTGGAAGTCGCCTGAAGACTTACCACGAGTGATTGGACGAGATCTGTGCGATCTTAGTTCAAGGAGAATACGGTGAGGACTGGGTGTCCTGAGCTGCGTGCTCAGAGACTGGGTGTCCGGGACTGCGTGTCCTCGAGTTTAAATACTCAGCCGCTCCAACCAGACGTACAACTGAGACAGCAGTTGGAATTGGTCTACCAAATCATTGTCTTCACCAACCTAACTGGTTCTATTTCCTCAACCCTTTCATTTCCTCATTACTGTGTTGAGTGTTTGTTCATATCTGTGTTTGAAGACTTTGACTGAAGACCTTCTCAATTTCCTCAGTTCAATTTCTTCAGTCTGTTTGTCTTCATCTAGTGTTATCCTGTGATTACGCTTTCTGTACTCTGTGCTAGTCTTCATTTCATCATGATGACCATGCTTGTATTCTGTTATGCTTACTTCTGAGTACTTATTCCGCTGCTAATAGTTCTTCGCTCAGGAATTTCCTCACCGGCAAATTTCTCAGTGAAGAATTCATAAAAATCGCCTATTCACCCCCCCTCTAGTCGACATAACGCACTTTCATGATGTGTTTGATGTTTTTATTCAGTTCCAAGCACACGTTGAGAGTCTCCTTAAGCACAAAATTATTCATGTTCAATCCGACTGGGGGGGGGGGGGTGAATACCACAACCTCAACTCGTTTTTTAACAAGCTTGAGATCTCGCATCGCGTATCTTGTCCTCATACACATCAGCAAAACGGCACCGCTGAACGTAAGCATCGTCATCTTGTAGAGACTGGACTTACTTTACTAGGTCATGCCTCCGTCCCGTTTCGGTTCTGGAGTGATGCTTTCTCCACTGACTGTTTCTTGATAAATAGGCTTCCCTCATGACTGCTGAAAATGAAAACCCCTCTTGAACTCTTGCTCAATGATATCCCAGACTACACGTTTCTCAAAGTGTTTGGGTGCGCGTGTTGCCCGCACTTGCGGCCGTACAACAAGCGTAAGTTAGAGTTTCAGTCTAAGAAGTGTGTCTTTCTTGGGTACAGTTCTCTCCACAAACGGTACAAGTGTCTTCATGTTCCCACCAATCGTGTCTACATTTCTCGTGACATTGTGTTTATTGAGAATGTGTTCCCGTTTCGTGCTCTTCCGAACCACTCTACCAGTAGTTTACCACCTGTGACCTCAGCTACACCTTCGCCTGATCAATTTGTGGATGTTGCAAATGCTCCTATGTTGCTTCCTAACCATGCTGCAGGTATTGGACGTGGTGCCCGTCTTGAACTCCTGGATGATGAGACTATGGACAATACTCACGATGGTCACGATGATCCGGTGCATGGCCCATGCATGGCAGGTCGTGCCCGCCAGCCCGATGCATCCACAGGCGCCCCGCGGGCGTCGGCAGCGCCTGCAGCTGCACCCGCCTCGCCCGGCCCGTCAACCGGCCCGTCGCCCGGCTCGCCTGGATCACCTGCCACGCCGCAGGCGTCGCCCTTGCCCGGCCCAGCGGCAGACGGCCCAGCAGCCACGGGCCCCGCGGCAGGTGGTCCAGCGGCCACGGCAGCTGCACCGGCCAGCCCCGCCTCGGTCCCCTCGGCTCCTCGCGAGCCGGGCTTGTCTTCAGCTGGGCTCGACAGCCCCGTCTTGGCCACGTCGTCCGGTGCTGAGTCTGATGACTCTGGCTCCTCCAGCTCCGGGTCGGTCTCGCCTTTGTCTCATGTGGCAAGCCCCGTGTTGCCGGCACCGCCTGCTGTGGTACCTCATCGACCACACACACGCAGCCAGTCTGGTGTTTTTCACCCCAAGGAACGCACAGATGGGACTGTGACGTGGCTTGCCGCATGTGTGGCTCATGCTGCTGCGGATCCGATGGCCGAGCCGCGTCCTTTTCAGGCCGCATTGGGTATTCCTCACTGGCATGCTGCGATGGAGCAAGAATTTCAGGCTTTGCTGAAAAATGGCACTTGGCAACTTGTTCCTCCGGTCTCTGGCATCAACATCATTGACTCCAAGTGGGTGTTTAAGGTGAAACGACATGCAGATGGTTCTATTGAGCGCTATAAGGCACGGTTGGTTGCCAAGAGTTTCAAGCAGAGGTATGGTCTTGATTATGAAGACACGTTCAGTCCAGTTATCAAGCCTACTACTATTCGTATACTGCTGTCTCTTGCTGTTACTCGTGGTTGGTCTCTTCGTCAGCTTGACGTGCAGAATGCCTTCCTCCATGGAGTTCTTGAGGAAGTGGTTTATATGCGTCAACCACCGGGTTTTGGTGATCCTACACGACCGCATCATCTCTGTCGTCTGGTCAAGGCGTTGTATGGACTTAAACAGGCGCCTCGTGCGTGGCATGCACGCCTTGGTTCTGTTCTCCGGGCTCTTGGGTTTATTCCCTCCACTGTTGACACATCACTGTTCCTCCTCCAGCGTCCTGAGGTGACGATGTATCTATTGGTTTGTGTTGATGATATCATCCTTGTCAGTTCCTCTGATGCTGCTGCTGATCGCCTTGTGTCTGCATTGAGTGAGGAGTTTGCTGTCAAGGATTTGGGTGCTCTGCATTACTTCCTTGGTTTGGAGGTGTCACGGTCTTCTACTGGGTTGACTCTGACTCAGAAGAAGTATTCTTCAGATTTGTTGCTCGTGCTGGGATGCTCAAATGCAAACATGCTATCACTCTGATGTCTGCGTCTGATCGGTTGTCTGCCCTTGATGGAGATCTTCTTTCCAGCGATGATGCCACTGAGTATCGCAGTCTTGTTGGCGGTCTGCAATATATCACTATCACCAGGCCTGATGTCTCTTATGCAGTCAACCGTGTGTGCCAGTACCTTCATGCACCTCGTACCACCCATCTCTCGGTAGTTAAGCGCATTCTGCGGTACGTTTCTTCCACTGCTTCGTATGGTCTGCTCCTTCAGTCTGCACCGTCTTGTGAACTTTCGAATTTCTCCTATGCGAATTGGGCTGGAAGTCCTGATGATCGGCGATCCACGGGGGGATATGCAGTGTTCTTTGGTCCTAACTTGATCGTCTGGAATGCTCGCAAGCAAGCCACCGTGTCTCGTAGCAGTATTGAAGCTGAGTATAAAGTAGTTGCTGATGCTACCGCTGAGATCATATGGGTACTATCCTTATTGCGAGAGTTGAGAATCTCTCCAGGTCATCCTCTAGTTCTGTGGTGTGATAACATCGCTGCTACATACCTTTCTTCTAATCCGGTGTTTCATGCTAGGACGAAACACATTGAGGTTGACTATCACTTTGTTCGGGAACGTGTTGCACAGAGACTACTTTGTATCAAGTTCATCTCCTCAAAAGATAAACTTGCTGACATCTTCACGAAGCCTCTTCCACAACCACAGTTTGTAGGCTATAGGCGCAATCTTAACTTACTTTATACTTAAGGCTATAGTTAAGATTGAGGGAGGGTGTTAGACTGTATATACGTAGTCTTGTATAGGCCTTGTATTGTACCTCTTGGTACGTCTATATAATGAGATAGCCACACCCCGTTTTAGGGTGTCAAGCCAGTTTCCCAAACCCTATGTTTTACATATTCTAGTTTTAGTTAGTATTTTATGAGATCCGATCGGTTCCTTTTGAAAAAGATTAAGATATTTTAAGCATGAGCTCAGCTCGGAAATGGAAGATATTGCAGTTCAGATCGGATCGGTCGACAACGTGTTGCAGGAGGCAGAAAAATACATCATACGCTATGCGACTAACTTACTGATGATCGAGAGTGAGTTCCATCCCGTCCCGCAGCTTCTTTTACGTGCCCTCACCTCAGTAACTGTTAATTTTCAGTTCATAAATTATGTTAAAAAGATTACATTTCTCCCCACCATGGCTCCCGATACTTCACCGCGTGCGTGTCCGCAGCACGGCGACATGCTATGTGGAAGAAAAAATTGATCTTCGCGTGAACCTGACCTTAAACTAAACTAATCTATGGTTTGGAAGATAAATTCAGGCACTTGCCAAGTGGTTTACACTTTTACACGCGCACAGGGAAAATGTCACCTTCGGACACACACATGCGTCGTCGCGGGCCCTGCGGTGACCGGCGAGCTTATAAAACGGGGAGCGCGACCCCGAGAAAGCCAGGATTCCCGACGACATCCACCGGCAACCACCGCTCCTGATCTCAGCTCAGCTCCACCGAGAAACCAACCAAGAGTAGTCTGACACCCAGGCCACCATGACGAACCCATCCGTCACCGTTACTGCCTCCACCTCGACCTCGAGGGCGTCGTGCGCGGCTACCAGCACCGGCAAGCTCACCTACCTCAGCTCGCCGACCAACCACCCGGGCTCCTTCCGCTGCACCCGCCACCGCAACCCGCGGGGGCGACCGCAGACGTCGTCGTCCGGCCGCGCGTCGCAGCAGCCTGCTGCACCGGGAGCCAGCACGACGGTGCGCGTCAAGGGGATCATCAGGAGCGGCGGTCTCGGCACCGGCATCGGCGGCGGCAGGACCACCAAGGATCGGTCCGTCCTGCGCACGCACCTGCTGCGGCTGGTCAGCACGCCGTCCTCCGCCGGCCGCGACCACCGTCGCTGTCGGTGTTGGAAGGGAGAGAGGGATTTGGAGGAATAGTTCGTTGTATTGCTTGAGCCTCGTGGGCATATATATAGAAGTACAATCATCTACTTGGAGTACAAGACAAGCCAGAACAAATCCTAGTCTATCTCGTCTTTCCTAATAAACATTATACTCAACATCCCCCTGCAGTCACAACGGTAGCGACACAGGCGGTGAGACTGGAGAAGAATCCGAAGGCAAGCCGACGGACACCCCCCACAGTCGTAACGGTCGACGAGTCGTGGCTGGAGTGGCAACCGACGAGGTTGCTCAAGCAAGGGGATAGCCCTTTGTACCGTTTGCCGAGGTAGCCGAGAGCGTGGGTGGTGGAGCCGTGGTCGAGGTAGCCGTGCGAAGAATGTCGTGGTCGATGTCGAGTTGGGGTAGCCGGTGTCGAGAAAGTCGTCGTGGAGCCGCGGGCCCAAGGAGGCGCCGAGTTAGTCGTGGACGCAGTGGTGTCGAAGTAGTGGTGCGCCAGGAAGGAGATGATGTTGACGACGCGTCGCGTCGGGGTTGCCAACCCCAGGAACACATCATAGACGAAGGCACGCGTCGGTGTTGCCAGCACTGGGCATGCGTAGACGGACGAAGACGAAGTTGACGAAGCGTCGCACTAGGCTTGCCAGGCCCGGGGACACGTCATGGACGAAGGCACGCAACGGTGTTGCCAGCACCGGGCATGCGTAGACTGGGACCTGCACGAGCTGTACGCCATGTCGAGGAAGTTTGAGAGGCCAACACAGAAGGACTCGACGACGGTTGCGGCCCCAATCGGCGTGGGGCCAATATCGCCCGCGGTTGTCGGACTAGATGAAGCGGTCGGGGTAGATGATGGCGACGTTGGCGACGGGCTGGTGCTGGACGAAGATGAAGGGGGTGGACGGGTGGCTGCGGCGGAGAGGTAGCGGCGGCGGCAGCCAAAGAAGAGCGACGGTAGCGGCCTGACGGCGGCGGCTAGGTTAAAAGTGCGGCGGCGGTGCTCGAAGTAGGCGAAGAACCCTGACAGCCTGATGAAGACCGGCGCGGATGGTGGCGTTCCCGCGTCAAGGGAGACGGCGCAGCGCATACCACGGGAGGTCGACGCGCGGTGACGGCGGTGTGGACCGCGGGCCGCGACGCTATGGCCCGAAGGGGCGACGCAGCGACGACAGGTGGGTCGAGGCGACAGCGGAAGACCTCGGGCGGTGGCGGGGTCCACAGGCCGCGACGCTGCGGCCCGAAGGAGCGATGCAATGGCGGTTCGCGAGTCGGTGCAACCGCGGGGACGTACTCGAGGCGGCGGCGGGGACCGCGTATCGCGGCACTACGGCCCGAAGGGGCGACGCAGTGGCGACACACGAGTCGATGCAGCCGCGAGGAGAACCACGGGGCGGCGGCGCTGCGGCCCGATGGGGCGACGCAGCGGCAGCTCGACCCTCGATCGGTGGAGAGGCGCGCGGTACTCAGGACGATCTTCACGGGACCTGCGGAGGCGCACGTCACCAACAGGCTAGGTTGGTCGCGCGGCGTAGATGAGGCAGATCGCGGCGGCAAGCGGGTGATCAAGTCGATCGTGCGGGAGGACGGGGACGCCGCTCGATGGAGGCGTGGTGGCGGCGGAGTCCTGGATGAGGCCGACGACGACGGACGGCGTGGGACGTCAGCACCAGCACCCGGGCTGCCAAAGCAGCAGCGGCGCCCGGGCAGCGAGGCCCGAGCGACCAACGGAGCAGTGGCGCCCGAGTTTGAGGCAGCCGACGAGCCTGACAGCCGAGGACGAGGCTGGCGAGGTAGACCGCCGAGCCGCCGTGCAGACGCGGCGAAGGCGGGTGACGTGGATCGATCGGCGGGCCGGCGCGCGAGCGGCGGCTATGATTGGCCATCGCATGGGCCAAAGCCGCCGGGTCGGGGCGATGCAGGTTTCCCGGTCGGAGCAGGCGGTGACGGCCGGCGCAGGGCGACGGGCAGACCGACGCGCAGACGACGGCTGGCCCTGACGGGCCGCCTCGGCGCGCGTGGCCGCCGGGTGGGAGGAGAGGCCGGCTGGTCGCGCCGGGGTCAGAGTAGAGGCGCTCGGGGTCGACGGCGGCGGTGGGCGACGCAAACCGATCAAGAATAGATCGGAAAACCAAAAAGTAGACGCCGATCAAAGCGACCGACGAAAGAGAGAAAACCCAGATCAAAGGATCGGGAAAAAGACTCTCTAGGGCAGCCGGCCAACACGGCCGGCGGACGAACCCTAGGTACGGGCGGCGCGGCCCCCGACAGCGGACATGGAGACCGACCGCCCCGGGGACGGCGCGCGGGTGCGGAAGCGGCGAGGGCAGGGTTTAGAACCCGGAAACTGATACCAAGTTGAAAGGGAGAGAGGGATCTGGAGGACTAGTTCGTTGTATTGCTTAAGCCTCGTGGGCATATATATAGGAGTACAATCATCTACTTGGAGTACAAGACAAGCAGAACAAATCCTAGTCTATGTCGTCTTTTCTAATAAACATTATGCTCAACAGCCGGGACTTCATGCCCCGCCCGTCAAGGTTGGGCCGGCTCGCGGTGACTGCGTGACCCGGCTGCTCTGCTTCGCAGCTCGTACTTGTGCGGACGGTGCGCCTCTATTTCGCGCGCACCAACCCAAGGATCCATCGTGGCTCGCACGTAGCTAGGATCGGGTACTACTCTGGAGAATGGAACTCTTTTTAGTACTGTGATGAACTGATGATGGTGCTGATAATTACTAGTACTTGTACTCTGGATCTGTACGCACTTCCTTGTAATTTTTGCCGGGGAATGAAATGGAGCAGTTGGTGTGACCTTTCATGCATCTTTGTGTTGTCCTAGCTAGGGATTTACACTATGGCCGGACGCGAACCGTAGAAATTTTCATTTCTTTACTGTAGGATTTCTCACTTGGTTTTGTGCCTATGGGAATTGAGATTACCTCATAATTCCACTTGAAAAAGTATAGCTACTAATTGTGATAATTCCCTTCAAGTCATAAAGCATGTTTCTTTTCTGCACAAAAAGAGTTCAAGCTTCTGTATCATTAGGGAAGATGAAGGTAATTAAGTTCGCTCACGAGACGTACATGACTCTAAAACTCATGGGAAAGCAACGTTCTTTATGTGTTGTTCGCTCGCGTGTGGGGCTGTGCCTTGTGCGCGTCTCAACTTCGGTTTGTTTACTTGTCCGACCTAAACCTTCGAGATGATTTTTGTTTGCTTTAATTAGTTAAAATATAACTGGGTGAAGTTTCTGAGCTTTCTCGCCATCAGCAGACGCGGTGTACACACTGCTAGCATATTCTCTGACTGATGCTTCTCAGTTAAGTTTTCCAAGTGAGGTCCAAAAGGAACTTGCATAATTACTATTCTGAAATCACACCATATGGTTTGGAGAAAGAGATAGGACCGCAATACCTGGCAAACATTCACCGAGAGGGATTGCATTTGTGAAAGTTCTAGATGGCAAGTTTAGCCCGTAAAAGTGATGGAAGAAACTAGACAACACATTATACGTCAACACTCTCCCTCACATGTGGCTCCCTCAGGCCTAAACGTGGACCGAAAGTGGGCTGCAATATAATTGCGCCAATTGCGCCAACCGGTCTTGAACTCAAGACCTCTTGGCTCCAATACCATGTAGAAGTGCATGCTCTATCCAATGCAACCAAAAGGCCGGTCTGATGAAAGAGACTAGTCAGCATATTATACGTCAACACTGCCGGCGAAGCCTGGGAGGGATCCAATGACGGCGGCAGCTGGGCAGTTCCCCTGAGCAACCTCCACTCCCATTCTCTCAGCCTCGATGGCGTGTTGTGGCGGCTCAGCGGCACACTCCCGATCTGCATGGGTCGCGGCGGGGTGGGGCAGAGATCTTCGACGGGCGTTTGGCAAGGGCCGTCGACGACGAGGATGCTCAGGAGCGTGGCGGGGACGGAGCTTTGACGACTGGGGCTGGTGGTCCAGATCTGGGCGCCACTGGCCTTCGGATTGCTTTCATGGTCGTCTTCGTCTCGGTGGTGCAGCACTTGCCCCTTGCGGCGGGGACGACGGTGGTGGATGGTTCCTCCGGCAGTCTTCCGATGGTGGTGTCGACTCGGGTAAGGTCTGCTCCATATCTTCTAGCGCCGATCTTGCGCAGCCCGGATGGGCTTGGGCAGATTGACGGCTCTGGGACGTGGCTGTAGGCTGGCGTTGTGGTGCCTGACGGTGCCGACAACTAGGTACCGTGATGGTGCCGGCGCTCGGCCTGGCGGCGGCATGCTAGATCGTGGCGGCGTGGGGGCCTGCTGCCGTGATGATAAGGTTGCGGTCCTCGTACTCTTCTCGCATCACGGCAACAACCTGCATGATCGGTCCTCCTCGATCTGGCCATCGACGTGTTCCGGGCCGGCCGCCGGAGATCTTGCTCATGACATCTAGATCGGTTAGATTCCGGTCGTGCATGCTCATATCCGCCTATGAGGTTCAGAGGGTGTTGCACGAAGCTCTGTTGGTTGACGACACTGAGGAAGTCCTGGATAAGGGGGTATCCGGACAGCCGGACAAAGTACTTTGGCTGGACTGTTGGACTATGAAGATACAAGATAGAAGACTTCGTTCCATGTCCGGATGAGACTCTCCTTGGCGTGGAAGGCAAGCTTGGCGATTCGGATGTAGATCTCCTTCTCTGTAAACCGATTCTGTGTAACCCTAGCCCCCTCCGGTGTCTATATAAACCAGAGGGTTTAGTCCGTAGGACTAAGGATCATTATCATCAACAATCATACCATAGCCTAGCTTCTAGGGTTTAGCCTCTCTGATCTCGTGGTAGATCAACTCTTGTAATACTCATATCATCAAGATCAATCAAGCAGGAAGTAGGGTATTACCTCCATCGAGAGGGCCCGAACCTAGGTAAACATCGTGTCCCCAGTCTCCTGTTACCATTAGCCTTAGACGCACAGTTCGGGACCCCCTACCCGAGATCCGCCGGTTTTGACACCGACATTGGTGCTTTCATTGAGTTCCTCTGTGTCGTCACTGCAAGGTTAGATGGCTTCTCCAACCTTCAACCACGCTGTCCTAGGCGAGACTTTTCTCCCCAGACAGATCTTCGTGTTCGGCGGCTTCGCACTGCGGGCCAATTCGCTTGGCCATCTAGAGTAGATCGATAGCTACGCCCCCGGCCATCAGGTCAGGCTTGGAAACCTAAACTACACCGCCCACATCCGCGGAGACTTGACCTTCGACGGACTCGGGCCCGTGTCAGGAGCGCCGAACAATCACGACGTGCATGACCTAGATCAACAGTCGGACAGTATTCGGAACATCGCACCTGCTACCGCTCCGGACTTCGCTCCAGGGCGGGTCGTGCCTTCCAAGGACGGGTGGATGAACCCCTCCCCGGAGGCCGCATACTCCTTGGCGTTGGAGATGACCACAGACTCCTCTCCTAAAGGGATATGTGTCTCCGGACCCCCGTAATCATCTCCGGCCGTGTGTTCCGGACCGCGCGTATCCATGCCCATTGAATCTAACTGGGCTCCAGTCATGGAGTTCACCACCGCGGATATCGTTCATCACTCACCCTTCGGAAACGTGCTAGATTATTTAAGGTCTCTCTCTCTGTCAGGAGACTCCCGACCGAACTATGTCCGGCTCGAGTGGGAAGCTAGCAACGAAAAAATTCGTTTCCCACCCACCACCCACTTAATAGCCACGGTCGATGACTTGACCGATGTGCTTAACTTCGACTCAAAGACATCGACGGTATAGACGATGATGCAGGAGAAGAACAGGAACCACCGCCCATAGGTGGCTGGACTGCCACCTCTTCATATGACATATACATGGTGGATACTCCCAAAGAAACCAATGGCAATGAGGCAACGGAAAAGAACCCCTCGGGGAAGAAAGCAAAACAAAGGCGTCATCGGCGCCGCTCCAAGGTTCACCACAACAATACTGGCACTGGAGAAGATAATCCAGATGGTGCCGAAGGGGAATACGATCCTGATCAACCCACCATCAAGCAAGCTGAACAGAAGCAGCAGCAGCTCCAAGCTGACCAAGATCTACTCGCAGACAAACGGACTAAGTCCCGGGCAGCCGAAGAATACAGACTCAAGTGCCGAACAAAATACTCCCAAAGCGCGGGTTACTACCTCAATTCGAGGAGGCAGCACTGAAAATCAAACGCATGCCTACACCCTGTCGACAGCACACTACGGCAAGGGGCTGCGCACAAGACCAGCGTCACATACCAAACAACAACATAGAAAGTACCCTGGACGAATCAGCGGACAGAAACAGAGTCCACAAACCTTGGTGCAACAAATATAAGCGTCCCAAGACAAAGAATGGCGCCCGGGGAACGGCGATCAACAAAGGAGCCCGTAATCCTCAAACCGTTGAGAGGGAGAAGAGACATCAACATCTTAATCCGGGCCCCTCCATCTTGAACTGAATACCTGACCGACCATGTCAAATCCATGGTACCCCAGGAGTAGCAGCCAATCATACAAATAGAGAATGCTGGGTCTTTAAACAAATCGGCAGGCCGGCGCCAGAAGGAGCATGAAGAGGTGCCAGGGCAAGCAACCCAGATTATCAGGTCTAGGGACCGACCACTTGAGGATCAGGCCCCACCAAACAACTCATTTTAGAGTGTCACACATAGGCGTAAGGGCCACCCAGGCCCCGCCACCCCGGAGATGGTCTCCGGATAGACAAAAATGTCATACCAACTTTCGGTCTTATACTTCCAGGCAGTAGCTATTCAGCACCGCCAGGGCACACTGCGACTCAACGCATTATCACCCAAGACCCACGTGATGACGTCACAATTGCGGTCATTACCGAGCTTCGCCTCGGCACCGAAGAATATTCAGCTAGTTTATTCACTGAAGCAGCGAGTCACGGTTTCTTCAATCGAACCTAAATTCGACAGCCGAACTCCCTGACACCGACAAGGGAGTCCGAACTACTTCAGGATACCCCAACCTAATCATAGCTCATACAGACCCTTCAGCATAAGCTGGACCGATCACATCCACGGCTCAGCCACTGCTCACACACGCCTCTTAAGCACTTTTTGCAGGTTCACCCTCGCACACATTCGGACCGGTGGCTTGGAATCAGCTCGGACGCATACAGGAGGGATGTCCACCCCACCTGAACACAATCTGGATATTCCTCCGGACCCGCGCACAGCCAACCACCGCCCAGCCCCAACAGGTTCTGCCGTCATGCCTCTCTTTTATAACATGCACCGTACCCATACGCATAGACGTATTACTTAAATACAGCATGTGGAGTCATTTGACGCTTATCTGCTATTTTTCAATGACATTTTGTCATAACGGCATCCGAACATCTTGTTATGCCTTCGAACGTCAGGGGCTTCCTCGCACCCATAATATGGCGTCTAAAGTCCGAACACCTTCTCAGTCGTTCGGCACCCCGAACTTATAGCATTATATGCATCAGCTCCGAATCATATCTTGGGTCATTGGTTGGGTTTGCCCGGCTCCCATGTTTTGGTACCTTACGTTCCGCAATATCGGCTAAGGTAGCGCTGGGAGAACTACTGCGATTGTGTCCCGGTTCTACCGGACGAACACCTCAGTAGAGAAAGCCGAAAACCGACTGTCATGATAAGGCGAGAGATGGTCAATTGTTCGAGAGGTTGTCAAATCTTTAAGGATTTATTCCGCATAATGCCATAATAAAATGCAGCGTGCGAAGGATCAGTCCACCGATCAGGTGCTATTAGAGCCCCCCGTGCGGTCTTCCGAACACCAGGGGCTGCGCCGCCCATACTCGAAATCCTATGGCTAAGTGAGAGTAATAAAGCCTTATAGTCCGATTGCCTGGTTCGCTGTGCTGAACACCTCCTTCATGGACCCAAGAATGGGATAAAGAGTGTTCAGGTGTATCCCGAACACCCCCGTAGTTCCTACATGGGGGCAGAAGCCGATGACTGGCCAACTCTCAAGACTAACATATTAAACAACCGTGCAGGAATTAAATTTACACATAACAGGCACCTACATATAAGTGACTCTGTTTTGCCTTACAAATCATAGCACAATTGCTTTCAGGGAAAAATAATGTCTTTCGTACATTCCTCGGCCACGAGGCGGGCGCCTTTTAAGACGCCATCATAATATAGTTCAGGCTTGCCGTGCTCCTTCCCCTTCGGCGGCCCCTCGGTCATCAGCTTCTCAGCATCAAGCTTCCCCCAGTGCATTTTTGCACGGGCAAATGCCATTCGTGCCCCTTCTATGCAAACTGACCGCTTAATGACGTCCAGCCGAGGGCAGGCCCTCCCAATCTGCTTCATGAGCGCAAAGAAACTGCTCGGTATGGGCTTGGCGGGCCACAACCGGATAACCAAATCCTTCATGGCTAGTTCGGCCGCTTGATGCAGCTCAATCAGCTGTTTTAGTTGGTCGACAAACGGCACCGGATAGTTCGGCGCCAAATACTGCGACCAGAAGAGCTTCTCCGCAATTTCCTTCTTCTCATCTCGGTAGAATTGGGCAGCATCAGATATGCTGCGCGGCAAATCCGCGAATTCTCCTAAAAAAATTAGGATTCAATCGGTCACCATGAATCTTCCCTGCGAAAGCGTAAGACACCTTGAGAAAACAAAAAAACCCCTTACCAGCCGCAATCTTCCGCGCCTCCTGAATATCCCTCAGCACAGCCTAGGCTTCCTCTCGAGCCTCACTCGCGGTCCGGAGAGCTTGGGCAAGTTCGGATTCTTTCAACGATAGACTCTGCTCCAAGCTCTCGTTTCTCCCTACGGCCTCCTGAAGCTCTCATTCAGCTTCCACGACCCTCGCCTCATGTTTCTCACGGAGAGTCCGCTCCGCGGCAGCATTCTTTTCGGCCAAGGCAACAGCCTTCTTGAGCGCTTCAATTTCGGCATCCGCCCGTGGAGCGCGCAATATATATACTTTAAGATAGTCACAACTACTTACTTGTGGCAAAACTTACTAAAAGTTTTCCAAACATACCTTGTTTCTCCTCCAGCAGCTTCTTCACTCGGCCGAGTTCTTCTTCGGCCTGCACCAGACTCTGCTTGAGTCCGAACACTCCGCAGTATGAGAGGAGGCAGTTGTTGCAGACATCT